>NC_134804.1:46979034-47056534 GCF_046742065.1 Oratosquilla oratoria
GTTAGAGGCCTGACGTCACAGGAATACTCATGCTAGACACACACCCTACAATGACACAACTAGAATAATGACGTCATCTTTTGTAGGTCTTCTTAAACTAGACAAACATTACCATCATGTCTAATGGAAGGCGCGTTCCCCGTCTGCCCTATCATAGCACGTGTGACGTCACGGGATTACGTCACGGAGACCAACAACTTCAACACCCCGCCGGCTCTCACTCACCGCCGCCGCTCCGCTCTTGTAGACGAGAAAGGCAGAGAAACTGTTACGTGATGAGAAGGAGGAGGAGGAGGAGGATGAGGAGGAGGAGGAGGAAGAGGAAGAGTTGGAGCAGCTGGAGGTGCGAGGAAGTGGGAGGGGTGGGGGAGAATGAGGGGGCAGTTGGCGTGAGTGGGAGAAAGAAGATGAGGGAGAAGGAGGAAAATGACAAAGAAATGAGGAAAAAGGGGTGGAGAAGAAAAAAAGGAGGGGGAGATGGAGGAGGAAGATGATAAAGAGGAGGAGTTGGGTGATCTGGTGGAGGAAATGACAGTGAAGAGGAGGAGGAGGAGGAGGAGGAATGTGAGGAAAAGGAAAATAAGGCTGAAGAGGAAAATGAAGAAGGATAAAAAAGAGGAGTTGGAGGAGGAGTAACAGGACGATGACGAAGGTGAGGAAGAGGATGATGATGATGAGGAGGAGGAGGAGGAGGAAAAGTAGGAGGATAAGAACGAGTGATTATGATAATGACTAGGAAGATGAGGAAGATGACGATGATGAGGAAGATGTTGACGATGAGATGAAGAGGATAAGGATGATGATGACGAGGAGGAGGAAGAGAGTGAGGATGAAGAGGATAATGAGGATGAGGATGAGGAGAGTGAGGATGAAGAGGATAAGGACGAGGATGACGAGGATGAGGGGGAGGATGAGGATGAAGTGATAAGGATGATGATGACGAGGATGAGGAAGAGAGTGAGGATGAGGATGAGGAGAGTGAGGATGAAGAGGATAAGGATGATGATGACGAGGATGAGTAGGATGAGGAAGAGAGTGAGAATGATGATGATGAGGATGAGGAGGAGAAGAGTGAGGATGAAGAGGATAAGGATGATGATGACGAGGATGAGGAGGATGAGGAGAAGAATGAGGATGAAGAGGATAAGGATGATGATGACGAGGATGAGGAGGATGAGGAAGAGAGTGAGGATGAAGAGGATGAAGTGGATGAGGGCGAAGTCATATGCCCTTGCGACGACCCCCAAGGACTCTGAAGAGACAAAGGGAATGGGTGGCGGGGGGCGGGGGGCGGTTGGAACGCTCTGAAGGGTGTTGGAAGATGGTGCTAGTGTTAAGAGGTGGGCCTCGAGATAATGGTGTTAGAGATGGTGCCGGAGATAACGGGTGTGTTGGAGACGGTGATAGTGATGCTGGTGGCGTACGGAGATGGTGTCAGACAAGGGTGCCGGCATGGGAGATCTTCTCCGTTTCGAATCATCTCCCATACTCGAACGGAATCCTGCCTCACAGATTGCGGTTCTAAACGGGAAATTAAAAAGTGGACGTTATTGAGATAAGTTATCGTTTGTTATCAGTATCTCCTCATGGTCTCAGGTTGTAACAGAAGCTGATTAGCGGAAACTCTGTCGATGCGCTTTCCGTTGAGGGAGAAGAAGAGGCCCCCTCATCCTTTGGAGCCCGAGTTGATGGGAGAGTTGAAGTCAGTGGAAGGGGAAAGAAATAGAGGGAGAGGGGTGGGAGGGAGGAAGGGAGGGAGAGAAAGAGAGAGAGAGAGAGAGAGAGAGAGAGAGAGAGAGAGAGAGAGAGAGAGAGAGAGAGAGAGAGAGAGAGAGAGAGTGAGGGAGGGAGGGGGAGAGAGAGAGAGAGAGAGAGAGAGAGAGAGAGAGAGAGAGAGAGAGAGAGAGAGAGAGAGAGAGAGAGAGAGAGAGAGAGAGAGAGAGAATGAGAGAGAGGGTGGTGAAGGAAAGGAATTTTAATAGGGAAGAGGACGAAGAGAGAGAGAGGAAGAGGGCGTGCTTGAGCAATGAACGAAATAGCAGGGCGACAATCAGAATGAAATGAAAAAGAGTGTCCATATGGATTTTTTTTTTCATTCTTTGAGTGCCAGGAGGTGCCACGGACCTGGCTGTTGCAAGAGTCCTGAAAGGAAAAGTAAAGGACGACGGGAGGTGAGAGGTTCAACTACTTGGAACTCTTTCTGGAAAGTCATTCCTTATTTGGTTCCAAAGACCACCATAGTCTCACTGGTTACGGCCACAGGGCCACCATGCTTCTTTCCTTATTAAGGAAACATCTGAGCGTGAAGGAAGGAAGAGATTGGGACATAGAAAACCTGTGAGTTGTATAAAATACCTACGAAGGAAAATAAAATGAAACTGTAACCCATTATCAAAGGGAAATGAGAGCAGAGATGAGAGATATATTTCGAACACTCTTTGTGGTCCTCTTCAGTAGATGAGTAATGTAAATGGAGAACAAGTGTATAAAGAAAGAATGTATATGAGGGAATAAGAACAGTCTCATGTCACATGCTCTTGGCGAAGTCGGGCATATGATTGACAGGTAGTAAGATTGGAGATTAATTTATTAACTGCCGATCAAGTGATGGAATCTGGTGATCACTGATCTTTGGATGTATTGAAATTTGGACTGTTTGAAAAAATATAATCTAATTATTTTTCTCTAGAACTATAATGCGAATATTCTTGTTCTCAATTTACTGTACCTCTCTGCTGAAGAGGACCATAGATAGTGGTCGAAATATACAGACCTCTGTATTTCTACCCTTATTTCTCTCCGATAGTGGGCTAGTTTTATTTTACTTATGCTACTAAATTCATCTTGTTGTACTGCTTCTGACCGAGGACAGTGGACAGGATGCAGGGATGACCCGTCATCCAGGAGGTGCCAAGATAAGGGTGGAGAGTGGAGGGGAGTGGAATATATAGGAAATGGAATGGGTGGGAGTGGTTTCTATGCCTTTTTCTTTTTGGCTACCCCCCCATTAAGGGGGAAAAAGCCTTTGGTATATGTATGTATATGTATGTACTAAATCATCTTACGAGTCTTCGTTATATCTCTGCTAGTATGATGGAGCAGAATCGACTTGTTCCACTAGCCATCGGGATAAATGTGGTATTAAAGTTTTATTAGACTAGTTGTGTGTGAATAGCTTTGGAAAGTGAGGCAGAACCTCTAGACACTTTCAGGAGAACGTGAACCACCTAAACTCCGAAGTCATGGCCACTGCGGGTCGACAAGAGCATCGCTTTCAGATGGCATCCGAGAGAGGAGGTGTCCAGGTTCAAATGGGTTCAGGGAGCCGCTGGTATGGTTGGGGTTAAGTATGACAGGCTGGGGGCAATGAAGGCACGGTCTTACCATTGTACTGACTCTGAGGCGGCATTGTACCGGCATTGTACTCTCGAACACTGAACGCAACGTTTGACTGAAATTCATAGTAAATTCTGTGTCCGTTTTTCCTTAAATTTGTAGCAAACTCTGCGCTCGTTTTTTATTTTATTTTATTATTCATGGCCAACTCTTTGTTTGCCTTGTCGGTTACGATACATGCCAGCTTTGCTGGAAAAAGTATAAAGCTTAGGCGTACTGTTAATCAGTGTTTAATGCATTTCCAGGACAAATGCAGGGTCAGACACTAATACAGTATTCAATTAACTTCATCACTTCAGTGTGCTTCCGTCGTGGCCAATGGTCGACGATTTTATTAATTTAGGGAGCTGAAGCTACCAGAGATCCCGCTTTGGTCCGAATTCACGCCTCAACTGGACAAGATCGTCTGGAACAAGATGCCGAAACTATTCGTTCTTTTGAGAGAAGGTTAGATAACCTTATGGATGGGGATGACAGGTGGTAATGGACATGAAACTGCCTAGTGTAGGCCTTATGGTCTCTTGCAGTCTCCTTCATTCTTGTGTTCTTATGCTGAAGAGGTCAGCAGGCCAGCCAACCCCGAGAATCAGATTACTTCTAGAGTAAGTCGAGATCAGTCACCGGTAAGGGAACCATAAATCTCAGTCTCAGAATGAAAGAGACTGCAAGAGACCATAAAGCCTACTCTAGGCAGTTCCATGTCTCTTACCACCTTTCATCACTATCAATGAAGTTATCTAACCATCTCTTAAAACAACCAATCGTTTCAATACTCACTATGTGGGCGCTGTCGCAAAGCCGAATCAAGGTAGTCTGGCCCGTCAGAAACATAGAGGATTCTACTAACCACGAGCCTATATACCTATTTTTTTTTTTTTTTTCGTCTACGTGCCTCAATCTCCGAAAAAATATTGCAACTAACTCAGTTCTGTCCAATACCCATGTTCACAGAACAATTGCGATCTTGATATTGGGTGTTGGCATCCTACCAATGGAATTTTTCTTTCAATATACCTCACGGTTTATCACGCAATTTGGCGCCAGTGGATCAGATAATATTGCTATGGGCGAATAACTGGAGCCAAGGAGTGTTTCAGTGTATATAAAGATCGAAAGTACACCCAAAGGACGGGACTCCAACACTTCCGTGAATCCGGGTTCGAGTCTTCTTGAGCAGGGATACTGTATCCTTGTGTTTTATATTTTATTTTCGTTATGAAACTCATGACTACTCCTCCTACGCTCGATCATGGTTTTTCGAAATGGCGACAGAAGTCTCTTTGGCTGTTGCAATACTGTCAAAGGCGAGTAGATTTGGACGTCGCCATCTGGATATGGTAACCATGGTAACCAACGAAACCTTTCCAGGGGATTGAGGCCATGCCAAAACCTCATGGTCCTTAGAGTACAAATGCATAATATACAAACATTTGTTCAGTCGGAGTTTAACTATAATTTAACGTCGCGAAACTCCCCCCTATCAGGAGGCTAGAACGGTGCCCTTCACAGAGGTCTTTGTAGCGTGGAATTGAACGAACCATACCCTTGGTTCAACTTCGCCGGTGGCAGGGTTCGAAATGCAATTACTTCGACCTTCGCCGCAAGTAACAACACCCTAACACGCGCGGGCAGTGAGCATCCTTTAATTAAGTCCCATGAAACCTTGTAATGTGTAGTCTTACATGGTTACACTACTGCAAACCAGAGTACTTTTTCCATCATTTCAGGTGTTTTTTTTTTTTTTTTTGTCCCGAACAGTGGGCGAGATGCAGGTATGACCCGGCATCCAGGAGGAGCCAATATAAAAAAAGGAGGGAGGGGTGGTGAATGGGAGTGGAGTATGTGGGGATGGAATGGGTGGGAGTGGATTTTATGCATTTGTTTTTTGTGGCCACCTATCTTGTAAGGGGGAAAGAGCCTTTGGTATATGTATGAGTACGTAATCAAAGTAGGCTGCAGCACACGATGGAGCGACACAGAGATGAATTGGATAGTCTGGAGGGGCCTTAGTAACTAGAGGAAAATTATCTGATCCAGAAAGCGCGGGTATACATAGGCTAAAGCTCCCTCATTACCAATGGTGTCACATAGGTATATACACTTCCTTGCGGCAGCCAGAAAGTCTTCGGGAAAATTCCACCAAGCACGGAAGTGGTGACTTGGAGACGAACTCTGAAGGCGTTATCACACTGGGCAATTTTTCCTTCGACTCTTGGAGCTTTCGGGAAGGTTAGGTTTGGTTTGGTTAGGTTAAGGACTCGGTCAAGGCGTTATCACACTGGGCAATTTTTCCTCCGACTGTTGGAGCAGATTTGCAGCCCATAGCTTTCGGGAATGAATCTGATATGCTGGAGGAAAATAATCTTCCTCCAGCATATCAAATAACATTCAATGTAAACTGTTGAGAAAACACAAATAGTTTGTCAGAAAGTGATTTAACGGCGGAAAAAGTGCTGGAGGTGGGCGGTACCCCCGATGAATCGGAGATTGGAGGAAAAATAGCCCAGTGTGATTACCCCTTTCATCAATAGAGGCTATGGATCAATGGTTAACCTCCCGCAGCGATGTTCTGCTCGCCGAATGTGATAGTCATCCCTCCAATCAGAACCAATTATTCCGGCTGACTTCATGCAACACATCAGCGGGAGGTACCCTTGCGTCTGATAGAGCATGTTGCATGTAATCATAATTATGATTTATTGCCCAACGAGCGTAGGATACTGACAAAGTGTCTGTTGGACTCTTATCTTTATCTTGGTTGTCGTAGGGTGATTTGATCCAGATGAAGGAAGATCCTTGTAGACATCTAAAGGGGTTATCACACTGGGTTATTTTTCCTCCAACCTCCGATTTGTTGGTGGTACCGTCTACCTCCAGCACTTTTTCCTCCGTGAAATCACTATGACGAACTATTTTGTTTTCTCAACAATTTACATAGAATGTAATTTCATTTGACGGAGGAAAATTATTTTCCTCCAGCATCTCAGATTCCTTCCCGTAAGCTGAGGGCTGTAAATCTGCTCCAACAGTCGGAGGAAAAATAGCCCAGTGTGATAACGCCTCAAGTGACTAAATACATGTTCATCCGAGAGGTGGAACAAAACCGATTAGAATCAAATTCATATGTTTCGATAAAGGAAATTCGCTCTAAAGAGTGAATCCATCTTTGGACTCTAAATTTTGATCAAGATGAACGCGGGAATAGTTTCCTTCAGGTGATTATAATGCCAGCTGGCGACAACTAAACTAAATATGGATATCAATCTTTGTATTCAAGTTGAGATGAAGATAAATCTAATTTTTACTCGTGGAACCCCGTCAAAAAAAAAAAAAAAAAAAAAAAAAAAAAAAAAAATAATAATAATAATAAATAAACCAATAAGATAATAATAATAATAATGATAATGATAATGACGGCATGAACCAAATTATTTCAATCTCACAGGAAATTCGATTCCACAGCATTCTTCTTCCTCAACACATTCTTCGCAGTTCTATATAGGATCGACGTACCAAACAACTCTCCTCAACCCAGCCTTGTCATATATGCCATCGTCTGACAGCTGTAATTTTATTTAATTCTAATTCAATTTTATCTATTTATTTATTTATTTATTTATTTTCTACCAAATCGTCTCTTAGGCAATGGTACATCCATCTCCACTTTGGTCTACTTTTCTATTTCGTCTTCTGCACCTACATCTTCATCGATCATTCCCCTCCGTCTGTTTCCTCTCCCCTCACCACGAGTCCATACCACAAAGGTGACGCAAACAAGGTCATCATATTAAGACAACAGTTCAGGATTCGCAGTAATGGATTTAAATTGGATAAATTTAGATTTAAGAAGGAAATAGGTAAGAACTGGTTTAATAAAAGGATGATCAACGAATGGAATAGACTTAGTAACCATGTAGCGAGCGTTGAAACTATCGGTTGTTTTTAAGAAACGATTAGACAACTTTATGGATGGGGATGACAGGTGGTAATGGACATGGAACTGCCTTATGTAGGCCTTATGGTCTCTTGCAGTCTCCTTCAATCTTATCTTCAC
The DNA here is from genome assembly GCF_046742065.1 of Oratosquilla oratoria. Taxonomy (NCBI): domain Eukaryota; kingdom Metazoa; phylum Arthropoda; class Malacostraca; order Stomatopoda; family Squillidae; genus Oratosquilla; species Oratosquilla oratoria. The sequence goes on from NC_134804.1 coordinate 46,986,485, forward strand.
GTGTTACTACCGCAGCCTTCTTTCCTTTCTGAAGTCTTTACTACTTTAAGAACATAAGAATGAAGAAGACCGCAAGAGACCATAGGGCCTACAGTAGGGAGTTTCATGTCCATTACCACCTATCATACCCATCCATAAAGTTGTCTAACCGTTTCTTAAAACAACTGATAGTTTCAGCGCTCACTACATGGTTACTAAGTCTATTCCATTCGTTAACCACTCTACTGGAAAATTAGTTTTTGCCTAATTCTTTCAATCTAAATTTGTCCAATTAAAATCCATTACTGCGAGTCCTCCCTTGTTGTCTTAATATGATGACCTTGTCTGCATGTCTTCGTGGATCTTATTCTTTTGCTCCTGATCTTATATATCTATATAATAAAGACATATATATATATATATATATATATATATATATATATATATATATACTGTATATATTACACCGGACGTCCCTCTAATCATCTTCGTCACATCAGAACATTCTTCCCCGGCCATAGCCGGTCTCCAGTACTCTTCCTCTAATTTTTACGTTGATTTTACGGTCACATAGATCTTCCGACATCTTCTCCCAGTTATTCGAACCTGACTCTACTCTTCGTCGTTTCTCTTCAGTTATCGTCGAACTTTTCTCTAACTGCGTCCCTTACATACTAATCTCAGAGACCTGACCTTCGTTGAGACTCGGGTACTTTTGCCGTCTTTCTTAATCCCTCTGTCTTCCATAACAACTTTTTCTAACATCAAATCTCTAATAGTGCTGCATAGCGCAATGTCATCAACAAACAGTGTGATGCATTATGGGAATTGATCTTTTTTATACCACGAGAAGCCATGTTCATATATATATATAATATATATATATATATATATATATATATATATAAATATATATATAGATATATAATATATATATATATATATATATATATATATACATATATATATATATATATATATTGTTGAGACATTCTGACAGGTTGACGTAAGTGGGAGTAAGAAACACAGGAGTCTTAGTCTGAGTTTATTCCTGACTAGTTTCGCAAGTATGCTTCCTCAAAGGAATGGTGTACAAAATGGGTTGTGTTCTTTGAGAAAGCATATCTGCAAAACTAGCCAGGAATAAACTCAGACTAAGACTCCTGTGCTTCCTACTCCCACTTACGTCATATATATACATATATTATATATATATATACATATATATACATATATATATATATATATATATATATATATATATATATATATATATATATATATATATATATACGAGGATGAGATCCCTGATCTAAAGGAACTTTAGACAACATCCATTCAATTAACCCGAAACTACTTCTGACCTGTGTCCCTGCAACATGTCAGTCCTTTTCCCCCTCAAGGTTCTCCACACTTTCACTAGTAGTATTTGATCTACTCCCATCACTCCACCTCTCTTCATCTTCTCTAATACTTACTCACGCACTCCGCTGGATCTTGAACCTCATATAAATTCTTTGTCCGCCAACAGTAATCCTCACCATGCCCTTCGGTCCTGTGCTGCTTCCATCCAGGTTGCTTTATTTATTCTTCTTCTGTCCATCTCCGCATCCACACCATCCATCCATCTCATTCGAGGTCTCCCTCTGGGTCTTCTTCCAGGCATTCTACCCATCATAACTCGTTTTTAGAATTCTATGGTCCTCCATACGCGCCACATGCCCAGCCCATCTCAATTTTGTTCTACTTTGTTATAACATCTTCTCTAATGCTAGTTTTATTTATTTTGGCATTATCCGGTGTGGTCCTGGATTCCATCTCTTACAAACTTCTCTCTGGTTTTTCTGTACTTAAAAGATTTTCGTGATGACCCCACTTGACCTCTTGACCGCTTCAGACGAACACGTCTCCATCCGTAACCCGTTCTTGTTTGTGTAATTCTTGGTTGCCGTTATCACACTGGGATATTTTTCCTTCGACTGTTGGAGCAGATTTGCAGCCCGCAGCTTTCGGAAAGGAATCTGACATGCTGGAGAGAGAGAGAGAGAGAGAGAGAGAGAGAGAGAGAGATCCTCCAGCATATTGAATGACATTCTATGTATTCTTGTTGAAAAAAAAATAGTTTGTCATAGTGATTTTACTCCAGAATAAGTTCTGGATTTGGACGTTGCCGCCGATTAATCGGAGGTTGGAGGAAAAATAGCCCTCGGTCCTCCTCGATTCAAAAGTTCTTTGCTCTCTCTCTCTCTTTTTTTTTTTTTTTTTTAACACCACTTGTAATTCTCCCTGTCTTTTTGCTGTCCACACTTCAGACTCTTCCCTTTTTTTTTTTTTTTTTTTTTTTTTTTTGTCTTCCTCTATGGAGTTTCTTCCCTAATTTTTCTCCCTAAAATCCCTTTCCCAACTCTCCTTATAACGATTAATTCGTTTCCACCGTTCCTGCACTCCCTTAGCATTACCTTTTCCCTAAATTTCTCTTTTGCATTTTTTTCTTTTAACCTCCACCTTTTTGATTTTCAGTTGAGCCTTATAGGCCTATTTTCCTTTACGTTCCTTACCATCCACTATATTTCAACTACCTTTTGCTGTCTCACCACACTTACTCTTTCTGTGACCTTGAAGTTCCATTATTTCTTTCAATTTGGGTCAATCCCTACTTAGAAACGCCAATCTATCTGCTTCTCTATTCTAGTAGATCATAAACTGAACCTGTTTGTCCCCAAACTAGGTATCAACAATTGCCAAGTCAAATAGCAAATAGCAATCCATAATCCTCTCTCCTTCCTCGTTTTCTCTTCCCCACTCACTAACGGCCGTGAAGTCTCCTGGTGGTGTCTATCCCCTTCCTACTTACCCCGTTCAAGTCTTCTGTGATAAGTTTACCTTCCGTCAGCGTCGTCCCAAATTTCTGTCCCATTTCCTCCCAAAAGTCAAAGTTTTCTTCTTCATCAAAAGCCACTTTTTTTTTTTTTTTTTGGAGGGGGGGGGATAAGGACTCCTGCGATTTATTTATTTATTTTTCTTCTTTTTTTCTTTCAGGGATACCTTAACGTTCATAAGTATCACTAGCCCTCTTTACTCTTGGTATATAATCATTTAAGTCTTTAGATATCATGAGTTCTATTCTGTTTCTTCTGTGCCAATTTGTTCCACTATAGAATAACTTTCAACCGATGCCCAGATTTTAATTACATCCTTCTATTTTGTCTCCTGCACAGTAACACACCTTCTTCCTCACCATCAAATCCTCCAACTCTCTTCCTTTTCTGGTCACCATTCCCACATTGAACGTTCCAGTTCTCCAAACTTCTTCTTTAGCCGTGGCTGCCCACAACCCGGTAGCTCTTGCCCATTTGTCACAGGGGGAATGCCCGGGCATTTTCCAAGGTTAAATATACGTTTAGGAGAGACGATGATCTACAGTTACAACGTGAAAACCATATCAGAAGACCACAGGCTGGAGAGTTAGATGGTAGAGTTGAAAAAACATCAACTGGGACGTTCGTGGGATTTAATGAAGTCCGGAGAGAGAGAGAGAGAGAGAGAGAGAGAGAGAGAGAGAGAGAGAGAGAGAGAGAGAGAGAGAGACAAAGAGAGAGAGAGAGAGAGAGAGAGGCAAGGAGAAGGAAAGGTCCAGTGGAATAGGATAAATCAAGAGATAGCTGGTGATTTAGTGAACTTCGGTTGTACTGTATATCAGATAGGGTAGCTTGGATTGTAGTTAGGCTAAGTAAAGATATATTCTTTAATAATTCACGTTTATGCACAAACTTAACAGAGTTCAGACGATGAAATTGAGTCCTTCTATGATGGTATAAGTCAAGTAATAGATAAAGAAAAAATATATATATTGGTAATAGGTGACTTCAATGCCTAGGTACACAAAACACCAGAGAAGGCAAATACCACAGTGTGGCAAATGACCCAATGAAAAGAAGAAATATGCAAATTAAAAGCAGGAGGGACGAAACAAAAATGAACTAGCATATCAATAATAATAAAAAAAAGAGGTAATGGAAAAAAGAATAGAAATATGAATCATATACTCGTAGAGGAAGTTATTTGAAAAGATAAACAGGCCAACTGTAGACTAGGGTACAGACGAACACACTAGATATTTTATACGAAATGTATTGTTGTAATTTGACTACATAAAGATACAGAATAGATAAAGATCAAGAAAGGAGTACGGCATGGCGATACATTGTCACCCAGGCTATTTACAGCTTTCATGGAAGAAAGTGACAGAAAATTGAGTTGGAAAGGAAAAAAATATATATTAATGTAAAATGTTTCAATCACCTAAGAATTACGGATGACATCATCATTTCAGAAGCAGCAAAGGACTTCCAAGATATACTCAATGATCTAGACATGGAAAGTCTGAAAGTAGATTTGAAGATGAAGATGAATAAAGATTAGATTAAAGTAACATTCAACTGAAAAGTCCTGAGTAAAGCAATTGTAATAGATGGTAAGAATCTCGGAGAAATTGAAAAGTATATTAATCTAGGGAAGATGCTAAAACTAAAGACAATAAAAACGAAATAAAGTATATCACGATTGATATGAAAGGGTTTGGTAAATATATGAAAAATCATGAGAGGCTCTCTATATGCATGGAATGCAAATTTTACAATCAGCTGTTGTAATCAGCTATCGATATATGCGAGCCTTGGAAATTGACGAAGGCGATGAAGTTAAAGCTGAGGAGTGAACGAAGGAGAATGGAGAGATCATTGTCGGGAATAATACTGAAAGCCAGGAAGAGGGCAAGCTGTGTAAGAGAGCAGACTGTAGCGAAATAAATTTATGGAGGCGATAACATAGAGAATTGCCATTGGGAAGGAAAGTTGGCACGAAAGAATGAAGGGCGATGGAGCAAATGGATTACTAACTGGACGCCGTAAGGTGGGAAGCGTGGACGAGGGAAACCAGACAGGTGGATATATGTGAGAGAAGTTTGCAGGAGTGACATGGGAGGGTTCTAGCAGTAATGCGAGTCATGGATTGGTCTTGAAGAGGCCACTGTTCAGGAGTGGACTCGAATTGGTCGAATAATTGATTAAAACATAGGATTGCTGTCATTGGTAATGGTATGGGATCGGCCGGATGCACTTTCGAACGCCAACCCGGGTTAGGGACCGTCACTAATCTTGGCAGAACCGTCCGGCTCAGTGTCTGGGTTCGAACCGGGCCGCAGTGAGCCATGAAATCTCCAAACAATGTCTTTATCGATAATACCAACGTGGCGTTAAGAGCCATCATCCCGGAATCTTATTACCTGCTGTTAAGTGGATTTTGTTAATCCGTTTAAGATCTCCTTCACCGTCGAGCATTGGAGAGAAGAGATACATCTCCCTTGCACAGTATCAAGGGAGAGAAAGAGAAATCACGAGGAGCATTCGCCAGAGGGCATGTCGCCCCACTCACACGTCGACTCCGATAATCGCGGTATCTCTGAGTACGTTCCCATGCAGCCAACATCTTCGCATTCCAAAGAACTCTCGGCAGGATTGGTCGACTGACCCTAGCCATGAGCGTCCTCTTCGTTTTCTCTAGTGAGGTTTGTCTCTTGTGTGGATCACCCTGTAAGTGTTATGGACATTAGGGGAGCATGCCACGTGCCCTTATAACCAGACCTGACGTTTACGAATTACGCTGAGTGCAGAGGTTGGTTGAATTTCACGGAGTACTCGCTGTGTTTATACAAAGTCATTCCAGTGATATCCTATGATTCTATAAAGACATGTAGGATATCATAGACGTTGGGACATCACTTTAAGTCAGCATTCTCTGTCTATTTTTCACGGCTGTAGAACAAGGCGGGGGGACACAATCGACTTGAAGATATCTTACTCCTGGATATATATCGGTGAGTCCATAACACCATGGGCTATAGCAACCCGTTAGTTAACCTGACGTGACCCAACACTTATGTACTACACGACAAGGGTTTGTGGATCTTTCGAAGACTCCATTGTCCTCACCACATGCATGGACAGATTAAACTCTAATCCACTTAGCCCCTAAACGCCTGGACCTTAGTCTAGGTCCAGGAAGATTAAGAGTCCAAGTCTCCTACCCATGCCTCTTGAGCCACGACATAAGCTCTAATAAAATCCCTAAAAATCGCTCACTGGCAATGGATCCCTTTTATATATAACTGTCATTTCATTTTCCTACAGACTTCTTTTCCCCTTCCACACAAACCTATCCCGTGCGAGCGGATGGTCTGTTCTATGTAGTCCATAGTTCAGGAGACCTGGAGACAAAGGAATTACGCTTGCACGTGCACTGACCCGAGGGTTACATCCAAGACCTCCAATAAATCCGCAAGAAGTACAGCATCATTAGTAAGAGCAAGGTCAGTGACTTGACTATTGCCACAGTGACATTGATAGTCAAGTCTGTCCAATACCCAGCCTATGCAAGGAATTACGAGGAAAGAACCCAGACACTTCACAGCACTGTCCCAGGATAAGGTCAGACACCAAGACAATAATGTAATCCTTACAGGAATCCCGTGTGTACGTGTGTATGTGTGTGTTTGTGTGTGTGTGTGTGTGTGCGTGCGTGTGACTAACAACCACTTTCATAAAGAATACGAGAGGAAGTAGACCCAAAACATGGCTCAAACAAAACACCATGATCATTGGCAATTGTGAAGACACCTGCAGACTCCGCCTAATGGAAGCATTATGTACAAACGGGTGAAATTCGACTCTTTATATTCAAGACAAGGACCTTTACGACCTACCCAGTATGAGGAGACCTGCAGTCAATGTGCTGGGCGATAGCACAACACACCAACTTATGTAATTCCCTTTGACCCATACCTCGCATGGTGTATTGACTGATTGCATAAGTTTTATTCGGTCTATTCTAGGGACTTTAGGAACACCTCCTAACGGACCAGAGTCACGTAGCATTCGATTATGATGGAGAACTAGCTTCCAATCGAAAGCTGATCAGTTTTAACTTTTACTATTCTTCCATTATGTTATCCTGATCAAATCTGTCCTTGACCGCATCGACGACTCAAAGACTCACTTCTTCGGTACAACGTTGTCCTTGAGTATGGAAGCGATGGCGGGGATCATTCTCGAAGATTCTTTCTGGTTGTCCTCAGGTTATTTTATTCAATTGGGAAGAACCCCCGCCCCCTCTCTTTCTCGTGATAATTTGGTTAAACGTCACGAACTCCCCCTTATAGGTGGGCTAGGACGGTGCCCCTCACTGAGGACTTTGTAGCCTGGAATTTAATGAACTATTCCCGTGGTTCAACTTCGCCGGTGGCAGGGTTCGAACCACCATCCCCTCGACCTTTGCCGCAAGAAACGACACCTTAACCCGCTCAGCCAGCTAGCTTCCCTCTCTCTTTCTTTCTCTCTCTCTCTCTAAAAAAAAAAAAAAAGTGTAGTAGGTAGAACAGCGGACTACACAACAGAAGCAGAAAATCATCGGTTCCAGACCCGCTTGGTTCAAACTAGTTTCCAGGTTTCGTTCCAGTCGCTTAAAATGACGCAAATGCTGTCCTTACACTGCAACATCCTTTGTTGGTTCGTGCCTGTTGAAGTGAATTTCATGGTCTTCTGGTCTACAGCAGGGTGCGACTACAGTGTAATGTAAATCTAGAATCTGATTACATTAGTGATTCCAAGATAGCCTACTATAGACATCAGGTAATAATAAGGATGATAATAATAATAATAATAATAATAATAATAATAATAATGATAATAATGATAACAATGATGATAATAATAATAATAATAATAATAATAATAATAATAATAATGATAATAATGATAACAATGATGATAATAATGATAATAATAATGATAATGATAATAATAACAATAATGATAACAATAACAATGATGATGATAATAATGATAAAATAAAAACGACGAAGGAACGAGTGTATATAGATCCTACTCAGCAAAGTCGAAATTCCGATATGTGAACATGAGAACTCTCTCCCTATGGCAATAGCTTGTCCTTCACCTATGAAAGTACACTAAAGGAGAGAGAGAGAGAGAGAGAGAGAGAGAAAGAGAGAGAGAGAGAGAGAGAGAAAGAGTTGTACAAAGGCCAGCATCATTTTACACGATTTAATTATTTAATTGAATCGTTTATTCATTTACTTATTTACTTGTATAACTATTCACGTATTCAGTTACTTCCCAACTAATTTATTCTATTTTCTTATTTTTCTACCTTTGATTGATTCATTTATTCATTGACTAATCGATTGACTAACAGATTAATCAACTCATTTTTACTTCATCTTTATCTATTTTGTCATGCTGGTATGATAACCACACCGGCTATTCACTTCCAAGATCATGTGAGAGTGAGACTGTGTGTATACTTTTCCTTCCTTTTACGAACCAACCGATCTCTGCCGTACAACCAGGCCCAGCTGAACGCTGGACGGGAGTTGTGTAACCCAGGGAGTGGGGGAGAGGGGAGTGGGGAGTGGGGGGAGTGTGCAGGACAGGTAAACAAAACAAGGAAGCAGGTAAACAACAAGCACAGCATCCGCAGTAAGAACGGGGGCGAGGTGTGGGTGAAGATCGGATCGCGTCTTTGGTTCGTGTGTACGTGAGCAAATGGCACAGCAGCTTTGGAATTGTTCACTCGGCGACTCTTCTCGCATACACGCTCATTTTTTCTCTCAATCTCTCTCTCTCTCTCTCAAGACGATAGTGATGGGTAATGATGATGATGGTGGTGATGATGATGATGATGATGGTCATGATCATGAATGACAAAGACGATGGTGATGAAAATGAAGGATGATAAAGATGCTGGTGACGATGGTGATAATGATGACGACGGTGATAATGGCAAGGGTTAATAATGTTATTGATGATGATGGTAAAATATAATAGTGATCATTACGGTGAGTCACGACGAAGGATGATAATGCAGATGATGATAACGATAATAACTATGACGATGAAGGATGAAAATAATTGTGTAGAGGGATGATGACGGTAATAATGACGACAATGATGGTGACGATGACGTAGACGGGTGATGACGGTGACGGCGAATGGAAAGAAAGACTACGTGAGAGAGAGAGAGAGAGAGAGAGAGAGAGAGAGAGAGAGAGAGAGAGAGAGAGAGAGAGAGAGAGAGAGAGAGAGAGAGGGCATCACGCAATAAGCTCTGGATGCTTTCAGGTGACCTTTGTCCGGCGTGACCCCCAACAATCGAACAATAGCCCTCAGACCACCCCCACTCCCTCACCCTGACTCCTCTCCCGACTCCCTTCCACCTCTTCCTCTTCCTCCTCCTCCTCCTCAGACAGACGGACAGACGGGCAAACGGACAGACAAGGTCTTAACAATGGTGTCGCATTTCAGCAAACGGAGAGGAAACTCATTCCCAGGGAGTATACACACATACACACACACACACACACACACACACACACACACACACACACACACACACACACACACACACACACACACACACAGTTGTTATAAGTTGTAGTTTAGCACACACACACACACACACACACACACACACACACACACACACACACACACACACACACACACACACACAGTTGTTATAAGTTGTTGTTTACTAGTGTTTCTATTCGTCGTGCGAGAGAGAGCCAGGACAAGTGGTAGTCATCAGTGCCCACTGCGGATCAACCTCGGACCCATGAACTTATGAGGTGGGCTCGAAGACCCCGGGACAAAAAAAAAAAAAAAAAAAAAAAAAAAAAAAAAAAAAAAAAAATATATATATATATATATATATATATATATATATTATATCACTGGCACCTTTGCCATATGTGCACAGGCAGCCAGAACATTTTGTAAAGGCCTGCGACCTAATCAAGCCTAGTCTGGATGTAGTGACGACGTGAGCTCGAAGCTCAACGCGTCTCAGTTGAGGATTTACAAGACTGGAAGAGCATGACATATTCTTACGTAACGAGCTTGGATGAAAAGAATTAAAGTCAAAAGAATTAAAATAGATTAGATAAAAATTAAATAAGATAGATTAAATTAAGGTAAATAGTAAATTATAATAGTATCAATTAATAGAATAAAAACGTAAAGTAAAACAAAATTAAATAGAATAGGATAAAATAGAAAAAAAAACTAGAATAGAATAGTATAGAATGAAAAATAGAAGAACGAAAAACAAAATAAACAAAATAAATGTAAAATAAATTAAAATAAAAGAGGTAAAGGGGTTATCACACTGGGCTATTTTACCTCCAACATCCTACCTCCAACCTCCATTTGAATAACTCGAATATGACTTCGCTTACAGAAGTCACTAGTATAGGTTTACAATCTTAGTTCCTCGTTCAGCTTTGCCATACATGACGGAAAGATATTTTGATATTTGGATATTTAGAAAATTCAAATTTTGTAACCGAAGTCGTTTTTTATTCAACGGTCGACGCTGGTGAAGAAGCCCGTGGAAGGTCGGTGTGATTAAGCAAGCAAGCCAGGAGGAAACTAAGAGACAATAAAGAGACAAGATAATAAATTACTTTAGACTCCACCTCGTGTAGCGGATCTTGATGGATCTGTTTTGTTGGTTGTATAAGGCTTATGCAAACAATACTCCAGGGCATTTGTCCTCAACCTCTTGTTTTTGGCCATGCCCCACCTAATCACCTAATCCTTGATGTCCTCCATGTGGTGATATACAATTCTTATCATTTGAAAAATAAACTCCCCTTCAGCTTAAAAAGCATAAAACTTTGGTTTAAAACCACTTCAAAAGAACAAGGCACCAATGAAAAATAAACAAACAAAACAAATTGAATAAAAAAAAAAATACACAGACTTCCTCCGTTGCTCTCAATTGCCTCACTTAAAAATCATATTGCTCACCTGGATAACCAAATTGCACTGTTCTAGGATAACCGAAGCACTGTTCTGGAGGGATTTCCCCCACCACCACCCCTTGTGGCACCCCTACGGAGCAGAGCCACATACAGTTCTTAAGACTAGAGACTAAATTCCATTCAAAGAAAAATTATAATTTTTATCTTCGGCTATCCCACGTTTTTTATACTGCCGTCCTTAAATATCCTTTACCACATTTATGATGCTCTCTTTCGGCTCGAGAGCCCTCGAAGATAGAAGCGCTGGTTATTGATATAATAAAACATGACTAGAGAATTCTATGCATGAAACACGCAGCCCATGCATACTACAACAATCGACATGACCGACTCGACCATAAACACAACAACCACCTTAATAACCACGACATCCACAATTACCACAACGGGAACAACAACCACGACGGTAACAATAACAACGAAAATTTTCTTGAACAATTTTTGCCATGGTGTCAGTCAACAGAACGATGGGGTTTAAATGAAAAAGAAAATATGTTCGTCACCATCATCCTGCATGACTAGTGTTCCCTCGGTGCATACCTAAAAGTGTAGCTAGGCTACATGATCAATATGACAGCACATTTGATCAAAGTTCTTCCTGCACATTTACGAAGCTAATGGCTCTACCCCCATGTACACTTCCTCGTCTGACTAGAGCAATCTAAGCGATACAAATTTTGAAGTCACCGCTTACACAACCAGTTTACGACAACTTTAAGGCCTGTTGCCAATATTAGACGTGAAAAGCAAGAAAAAATAGTAAATGATACGTACAAGCCACAAATATATACTCATTTATACAAAATTAATTTGCATCGGTGGACGTATCTGCAATCGAAGAATTTAGACTCGTGAATACGAGTTCTATGGCTCGTCGAATAGTCTCCAGGCGTTTCGTAACATTCAGACGTTGGATTGGATATAATTCATGAATACGGTTAATGCTGGTTAAGATATATACACTCCTCTTATCAATATTCACTTATCTAAAATCCTTAGTATAATATATATGTTCCATCAAAATTATACTATTTTGCGCAGTCAATGTTGATTATGTATAAACCTCTTATGACACGCTGCAGTGTGTTTGCGTACGTGCCCTGTCTCAACTAGAGCATACTTCACTTTGTTTAACATGACGACAAATTAAACTAAACAGCTGATAATAAACTATACTTGAATCAAATATCTAGTTCCTTTACCCTCTGGACCCAGCGTTCCATACCATAGGATTAGGAATATAATCAGTGAAATATGCTACTTTACTCATTCAGTGTTTATATGTGACGCCGAGCACAGCAGCTGTTCTCTCTTTACTTACCGTTCACGGCGAGATGCTCCACAAGGATATCTATTGCATGGGATTTCAAACTCCATTTCATCCAATATCTTATAACTTCTCAACACAATAAACACATAAAATATAAAACTAACCGCGGCTAGCTATTACGTCACTAATATTGATAAAGACACATAGTATCAGGAGTTTGAAATATGTTATTGACCAAATCCATTTAGGAATAGAGAGCTTCCTTTCCCACCTCCCTCACTTGCTGCAAGCGTACTAAACATTCTGAATTAGAGCCGTTGGGAGTAATGTGTATCTAGTATTGGGCGTTGGTAAATGGTCTGTTGAACGTGTTTACAAATATTCCGTAAAGAAAACGAACATGATCGACTGTCAGTTGTAATTTGAAAATCTTCAAGTGAATAACGTTGTTCGAAGTAAAACAAATACCATAGATGCATGATTATGAACATATATGTTTGAATACAACTTGAAGGACTGAAATTTACACTGTAACGACTTATTTGTGGTGTTGCTATTGTCGACCCTTCGTCTTCTGTTGGTTGTGTGACGGCAACAATGAAAACGACGACTTGATGCAACGGATTTTTTTTTCTTTATGTCAAATAATTTCTGTCAAGTGAAGGTTGTACTCTCACCTTTTATATACTTAAAATATATATAAATTTTCCTTTCGGACACACTGACAACACTTGAGATTCGTTCTAGACATCAGACGATATAGCAATCCGAACACTTCCATAAAATACAAAAACTAATGGTATGACGTTACGTTATTGCGGACAGTGAAGATAAATAAATCTGTACGCTTTGCTGCGTTATTCGTTTTCTTGTGAAAAGTGTCCAGATTTATCGGTTATTTTGATAGGATCTGACTTGATTTGACTTTTCAAATGCCAACCACTAAACACTGATGCTACGGGTTATGTCGTAGTGACTGAAATTATGAGGATAGACCGCATACTTGGATCTGTTTTCTCAAACCATATTTGGACTTGGAAAAATGTCAGCTATGGATTCGAGCGTGTGAAAGGGAGGGTTTTACCACCGATGACGTGAAAAAACTAACTTAACCTAACCTAATCTTTATAACTACAATAATAATAATGATAGTAATAATTATATTTAATGATGATAATAACAATAGTGATAATAATAATGATGATAATATATTGTTATCATTACTATCATCATCGTCATTATCATTATTATCATTATTATTATTATTATTATTAATCTTATTATTATTATTGTTATTATTATTATTATTACTATTATTATTATTATTGTTGTTGTTGTTGTTGCTGTTTTTTTATCATTATTATTATTATTATTATTATTATTATTATTATTATTATTATTATTATTATCATCATCATCATCATTATTGATATTATTATAATTTATCATTATAAAAGGGTCATAACCCTTTTTCTGTGGGTTATGGAGGGTCCAACTGTATGCACATTCAGCCACACAGACCCGAGTATTTGCTTGTATCAAAAATCTAAACACATCCTTCTCATTGAAATGTATGATTGAATCAATATTTCTAATAAACATTAATAAACAATAATAAAAATATTGCTCTCTGCTGTGATTAATCTTTTAGATTTTAAGATAATGTATCAGCGATATAAAAAATTGTTACTGGGAAAGTTTGGGAAACTACTATAGAGAGACAGTCGCCTCACCTTATTGTACTCTGTTCTCCCCAATAGTAGAAGTTGTAGTTATTGTCTACGAAATACTTAATAATACTTAAATCACTCCTCTTGCCAACTCTACGACTGATTGGCTTAATAATGTTCCCAAGGGTAGCAGCGTTCGTTGTTGCTGATGATATAAGTTTTAGTTTTATTCCATCGTGTTAGATAATCTTATTGCACGTCATGAATTTTCATGACAAATTTAAAGTTGTCTTAATGAAGCCACTTGTCTTTGGGCTATACACTTTGAGAGTTGTATTTAAGTTAATGTTCCACTGTTTTATTCAGCTAAAGTTGAACCCCGGGAACAACTAGATTTAAAATAGTTTCAATTAAAAACAATAATCTATTCATCTAGCTTGGCTGAATGATATTTGTGTTCAAGATAGTTATTATATTTTACTTTTATTAATTTATTCATTTATCTATTTTTTTTTGGGGGGGGGAGGGCTGCACACAAAACGATTTTCTGTACTGTACGCTAAATGTATGTTTCAATTGATGCGATTAATTATTAGCCTCACAGTCAATGGTGTGTGACGTGCATCATACCTGACGTCAGAGTTGGGTAACGCGTTGGTAGGTTCGCTTGAGATGATCACCGTGCAAGGCATCTCTTAGCAATACAGCGCTATTCAAAAAACAAAGAATTAGTGTGTACACTCAAAGGAGTTCAGGGTATGGCATACGTCGTGATATACTACTCATACTTGCCATTCTGCTTTATAAGTTGTTGTTTTTTTACTCTAAATATAGTAAAGGAAGTTGTATAGTACAATGCATACCTCTTTTCTACGATTATGATGATAATTATCTACCCTATCTCACCTGGCTCAATTAGTTGTTATAATCCCAAAAAGTGATGTTCATTGTACTATGCATTTTCCTTTACCATATGCAGAATATATGAAAAAATAATAAATAGCACATACATGGTAAATAAGAGAGGCAAGCCGCAAGTGGTAAGGTTGATTTGGCATAATTGATAATGGCCAGTACTAAATTACGTATACATCCTGCAACTAAAATTTGATTCGGCAAACCAGCTACTCCGAAGATGACAATACTGCGATGGAAATATTTTGTTCCAATGTTCTTATTTTGTCCTATTGTTCTTACAGTAAATAAACTGAATCCAGGACATGTATTTTGTATTACTTGTACCTCTATTGGTAGGGGTAATAAGACATTCAGACCACCCTGATGTCAGCGTGTCCAAAAGACTTATCTATATATGTATTTTTAACTTATAAGTGGGAATACGCCCTTCAGTTGGCAGAAATAATTTACATCAAGAAAATCCGGTCTGACGTTTTATAGATTCCGACCATTTGATTGGTTTCGACAAAGCGTCAGCTCCAGAAAATCCATTACGTGCATCAAGTCGTTGTTTTCATTGTTGCCGTCAGTCTGTCACACCTTTTCAAACTAAGTGTCGACAATAGCAACATCACAAATAAGTCGATACAAGATAAATTTGAGTAATTTAAATTGTATACAAACATATATGTTCATATTCATGCATTGCTATGTGGTATTTGTTTTACTACGCAGATCATGATACACTTGAATTTATTTAAATTACTGCTGTGACAGTCAGTCATCCTCGTTTTCTTTGCGGTATACATTCGTATACACACTGCCACCAACGGCGTTAATTCGAACTGTTTAGTACACTTCCAGCAAGGGAAGGAAGTGGAAAAGAGAGCCCTCTACTCTTAAATAGATTTGATCAGTGACATATTTCAAACTCCTGATACTGTGCCTTTATCAATATTAGTGACATAGTATCTAGCCGCTGTTAGTGTTAATTTTGTGTGTGTTAGTGTTATGTGTTTATTGTGTTGAGAAGTTACAAGATATTGGACGAAACGAAGTTTGAAATCTCGCGCAATGGATCTCCGTGTGGAATACCTCGACGTGAACGGTAAGTACAGAGAACAGCTGTGCTCGGCGTCATACATAAACACTGAATGAATACGGTAGCATATTTCACTGATTAAATTCCTAATCTGTTGATATGGAACGCTGGGTCCAGAGGATAAAGGAGTTGGATACAAGAGCCAAAAATATTTTATCAGCTGGTTAGGTGAATCTGTCGTGTCATGTTCAGTCGAGTGAAGTATGCTAGTGTTCAAACAGGGCATATACACACACGTACATGTTTTCATTTTCGTTTAATTAACCCCATCGTTTTGTTGGCTAACGCAAAGGCAAAATTGATCTAGGCAGATTTTCGGGTGCCTGTTAGCGAGGTAAATTTTGTTAGGCAATAAAGAGCGCGATGATTTTCGACGTGTTTGGTGAAGAAAAAGAATTGCGAAGATGCAGTGGCCGTTAGACTCACAGAAGCATACTTGATTTGTCTGAATTGAATTTGAGTAATATCATCCTTGTATAGCACGGTTGTGATAATTTACCTTTTTCAGATAGGGATGGATCGGGATAAAAAAAAAACGGATCTTTAAACATACGTGAGAACCAGCTGAATATGAGCAGATTGTAAGCTAAGAATATTCTGGAATATGCGAAGGTGAATGAATTTTACTTATGGGAAATATTTGGTTACTCTGTCCGGCTCGTCAGCTGAGTGTTCAATATCAGGACTGGACGACCATTTTGGGCGACAGAATCATGCATGAATAATAATAATTAATAATAATAATAATAATAATATTATGAGAAAGTAAAGTAATAAAATGCCAACCGAAATTGCTGGGAACGTATTATATTTAGTTGTTAAGTATTGGGGGCACCTTTTTCTAATATTAAAATGAATTACACAGGAGAGGTAATCTCGAAGGTAAATGTGATTGTAAATAATGTCATATTGCCATATTGAATGTAGAAAACCTAGTGGAGTAATTTGTACTTAAAAGTCGTTTTTGTAGTTCTAGCTGTCATATAAAATCATACAATTCAAAAACTTTTTAACACGCACAACAATAGACAATAATTCTTAATTTCACGTAGTTTTAACAAAATTGTGTTTATGGCAAATATGCTTAGCATTAGGTTTCACAAACTTTAGATCAGTAGTTCTTAACCTGTGGGGAATTCCCCACTGGTGGGGAATGGCGGAGTTGCCAAGTGGGGAATGACCGGTCGGACATAATAACCAGTTTTTTTTTTTTTTTTTTTTTTTTTTTTTTTTAAATCGATGTGTTTTTGTTTCTTTTTGTTTGTTTCTGGTGTCTTCTTGTTGTCACCGATGCTGTGGTGGGAAATGAGAGTTGGCTCACTAAAAAGTGGGGAATTGGAGAAAAAAGGTTAAGAACCCCTGCTTTAGATCATATTATCAATGCCGTCACAGAAAACGATATTTAGCTCGGATAGAATTTTGTGGTGTGACACTGCATTTCATTTATATTTAAGTATGAACCCTCGTATAGCTGAACGTGGATTTTGCTTACTGATGATTTTATTATTTAAGTAACATGAGAATATATGGTAACATGAGAGTATGTGGTAAAAGTGTCATTGTATGTTTAACCACCTGACTAATGATGTAACACCTAGACAGGGCAAAACTAGTATGCCCATGAATTTATACCAAAACTGTGGTATACAAGTTTTCAAAGTTATCGTTTTCTCTGATTATATATATATATATATATATATATATATATATATATAATTGTGTGTGTGTGTGTGTGTGTAATCTGTTTTGAATTGGAATACAAAAAAAATCAGCGAAGTTGACGGTTTATTTCATTATTTTCTTGGGTGAGGCTGGGTCGCGCGTGCCGGCGAAAAGTCGTCGTCGTGCCACCTAGAGCACGCGTGCCAATGGTTGGCCACCCCTGATCTAAACGTGTGGGGTAGGGTTAGGGAGTAGGGATGACCTTGAAATCTCGGCTAAGTTATGTAATTAGAAAATCCGTTTTTTCGAGTCACTTCTTTTGGGCATTCTGAGTCGTGATTTATCCTCAAATTTTTTGTTTCTAAGGTTTTTATATTTCATTCTATTTGTTTATCATTATTTATTAATTTCGTTATTATTTATTTATTTTATTGTTATTTATTTTATTATTATTATTATTATTATTTTATTATTATTATTATTATTATTTTTTTTTTTTTTACTAATTTCTTTCCAATTTGCAATCTCTAAACCCCCCTACAAGGTAAAATTGAGTTGGACTGAGACTGGTTTGTGTTGTAATACATTAGCAAACTTGTGCTTACATTCAGTGGCACACTGCCCGCAAGCACATGAGGCAATGCGGTTGGACCTTTAGGAGACAATGATCCAATAGGAACGCCCGGTTTTGTTTTGGTTGTGCTATTCATATTGGCTATGATGGGGGGTTGGCAGCAATCTCATCTCCTTGCCAACTGGTTTCTGGTGAGATATTTCTTTGGTGTCACCTTGTTCATTATATTCGGTGAAGCCCTATATCTATAGGGTGCCTAATGGTCCAAGCTGTCATTATGACGGTACTCCATATATCTATGAGAACTTTCCCTATTCGCCATTAGGGACGTGCCAGTTAGCAGTGGGTCCTGCAACTGTGCGTGTGAGCTGCTCTTTGTCTGATCTTTCTTACAAAACCTGTGCGATATGGGTGACCCTGCAGATATTTCCTCTCTATCGGCATAGCTTTATTAGTCATTAAGATTCTCAAGCCCATACACCACGTCAAGGAGTCAGCTCCCGGATAGGCATTTATATATATATATTATATATATATATATATATATATATATATATATATATAAAACAGACACACACACACACACACACACACACGTATGTATGTATAAATAAATATTTGATCTAGGCAGGCCACGGAATGAGCTGCACAATGCTGGGAAATATGAATTTCTGATTTAAAATGTCCATATTTGTAGCCGTGTTCTTCATTATTCTTTCATTCCTCATCTCCAATAGTATTCAAATTTCAAAAGATTGATAGGGACGACCTTTATCAAGGTCTCGGTATCTACATCCATAAGGACGATAAATACGTACACTGTACATGTTACTGTAGTTCTTGAGGAAAACTGCGAAATGTGGAGAAGGTTTTATGGGTTCTTTGCTCTCGCTCCTGGCCACTACACCGGTCGAGATAACAAAACACACAGGGAGATGAATAACTATAATAAAAGATGTACTAAAGTGTTCACGAGAACATGGGAGGTAGAGAGGAAGAGCGAGAGAGAGAGGGGAAAAGGGAGGGAAAGAGAGAGAGGGGTAAAGAGAAAGGGAAAAAGAAAAAGGGAAAGTGAGAGAGGGAGAGAGAGAAAGGGAAAGAGAGGGGGAAGAGAGAGAGGAAGGGAAAGAGAGAGGGAGGGAGAGAGAGAGAAAGGGAAAATGAGAGAAGTAAAGGGAGGGAAAAAGAGAGAAGGGGAAGGGAGACAGAGGGAAAGATAGAGAGAGAGGGAAGGAGGGAGGGATGCCAGACTCCTGACCTCTGTTGACCCTGGCGTTAAGGTCATTCAGGTCAAGACGGGAGGGATCCCGCTGACGGCGACGCGACAGGAACGTCTACACTGACAGCAAGAAGACAGACACAAACGCAGACACACTGTCAGCGAAGCAGAAATTCTCGGACAAAGAAAAAAAAAGAAAAGAAAAAAAAATCGGGGCCTTCACAATGTGGCTAGACAATTTGCTGAATAAAATCGCCCGGGGTTAGAACCACACGATCCAGTGAGTTCGCTTAAAGTTGGATTCGGCTATCCTTCATCGACACAAACTACAAGATGTATGTGACATGTCACCAGAATGACACAAACGCGCGCGCGGTGTAGTGGTACCGTTCTCGACCGGTAATTCAGCGACCCGAGTTCGAGTCCTGTCCAGGGCTGAAAAAAGTTTCAGCGTCGTTGCACCTCCAGTCGGTACTACAACTCTGGTGGGCAAGGAGTTGGGGTGTGAGTGTATATGTGTAAGGTCACAACATTACCCATAGATCCTATATATTAGGTCTAAGCTCTTATCCGGGAGGGTAATAGCTGTCGATCACATACACGCAGCACATCCACGCGCGCGTACACACGCCCAATGAAATGTACACAAACACAAAAACGTACACATACACGGCTTGATGGCACAGTGGTACCGTTCACAATCGCTAATGCAGCGGTCTGAGTTCGACTCCCGCACTGACCTGAAACAATTTCAGCATCGTTGCACAGCTAGCTGGCACTCCAACTTGCTTATGCAAGGAGTTACGTTTATGTGTGTGTGTAAGGTCACAGCATTACCTGTAAATCGGTCATAATTATATGAGTGAGCTCTCATTCGGGAGGGTAATATCTTCCGATCACGAGTCCAACACGTGATCCAACACCATGGTGAATCACACAAACTGAAATAGAATGAGAGTGAAACATTAAAACAATAAAAAATTGAATTCAAAGATGAGGACGAGACTTGTGGTGAAGAACCCCCCCCCCCGTAAAAAAAGAAAGACAAGAAAAATGACCAATATTAACCCCGTTTACCTACGCTCGATGGAATTCTCCCCTACCACCCCCACCCCACGCGCATACTAATCTTGCTCAAAATTTTTGGTTTCCAAGTCTCATAATTCAAGGAATTACACATTTCCAGGCCATATTTTCTTCGCTAAAATTATTACTACGATTGCTAATATGATTCTTTTATTACAAATCCTTGCTTCGCCTAGTTAGAATGAACGGAGTGCAGGAATACAACAATACACTCCATTGCCAAAGGGCGCTCGACCTTGTGTTGTCAGCTTACGGCTGCATTGTTGGCGGTGGGGGGATGGGGTGGGGGGGGTTCACCTCTAGCTCTGACGTCAGCAAGAATTGTTTTTGTGGATATTCACAATAAACAGTGTACTTACAACTCTGAGGCTGTGCATAGGCTTGTTGTCTACAGGTGGTAAAATAAGCCTATCGACGTTTTTAATCTTTTATTCATTTTTTACTTTTTCATTTTTAATTTTTTTTTTCTTTAATGGCATTACTTCAAAGCTATAAATGCACATCTTAGTCTCATGAACGGAATTATCTAAGAGACTTTTTTTTAAACCTGAATTAGTGCAACAGTTTTCGAAATCTTTGTTCACCAACGATTTGCCATCATGTATGCATTTCAAGGATAAAACCTTAAATGACAAAAATCCTCCGCATCCCAAATGATTACGATAATAAACGGGTGACTGTGCAGTCACGCATAATTACTGTGTGACCGTTTTCTACTCTCCATTTTTCTTTCTTCCTCTCTCTCCCTCCTTCCCCTCTTCCCCTCCCCCTCACCCCCTCTCCCTTCTCCCACTACGTTCCTCTACCCCTTTTTACCCCCCCTCTCTCTCTCTCTCTCTCTCTCTCTCTCTCTCTCTCTCTCTCTCTCTCTCTCTCTCTCTCTCTCTCTCTCTCTCTCTCTCTCCCACTCCCTTCCTCTACCCCTCTCTACCCCCGTATCTCTCTCCCTGCCTCCCTCTCCCTGCCTCACTCCCACTCCCTCTCCCTCCCCTCTCTCTCCCTGCCTCCCTCTACCTTCTCTCTCTAACAGTTTCCTGTTCATTACCCCCATGCTTTATATTCCTGTTCCTCTTTTTCCTATTAGTCGTTAGTCTTCCCCTCTTCTTCCCCCTCCTTCCTCCTGTCTTAATCCACCTCTTCTTCCATAACCCATTCTCCATCTTATCCATCATTTTATCCACCATGATTGTAAAAAAAAAAAAAAAAAAAAAAAAATTGGCGAGAATTTTGTCAAGCCTACACCAGGATGATTTTGCGCAGTCAGAAAGTATTTGCACTATGTTGTCTATGTCTGCGTTCTTAACGAGGATGAAAGTCTTACGAGCGCGACGCTGTATCACGAATTAAAGAGTTCATTTTCACAGTCTTTCCTTTGACTTGCGGGTTTATCACACTGGGCTATTTTTGCTCCAATCTCCGATTAATCTGTGATACTGCCCACCTCCATAACTTTTTCCGCCGTGAAATCACTATGGCAAACTGATTTTTCTCAACGAAAATGATATGCTGGAGGAAAAATAATTTTCCTCCAGCATATCGGATTCCTTCCCGAAAGCTGCGAGCTGCAAATCTGCTCCAACAGTCGGAGGAAAAAAAACTCTGTGTGATACCGACTTAAAAAAAAAAAAAAAACTCAGTGTAATAACGAGTAAAAAAAAAAAAAAAAAAAAAAAAAAAAAAATGTAATAGCGAGTAAAAAAGTCCAGTAGTGTAATAACGCCTTTATTGAATCCTCGTTTCGTAATCCAGCTTATCCTCCACGGATTTCTCTTTCATTGCTGATATCACGGGTATGTGACCTTAGGGTGGACAGCTAAACCCGCATGAACTGTCGACTTTAAGGGTAGATACATTTATCTATAGTAAGAATCTACAGGAATGGGGTCACTTTCTCTTTTGGAGATACGTACTTTATATATATATATATATATTATATATATATATATATATATATATATATATATATATATATATATATATATATATAGTATAGAATCGGGAGTATCATATATGCACAGGACACCAAATTTCAGAATGTACATACGTACATATACCAAGGCTTTTTCCCCCTTACAAGGGAGGTAGCCAAAAAGGAAAAGGCATAAAATCATTCCCACCCATTCCATCCCTGAATACACTCCACACCACTCCACCCTCCCTCTTATCTTAGCATCTCCTGGATGACGGGTCATCCCTGCACCTTGTCCACTGCCCTGGGTCAGATGCAGTGTCGCCAGACACAGCACATCCACAGCAAGGCCGCTTCATTAAATCGGCGACCCCCCCTCTCCGTCCCCCCATGCATAAAAGGAGAAGACGGGGAGAAATCCCTTCGGGCTGCGTCAAATTTTGCTCACACATACTACCTCACCCCCCATCTCCCCGCCCAAATTTCAGAATGTGCAACAAGAATGCAGTACAGGCAACATTAAGATTTCTTGAGTGACTTAAGGTCCGTTTTGCCCGGTGCGATTAATTATCGCTCAACGATGATCGTTCATGGTGAAATGATGATCGTCAAACGATTGTCTAGAGTACTAAATCTTTGTCTATGAATGATCGGGCTGTTTTGCATCGAGCTGTAAAGTACGGGGATGATCAAGCGGGTCCCTGACGTAACTCGAGGACCCCGATGTAACTCGAGGACCCTGACGTAACTCGAGGACGCTGACGTAACTCGAGGACCCTGACGTAACTCGAGGACCTCCTGTATCCTTGTGGTAGCGAAGGCATTGGAGACCTTCTAACCTCGATAAATCCCTCCCGTATTTGGTGGCACTTTTCCCTTTTATTTCGAGTCCCATAATGTCCTCTAGTTCCTCTCTGGGGCATTCTCTCGATCGGGAAGGATCAGAGACTTCGCAGACTCAAAATTTCTTAAAGAAGTCCGATCCAAAGACGCGCCCGAGAATTGTGACTTCCAAGTTATTAACACATTGGTGCCCGGGGCTTTCCTTTAAGCGGCCCAATTCACTCGCATGCCAAACTGAGTGTCTGTAGAAGAAAAATAGTAGAAGAAGAAGCGAAGTTAAAGAAAAGTAGAAAAAAAATGTAGAATTGTAGAAGAAAAGTGGTAGCAGAAGAAATGAAGTAGAAGAAAAGTAGAAGAAAATAAGTAGAAAAAGAAAAAAGTAGCAAAAAAAAGTAGCAAAAGAAAAGAAGTAATAGAAGAAGTACGAGAAGTTTGTTTGTTGATTGACAATGCCTATGCGTTTATTTATGTATTTTATTTGATACATTATTATAGTTTTTATTTATTCATTTATCATTAGGATTTTTTTTTCGCATCCGACCTAGATATGGACCAAAAGGTCTCCTGTCGGCATGCTCCGCCTTTGTAATCCTTCGTAAAAACAGACGAATAAGAAATAAAAGGACGAATAAAAAATAAAAATTCGAATAAAAACTAAGAAAAGTCTAATAAGAAAAATAAGAGAAGAATACAATGAACAAGCAAGATGATCTGCTGATAGCTTGTTGCACAGACGTCTGCCCCTGTAATACATGAAACTTCGATTTCTGTCACATCTCCTCTCCTCTACTTAAAGTTGATTCCATGCCTTAACCACGTGACTGGGGAAATTGTTATTCCCGGCGATTAGGATAAATCTGTATCCTAACAGCTTCAGGTCTGATTCCATGCCTTAACCATGTGACTGGGGAAGTTGTTATTCCCGGCGTTTAGGACAAATCTTAATCCTGACAGCTTCAGGTCTTTATTTCTTCATTGGTTAGTATCTCATGTGAGCATATTATCAATTCTATTACGATCACATTTCTTTAAGACTTGAACCTTTACATTCCGTCCATGTGCTGGCTGAGTTATATGGCCTGGAAACCGTAGAGTTTCGACAGGGAGGATGCACAGCGTCGGAGAGTAGCACTCCTTAGGGCACCGGGGACAGACTGACCTAGTTAGGCAGCCCTGGTCCCTGTGTTGGAGATAACTCGAGTGTAAGTGGGAAAAAAAAGTGGTAAACTGGTTGTGTAAGACATTATGGCATCCTGCCCCGGAAGAAAGGTGGCCTCTACTCCTGAACTCTCTCTCTCTCTCTCTCTCTCTCTCTCTCTCTCTCTCTCTCTCTCTCTCTCTCTCTCTCTCTCTCTCTCTCTCTCTCTTTCTCTCTCTCTCTCCCTCTCCATCTCTTTCTCTTTCTCTTCATCTCTTTCTCTTTCTTTCTCTCCATCTTTCTCTTTCTCTCCATCTCTTTTTTCTCTTTCTCCCTTTCTCACTCCTCTCCATCTTTCTCTCTCTCTTGCTCTCTCACCCTATCCATCTCTTTCTCTCTCTCCCCCTCTCTCTCTCCCTCTCCTCTCCCTCTCTATCCCTCTTTCTCTCTTTCTCTCTCTCTCTCTCTCTCTCTCTCTCCTTCTCCTCTCCCTCTCTATCCCTATTTCTCTCTCCCTCTCTTTCTCTTTCTTCCTCCCTTCCTCTCTTTCTCTTCCTCTCTCACCTCTCTTTTTTTCTTTTCTCTCTCTCTCCCTCTCTCTCACTCGCTCTCACTCTCTCTCCTACGGACAACAAATAGGAAGCATTTTATGATTGTAGACCAATCTCTTCCCAAAAGGAGGTTGTCGATCAGTTTTGAAATCGACTGTGGCCCTCCTTTATGGTGGTGTTCTCTTCAGATGTCGTATCTCCTTTACAGCTCGTTCCAGGACTCCAGCTCTTTGGCGCGATTTGACTCCCAAGGACAAAAGAACCCGAAAGAAACAGACACGGACAGAAAGACAGATGGGCTGAGACAAAGAGACAGATGGGCAGACAGAGACGGGACGGCAGATAGACAGACGGGACGGCGGACAGAAAGATATGGGACGATAGACAGAAAGACAGACGGGACGACAGACAGACGGGACGGCAGGTAGACAGACTGGACGGTAGACAGAGAGACATACGGGACGACAGACAGAAAGACGGGCGGCAGGCAGAAAGACAGACAGACGTGACGGCAGACAGACAAAGGTGGGCCGGCAGACAGACAGACAGACGGGACGGCAGACAGATCACAGGGCGGCCGGAAGACAGACAGACAGACGGAATGGTAGACACAGACAGATGGAGTGGCAGACAGGTAGATAGACGGGATGGTAGACACAGACAGACGGGATAGCAGACAGGTAGATAGACGGGACAGTAGACAGACAGACGGGACAGCAGACAGATACAAACGAGACGGTAGACAGAGAGACATACAGACGGGCCGCCAGACAGACAGAAAGACGGGACGGTAGACAGACAGACGAGCTGGCACCGACAGACAGACGGGACGGTAGACAGGTTGACAGACAAGTTGACAGACGGGCCGACAGGTGTGACGCATTCCCTGATGATAGTCCCAAGAGTTTCGAAAGAGCTTTGTTGTGTTTTCATTGACCTTCGAGATAACCTCTCCTTTCCAGCATTGTTGAGTAACGCCTTATGTAAGTCTTGCTGGCGTCCGCGATTTGATTCCACGGTTGTGTATCAAAGCCTAATACAACAGGGATCTATCTCTCTCTCTCTCTCTCTTTCACTCTTTTTATCCTTCACTCTTTTTTTTTCTCGTTTTATCTTTTTCTAATTCACTTTTTCTTTCGCCGTTTCTTTTTCACTCTTTTTCTCTTTCGATTTTTCTTTCAATTTCTCTTTCATTCTCTTTTTCTCTTTATATCTCGCTCTTTCACTTTTTCTCTTTATCTCTTTATCTCTTTCGCTTTCTTTTTCTCTCTATTTCCCTTTCACTCCTTTTCTCTTTTTCTCTTTCTCCTTCACACTTTTCCCATTCACTCTCTTTCTCTCTTTTCTTTCTCATGCTGAATTCTTGATTCTCAGCTTAATTAAATCGTCTGCCGCTCGGCACACGGAAAGGTAGACAGCTCGCTTTGGTCTGGAAGGACCCTAAGATCCCTGGAACCCGATCCATCTCTCTCTGCTGGATGGAGCGAAAGGCGTGTGAGCCCACCCAGCATTCCAGTGAAATTGTGCGGTAATAATTCGGACCTATACCACTCTCCCCGGCCTTATGTTCTGCTGTTGATTGATTTCATTTATTCACTTATCTTTATTTCATTTATTCATCCTTTCGCTGGTTAAGGGTGAGATGAGGAAGGGGAGAAGGGTGTAAGGGAGAGGGAGGAGGGGAGAAGGGGGTCGGGGTCGGTGATGGGGTGGTTCGAATCAGGGGGTCGATTTGGTCTGGGGGTAAGGATCACTGTCTGTTCTCTTCAACGTCTCCTGCAGGATTAAAGGTCTCTCTCCTTCGACAACCTCCTCTCTTGTTAGTCTCCCTCTCCTCCTCTTCCCCTTCCCATAGCACATCTCTCTCGCTTCTCTCATAACGAGAAATAGAGAGAAAGGGAGGGAGGGAGAGAGGGAAAGGGAGGGCGAGAGAGACAGACAGAAGAGAAAGAAAGAGAGAAAGGGAGGGATAGAGAGAAAGGGAGGAAGAGGGAGAGAGAGAGAGAAAGGGAGGGGAGAGAGAGACAGAGAGAGAGAAAGAAAAGGGGAGAGAGAGACAGAAAGAGAGAAAGGGAGGAAGAGGGCGAGAGAGAGAAAGGGATGGGGAGAGGGAGAAAGAGAGAGGGAAAGAAAAGGGGAGAGAGAGAAAGGTAGAGAGAGAGAGAGAAAGAAAGGTAGAGAGAGAGAGAGAGAGAGAAAGAAAGGTAGAGAGAGAGAGAGAAAGAAAGGTAGAGAGAGAGAGAAAGAAAGGTAGAGAGAGAGAAAGAAAGGTAGAGAGAGAGAGAGAGAAAGGGAGAGAGAGAGAAAGAAAGGGAGGGAGAGAGAGAAGGGGAGGGAGAGAGAGAAAGGGAAGGGGAGAAAAAGGGAGGGAGAGAGAGAGAAGGAAAAGAAGGGAGAATGAAAGAGAGAGAGAGAGGTGAGATTTAAAAGATAGAGAGGAATGGACCTCTGACTTCGGGAAGAGCTTATTAGCTTCTTAGGAGAGCACTAGGATGTTCCAAGACAAGTTCCTTAATACCTGCGCATTACCCTCCTTCCCCCCACCCCCACCCGCCCGTCTGACCTTTCCTCACCCCCCATCCCCCCACCCTTCCTTCTCTCTATATTTGCTCTTCCCTCTCACTTCCATACCTCCTTTATTTCTTTATCCTTTTTATTTCCATTTTTCTTATTTCCTTGCCAACCTTTTCTTCTTCTTCTCCCTTCTTCTTCTTCTTCTTCTTCTTCTCCCTTCTTCTTCTTCTTCTTCTTCTTCTTCTTCTTCTTCTTCTTCTTCTTCTTCTTCTTCTTCTTCTTCTTCTTCTTCTTCTTCTTCTTCTTCTTCTTCTTCTTCTTCTTCTTCTTCTTCTTCTTCTTCTTCTTCTTCTTCTCCTTCTTCTCCTCCTCCTCCTCCTCCTCCTCCTGTCCATTTCTTCCTCTGTTCTTCTCCATTATGTTTCTTATGTTCCTTCCTTTCCGCTCATATGTCTGCTTATCTTTATTTTCTATCCTCCATTTTTATGTTCCTTGTTGGTAATTCCTTCTTTAGTTCCTTCCTAACTTTGTCCATCTCGCATTTCACTTCTCTTCTATCTGTGAGCTCCTTCCCAGCTTTATCAATGTCACAATTCCTCTTCTATTTCAGTCTTCTCTTTTCTTTGATTCTCGTCCTCTCTTTTCTCTTTCTTTTTCTCTCTCTTCTCTGCTTAAGGTACGTTTTCCTCGGTGCGATTGATTATTAGTTTCCCACCACAGCCAAAAGACAGGTGACGCGCATCCTACTACCTGGCATCATATTTTGGGTAAGCGCGTTGGATGTAGGTTCGGTTCAAATGATCAACCTCGTAGTACTTTGCAGCTCGAATTGTGCGTATGTGTATGTATATATTAATACAATAGTAGTGATAAGAAGACTTCCTTATTATAAAACTGATAGATAATTTATATTTATTTATCATTATCATCATTTTTTCATATCCGACCTAGTTAAGGACCAAAAGGTCTACTGTCGACATGCTCCTCCTTTGTAATCCTTTAAATGGCCTTATGGCTCCAGTGCTTGGCTAAAAGCCAAAAATTTTATAAATCAATCAATCAATTGTACTTTGCAGTTCTAAGCAAAACAGCCCCATCATACAAAAACAAAGAATTATTGCTCTAGAAAACCGTTTGACGATCATCACTGAGCCATGAACGATCATCGTTGAGCGATAATCGTACCGAGGAAATCGTGTCCTTAGTCCTTCACCACCCACCACAGAGAGAGAGAGAGAGAGAGAGTGAGAGTTCACGCTAATAAGCGCGTAGGTAGATTCCAAGGACTCACTTTTTTTTTTTTTTTTTTTTTTTTTTTTCTTTAACCAACATTTCTTAGAGTCCCAAGGGCAGGTGAAAGTCGAGTTCGAACCCGGGCTCATCTACTACTAACTGAGATCGAAACCAATGCGCTACAGTGGTTCAAATTCCTTTTTCCTCCCCATCCTTTCTTCTTACCCATTCTTTCTTCCTCTTCAGCCCCAGTCACGCAATCACGATTCTCGTCAAATGTTTTGAATTCGAAAAGCTACAGGACGACTTCGCTTACAGTATTCTAGACTCTATTAAGTCTACAATTCAACAATGTGTCTAATATTCGTATTCTAGGTTTAACTTCTCTTAGTTCGTCATTCAGCTTCTCAATATATGACGCGAAGTGAGCTACCTTTCCGTGGTCCCAGCGGCAGACGATTTAATTCAATCGAGGATCAAGAATTTTACAAGAGGTAAAAACAAAAAGTAAAAGAAGAAGAGTGAAAAGGAAAAGGGTGAAAGAGAGAGTGAGAGATAAAGAGAAAAAAAGAGAAAAGAGTGAAAGAAAAATTTAGAGATTCGAACAATAAAGTATTGTAAACAAAGTCGTTTCTACTCAAACGAACTCACTCGAGTCGTGATGGCGTGACCGGGGCTCTCCTCGTTCCCTCATACAATGGCTCGGGGTGCCCAACATCCGCAATTTCTCTCTTTTCTTGGTGTCGTGGTGGTGCTCTTACAAATTTAGATTTAAGAAGGAAATAGACAAAAACTGGTTTACCAACAGAGTGATTAACGGATGGAATAGACTTAGTAACCATGTAGTGAGTTCTGAAATAATTGGTTGTTTTAAGAGAGGTATTACAGGTGGTAAGGCACAAGGAACTGCCTAGTATAGGCCTTATGGTCTCTTGCAGTCTCCTCCATTATTAGCAGGAACTGAGAGGGATATTTACGCCTACAGTGTTTAGAGAATTATACTTCGATTTGAACTAAGGAAAGTTTATGGGTTTTTGTAAAACTGGATCAATTCTGTAACACTTGCCTAGATGCCGATGTCTCTACATTGTTTTCTTGTTTCTGAACATCTATCACCCTTCCATACTCTCGCTGGTTTCTTGATGAACACACTAATCACATAGTTGGACACGTGATGGGTTATCACACTGGGCAATTTTTCCTCCAACCTCCTATTAATTGCACCGTCCACCTCCAGAACTTTTTTCCGACGTGAAATCTGGTTTCTTCCCGAAATCTGCGGGCTGGAAAATTGCTCCAAGAATCGGAGGAAAAATAGTCCAATGTGATAACGCCTTTGCTCCCGTTTCACCTGATCATTCACTATGGGCCAACAGCTCGTGAGGGTGTGGAAGGAACAGACTATACTGTGAGTTTTCAGAAGCCTCATCTGCGACACTTTTCATGACTCGTGAGTTGCTTAGAAATCT
This sequence comes from Oratosquilla oratoria, assembly GCF_046742065.1. Lineage (NCBI taxonomy): Eukaryota > Metazoa > Arthropoda > Malacostraca > Stomatopoda > Squillidae > Oratosquilla > Oratosquilla oratoria. The sequence goes on from NC_134804.1 coordinate 47,016,498, forward strand.
TGTCCACTCGACTCCTACTTCCTCTTAAGGGGTTATCACACTGGTCAATTTATCTCCCACATCCTACCTCCATCTCCCGTTTGAATAACTAGGATATGACTTCGCTCACAGAAATCTAGAATTCTCTAAGAACATTTCAACAGTATATATAACATTCGTACATTCTCTTAGTTCATCATTCAGAGTAGCTATATATGACGAAAAGATAATTTGATATTTGGAAATTTGAAAGATAATGTATTGTAACCAAAGTAAATTTTACTCCAACTCTCAACGATCAACGCTGGTGAAACCCATGGAAGCCCAGTGTGAACCTTAATACCCCCACAATTACATCCCCAAGTATCAGAGCACCAAAATTAGAGAAAAAAACTAAAATCGTCTTCACTTGTTCCCCGCCATTGGTCCTCCTCCAGCCCATATATGTTGTGATCGGTTATCCGTGATGCCATTATGGCAATAGCCTCCCTTTCTTACACGACTGTCGTTTCATTTTCCTACAGACTTCTCTTCCTCTTCCATAGAAACAGATCCCGGGAAAGTGGGTGGTCTGACCTACATAGACAATTGTCCATGGGAGCAGGACAATTGCCCCCCCTAGGACAACTGCCCCCCCTAGGACAATTGCCCCCCCTAGGACAACTGCCCCCCCCTAGGACAATTGCCCCCCGATTTGTTTATCACCAGTATGTGTGATGTGGTGGTAGTGGTGGTCATGATGGTAGTGGTGATGATCGTGGTGATGGTGATCATGGTGATGGTGGTGTCCATTGTGTCAAAGGGAAGAATCACTTAGCACTTCGAAGGAGATTCTGACGTGGTGCCAATCACACGGCGATGTCATAGTCAAAGAATCAAATCGAGAAGTGTTACTTGTCGATGCTGTGTTCCTTATCCATTCGTTTATTACACTCTATTCTCCTCTTCCTTATTTGCTTGCAATTTTTTTTCTTCCCTCCTTACGGTCTTTTTTTTTCTACCCACTTGGCAAGACCCACCACAAAACGAACCAAAAACAAACACCGCAGACAGAGGCAACAAGGTCAGCATCAAAAGTAACGACTAAATGACAGCATCAGTATAAGAGATAACATCAGCAAGAGCGAAACATAGAATTACATATGCCATTACTCACGCCTGTAGCACTATAATCAACATCACTTTTGCCAATGGTACAGCGGTCGTTGGACACAAACATGACGAAGGAGGGACCCACAGCGGGTAGCTCAAGGTGAAGGTCCTGCAGGACTGGGGGTAAAGATATATTTTGTGTTTACCCAAATAGAATGCCAGGTAGGATATGCGTCACCCACCATTGGATAATCTCATTCAATCCTATAGATGTCTAGCGTGCACACGCGCGCACGCACGCATTAGCTACAGGAGGTAACGTCCGATGTCTCCAGAGAACTCCCGTGGGACCAGCTATTGTGTTCGACCTCACAACGGTCATTTGGGACGAGCGCGCGTGTGCACGCTAGACATCTAAAGAATTGAACATTCCCTTCAGTCATCTTCCAAAAATTGACTGGTAGGCTAATATTCGTACCTTTAGATGGAAGTTTCTCAGCTTAGTCTTCAAAAATCAAGACTTTCAATTCCATAGACAGTATCAGTCCCTCGGTATCTGGACCCCACCCAGAGTCTCTCGTTAAATTTCAACTGCATTTCCTCTTCATACTAGGAGAGCAGGTTATCGGCGACTGATCTCGCGACGGAGAGGAGTGGTCTCCGAAGAAGTGAAGCGGCCTTGCTGTGGATGTACTACGTCTTGCTACATTGCTTCTGACCCAGGGCAATGGGCGGGACTCAGGGACGGCAAGATGAGAGGGCGGGGGGGAAGGGTGATGGATGGGCGTAGAATGGGTGGGAGTAGCTACGTGCCTTTGATTTGGCTACCTCTGTTATAAGGTGGAAAAAGCTCTTGGTATGTGGATAGACGAGAAAATGGTCCCTCAGATGTACAACACAACCAACGCCTCTTTCCAGGGATTTATGGAAGATCCCGAAGACTCTTGCTTGCTACGCTGGGATTGAGGGTTTCTGGAAGCAACAAAAATAATGGTGGAGGATTTCTTCCCGAACTTTTCGGTGGGGAGGTAGTTTCCTCTCATCTCATAAGAATATACGAATGGAGGAGATTGCAAGAGACCCTAAGGCTTACACTAGACAGTTCCATGTCCAGTACCACCTGTCATCCCCATTCATAAAATTACCAAACCTACTTTTAAAACAACCGATAGTTTCAGCGCTCACTACATGGATGCTAAGTTTATTCCATTCGTTAACTACTCTTGGTAAATCAGTTTTTGCCCATCATTTAAATTTGTCCAATTTAGGCCCATTACTGCGAGTCCTGCCCTATTGTCTTAATATGATGACTTTTTCTGCATGACCCGTGAGGCGTTTGGAATAAAAGACCAATTTGTAAAGTTCAGCGAAAGAGATGAATGAAATCGCGTCTCGACAGATAAATACTGAAATGAGAAGCCCGAAGAAGAGTTACTGCTCATGATGAATTGATTAGAACTTCTGTAAATTCTTTCAGTGGTTAATATTTACTTATTTTATTTGTTTGTTTAATAATATATTCTTATTTTATTTGTATTTTATTCGTGTTAGTAATGTGAATTCCGAAGATAAAGTTACCTTGTTATCTAAACTTGTTTTCTAGCCAATGATTCTCTGCCAAGTTATCATAAAGTGGGTCTAGTATATTAAGTTCAATTACATTTATTTCAGTAACTCTCCATTGCACTTGCCAAAATACGAAGAGAAAGAAAAAAAGAAAACAATGATGAAAAAAGAAAGGGAGATGGAGGGAAGAAGAAGAAAAAAAAGAAAAGTGAAGACAAAATGATGAATTTTTTTTTTTATGAAAAAAAAAAAAAAAAAATACATAAGGAATATGTACATTGCCGGGCGTCCACGCTCTGAAGTCTACAAAATCCTTACGAATCATTGACACATTCTTTCCCGGCACTCGTTACATTTCCTAAAATAATAATGATAATAATAATAATAAAATAATAGATAAACATAAGTAAAATAAAGATATAAAATATATAAGTAAATAAATAGATCCAGGAGAAACTCCTAGAGAGAACGTTGACTTCGATCTTCAAAGTCATTAGAACAAGCCTCACGTTCAAATGCTTAGTTTAAGATAAGTAGCTCCTGTCACCAGGCCGTATGCGATAGAATCTTAAACCGAAGTTAAGCAACTCCTCTCATCTCGTGTCTCTTTTTGCTGTACAGTTTATAGTCGCTTGTGAAGTAAGCTTGTGTGTCTCGCATCAAAAACTTTAAACGTTTTTGGTGAGGTAATAGTTATAGCATTGTCATCCTTGATCGAGGGTGATACACACAAGGTGATTATATTAAAACAGGGCAGGACCCGCAGTAATGGATTTAAATTGGACAATTTTAGAGTTAAGAATGAGATAGGCAAGGACTGGTTTACCAATAAAGTGGTTAACGAATGGAATAGACTTAGTAACCATGTAGTGAGCGTTGAAACTATCTTCTGTTTTAAGAGAAGGTTAGATGATTTTATGGATGGGGATGATGGATGGTAATGGGCATGGAACTGCCTACTGTAAGCCTTATGGTCTCTTGCAGTTTCTTCCATTTTTATTCCTTCACAGAGTAAGGGTTTCTGACTGGGTTCTTTGGGTTCGCGCGAAGCGTGCGCGCACGAGCATTGTGACGTGATCGCTATGCGTTGCACGAGCATTGTGACGTGATCGCTATGCGTGTTGAAATTTGGTGTCTTACTTTTCTTCATCTTCTTCACGGTCACTCACACACTATGTTAACGGTCATGAGGTTGCAACATTTGATGTATTTCTAATATTCTTATGTTCTTTGGATGCGTACAAGCTTGGGTAATTGATCAACTTTGCATTTTTTTTTTTTCTAAAAGAATGATCACACTGTGCTTCCACGCGCTTCACCAGCGTCGAATGTTGAGTTCGTTCGAGTTAAAACGACTTCGGTTACGATATTTCATTTTTCAAATCTCCAAATACCAAATTATCTTTCCGTTACATAAATATCAAACCAAAAGATTGCAAAATTATACGAATGTTAGACATTTTGTTGAAATGTTCCTAGAGAGGTCTAGATTTCTGTAAGTGAATTCATATTCTAGTTATTCAAATGGAGGTTGAAGTTAGGATGTGTGAACCTTCAGGTGAATGCAATCGACCACCTGTCGCTGACCCTAAAGCACCTTCGAGGCTAAATGTCTTGGCCAGTAACCCACTCACACGAAAGGAGAAGGGAGGAGGTTGAAAATGAAAGGCTTTGACCGGCGAAGGGCTGGGAGGAGTGTCTTGAAGGGCCTCGTTAAAGGAAGGGCCTCATTAAAGGGAGGGGCTTGGAGGATGAAGGGCTTCATTAAAGAAGGGGGCTCGTTAAAGGGAGAAGATGAAATGGTTTGACTAGCGAAGGGTTGGCAGAAGTCTCTCGAAGGGCCTTATTAAATGAAGGACCATATTAAAGGGAGGGGCCTCATTAAAGGGAGGGGCTTGGAGGATGAAGGGCTTTCACTAGGCAAGGGCTTGGAGAAATGTGTTGAAGGTCCTGATTAAAGGGGAGGGGGGAAAGTGAATGACTTTGACTAGCCAAGGGCTGGGAGAAGGGCTTCATTAAAGGGAGGGACTCATTAAAGGGAGGACTTAGAGGATGAAGGGCGTCGACTAGCCAAGGGCCAGGAGAACTGTCTTGAAGAGCCTCATTATGGGAGGGTTTGGAGGATGAAGGGCTTTGGCAAGCCAAGGGCCGGGAGAATTGTCTTGAAGAGCTTCGTCAAAGGGGGGCTTGAAAGATGAAGGGCTTTGTCTGGCGAAGGACTGGCAGAAGCGTCTTGAAGAGCTTCATTAAAGGGAGGGAGAGGATGAAGGGCTTCGACTAGCGAAGGGTTGGGAGAAACGTCTTGAAGGACCTTATTAAAGGAAGGACCTCATTAAAGGAAGGACCTCATTAAAGGAAGGACCTCATTAAAGGGAGGGCCTCATTAAAGGGAGGGGATTGAAGGACGAAGGGCATTGATTAGCTAAGGTCTGGGAGAAGCGTTTTGAAGGACCATATTAAAGGAAGGACCTCATTAAAGGGAGGGCCTCATTAAAGGAAGGGCCTCATTAAAGGGAGGGGCTTGGAGGACGAAGGGCATTGACTAGCTAAGGGCTGGTAGAAGCGTCTTGAAGGGCGTTAAAGGAAGGACCTCATTAAAGGAAGGGCCTCATTAAAGGAAGGGCCTCATTAAAGGGAGGGGCTTGGAGGACGAAGGGCATTGACTAGCTAAGGGCTGGTAGAAGTGTCTTGAAGGACCTTATTAAAGGAAGGACCTCATTAAAAGGAGGGCCTCATTAAAGGGAGGGGCTTGGAGGACGAAGGGCTTTGTGTAGCGAAGGGCTGGTAGAAGCGTCTTGAAGGGCGTTAAAGGAAGGACCTCATTAAAGGAAGGGCCTCATTAAAGGGAGGGGCTTGGAGGACGAAGGGCATTGGCTAGCTAAGGGCTGGTAGAAGCGTCTTGAAGGGCGTTAAAGGAAGGACCTCATTAAAGGGAGGAAGTGGCCACTAATCTCCTTCTGAGTCTTAGCGAAGGAGGCAGCGCAGCGCCCTGACGGATCTTATCATCAGGACTCGGGTTCTGTAAGCAATGGCATCGGTGAAGGATCAAGAATGGGTGGATTTCGTTTAATGGGATTAAGGATTTATTTCAAGAGGAATTATTGTTTGGGGAGGATTTAATTCGAGGGGCCGGGTCGTTGGAGCGAGAGGGTTGGGCGAGTTGGAAGGTTTGGAGGTAGTGCCGATGGGAATTTATAGTTTATGTAATTTCGGGAGAAAACGGGGAAAGGTTTCAGGGATTTTTGTTTGGGTTGACATTTGGAGTAAAGACGGGAGGATATGACTGGGGTAGTGATGTAGAGGAGGAGGAGGAAGAAGAGGAGGAGGAGGAGAACGGGATGGATGAGGAGGAGATGGAGGAGGAGAAGGAGGTGGAGGAAGAGAAGGAGGAAGAAGAAGAGAAGGTGGGGAGGAAGAAGAGGAGGAGGAGAACGTGATGGATGAGGAGAAGAAAGAGGTGGAGGAGGAGGAGAAGAAGGTGGGGGAGAAGAAGGTGGTGGAGGAGGAGAAGGAGGAAGAGGAGAAGGAAGTGGAGTAGGAGGAGGTGGAGGAGGAGAAGGTGGTGGAGGAGGAGAAGGAGGTAGAGGGGCAGAAGTAGGTGGAGGAGGAGGAAGAAGAGGAGGTGGAGGAGGAGGAGGAAGAAGAGAAGGAGGAGGAAGAAGAGAAGGAGGAAGAAGAGAAGGAGGAAGAAGAGGAGGAGGCTGAGAAGGAAGTTGAGGAGGAAGAAGAGGATGAGGAGGAGAAGGAGGTGGAGGAAGAAGAATAATAATAATTAGAGGAGGAGAAGGAGGGACAATTAGATTTAAAATTATGAGCAATCTTCATGAAGTGGAGAGAAGTATCTAATTACAAAAGAATGCTGCGTGATTCTGACCCATAAAGATATCACTAAAGTTCCTAAAATATTGGATATGGAAATTATCCAGTCCACGTTTCATCCCCGATTGGATTAGAAGAGTTGGTGGTGGAAGGGGTAAAATAGATGAAGAGGAGAAGGATGGTTGAGGAGGATGAAGAGGAGACGGGGATTAGTAGTAGTAGTAGTAGTAGTAATGTTAGTGGTGGTTGTGATTTTAGTAGTGGTAATAGGAAGGGAAGGGAGAGGAGGTGGAAGAGGAGAAAGAGAGGGAGGAAGGGAAGGTGGAGGAGGAGGAAGAAGAGGAGAAGGAGGTGGAGGAGAAGGAAGTTGAGAAGGAAGAGGAGGAGGAGGAAGAAGAGGAGAAGGAGGTGGAGGAGGAGAAGGAAGTTGAGAAGGAAGAGGAGGAGGAGAAGGAAGTGAAGGAGGAGGAAAAGGAAAAAGGGAAGAGGGGAAGGGGGAAGAAGAGGAGGAGGTGGTGAAGGAGGAAGAAGAGGAGGTGGAGAAGGAAGAGGAGAAAGGGAGGAGGTGAAGGAGAAAGAGGTGGAGGTGGAAGAAGAAGAGGAGGAGGAGAAGGAGGTGGAGGAGGAAAAGGAAGTGGAGGAGGAGAAGTAAGTAGAGGAGGAGAAGAAAATGGAAAAGGAGGTGGAGGAGGAGGAGGAGAAGGAAGAGGAGAAAGAGAGGGAGAATGAGGATGACGAAAGAGGAAGTTTTGAAATCCAATTCGCCTTACATTCCTAAGGAGATGGACTCCACATAGGACCTCTGAAAAACTTGATTAATCAGACAAAAATCGACTTAATTGAAGAAAGGGGGTCTTAAGTTGCCACATGCGTTTTTTGCCCTCTCCGGGCAACAGCAGTCCATAGGAGTGGGGTAGGGTACACAAACCTCTTGATAATGATGGAGGTGACGAAAGTGATAATGGTGCTTTTAACGGAAATGGTTATGGTAGTGTGGTGGTGGTTATAGTTGTGATGAAGATGGTGAAAGCGATGACAAAGAGTTGCGTCAATAAAAACGGTTAATGCAACAGAATTGGCATTTATGATTAGTGTTGATAATTGTGATTGTGGTAACGATGATGGCAGTGGTGAAGGTGATGAGGGTTTAGCGATTGCAGTACCGTAGTGAACAAGAGAGGTTGATATTACATACATACACACATGTATACACACATACATACATTCATACATACATACAAGTATACATACATGCACACTCACACATTCACCCATACACATATTCACACATGCACACACCCTTGCACATATTCACACATGCATACGTGCACGCATACACACACACACACACACACACACACACACATGCAAACATACACACATACACACCCACCCACCCATACACCCCCTCCACACACGCATTTATACACACACAGAAATATACACGCACATATATACACCATACATACACACATACACGCATGTATACATACATACATGCATACATACATACATGCATACATACATGCATACATACATACATACATACACATATACGCATACACACATACATACACGCACTCATACACACACGTATACATGTATGCATACACACACATACATACATACCTGCATACATATAACAAAAATTATTTTCTCCCTTATAAAGGGGGTAACTAGCCAATGCATCCATACACCCATCCCACACTCTTTGGGTCAGAAGCAAGGCAGCGAGGCACAGCACCTCCACGGTATAGTTTTTATTTATTGTTTTATTATTAATATGATTTTTTTTTCGCATCCGACCTAGATATGGATCAAAAGGTCTCCTGTCGGCATGCTCCGCCTTTGTAAACCTTTGAAGCTGGTTCAACCCCACTGCTTCATTACATGGCGTCCCTCTCTCACCATTCTTTCAAGATTTAAAAAAACAGACAAGGAGAAATCCCTTCGTGCCACATCAATCCATTCACAGCCACTCTGCACTCACAAATATATCTTGCCCTCTCCATTCCCTGCTCGACAGACATTCACTTTGTACCTAAGGGTCCCTTCACTCCATCAACCCATTCCAGATGTTCTAATCTCAAGTTGAATTCATCAACCTTTGCCTAACGCACTATATAATATACGTATATTATATACATATATATATATATATATTATATATATATATCTTTTTCATAAACCATTGGATAATTGAAAAAAAAAAAAAAACAGATACCGGACGTTTTGGTCCATTTAAGACATTTTCAAATGTACATTTGAAAATGTCTTAAATAGACAAAAACGTTCGGTATCTGTTTTGTCAATTTCCCGGTGCTTTTTGCAAAAATAGTTTATCACGTGTTTTTTGTGATTTCTTTACACACACACACACACACACACACACACACACACACACACACACACACACACACACACACACACACACACACACATATATATATATATATATATATATATATATATATATATATATTGCAAGCCTTTATTCATCCTTTTCATATAGCCAAATCATCCCATCATCCTTTGATCCATCCTATTTACCAATTATCTCTCCACCGCTCTCCGCCTCACCTCATTTCGTACTCCATCCATCCTTGTAACTGCTATCATACCTCTTACACTTCATCCCAAACACGTAATTTTCTCTTTTCTGATTCTCTTAAATTTCAAGTTTGCCTCATACAGCTTCAGAGACATATTCATACTTGTGTGTGTATATATATATATATATATATATATACATATATATATATATATATATACATTATAGATATATATATATGTATATATATATATATATATATATATACATTTCCTCTTTCATCCCCAGGAATCTATTTTTCGTTCCTCCACGGCCTTTACGTTCTTCTATTCCCACCTCCACTCCTCCATTTCCTGCTACATGGGACCCCAAATACTTAAACTCTTTACTTCCTCCAGTCTTTTTCCTTAAAGACTTTACCTTCAAAACAGGTGGACCTTCTCCCCTAGTACATCTCATCACCTTTAGCTCACACACTCCGCTTTCTCCTCTCGCATACCCAAAGTTCCGCGCTCGCTGGTGATTATACTAATATTGGTAATTACAATATTGTTAGCAGCGGTGGTTCAGCGCTGTTGACGTGGGTTGCCTAAGTTCGTGGTATCAGGCTAACAAAAACGTTAATGTAACAATGGAGGTGGTTATGATAGCCCTGATAAACCTAATAGTGTTGGCAACGGTGGTAGCGCCTGTGTTGATGAGGTCGGGTACACCGACGATAATGTTAACAAAAACGATTAATATAACAACGACGGTAATTATCAGAGAGGCTGCAATTTCTGTTGTCGTTGAGTTCTATCATTTATAATAGCGAGTACGGCGATGAAAGCAACGGTATCAACAAAATCTAATCAGGGGTGCTAGTGATGATAAAAGGTGAATATACTGGTGATAGTCACAGCACTGGTGGTAATGTCGGTCGTGGTGATAACGGAGGTGGTGGCGGAAAAGGTGGTGAGAGTGTAGTGGCATTGGTGTCCTGGTAGACGAAAGTGTCTGGAAGACCTTGATAGTGAAGGACCATTTAGTCCCTTCCGTGCCGGCTGGCACTTTTTCTTCTGTTCCGTCTGCCACCAGTCCAATTTCATTTATCACCGTGATGCCTCATGATTATCCCCGTGGAAACTGGATGGTACTGATCATGTTCCCTTTTTTTTGTATTATTTTTATTTTATTTATTTATTTATTTATTTTGTGTGTGTGTGTGTGTGTGTGTGTGTGTTGTGTGTGTGTGTGTGTGTGTGTGTGTGTGATCATGGTCTTGAATCACGTGTTGGACTCGTGATCGACAGCTATTTCCCTCCCGGAAGAGAGCTCAGCTCATACATGACCGATCTATGGGTAATGCTGTGACCTTACACGCACACACACCCATGAGAGTTGGAGTAACAACTAGCAGCGCAGCTATACTGAAATTATTTGAGCCCTGGGCGGGATTATAACCCGGATCGCCGTAGTGGCAGCCGGGAACTCTAACCACAGTGTGTGTGTGTGTGTGTGTGTGTGTGTGTGTGTGTGTGTGTTAGAATCTGTGGCAAAGAGAGGTTTTACGTGTTTAGAGGTGGGCTGTCCCGGCTTGTTAGGTTCTTGTGCTGTTTGATGTACTGTTCTATATTCTAAGCGACAGCTAGAAACCCATAGCAAATTTTGCAAATGGAGAGTGAGTTTATTCAGTTTAGAAACAATCCATGAACGTAACGGCTTTACTTAAACTAATCTAACTCATTCTAAATTTTCTTCATAGTTACTGGTAATACGTTCATTCAGATATCTCTGTGTTCATTGAGTTTGCACTGGTTTTCTAAGATTCCCCATTTTGTTCTTCATGATGGTGAGTCTAACAACTGATATTGTTCTTTGTTCTCTGATAAATCTCCCCAGAATCTGAATCAGAAAAATATTTTCGTTATACAATTTTGAGGACAGAGAGGAAACGGAAACACGAGAAGAGCTTTGAGTTTTATCACCGACGTTTCGACACTGATCTTTTTCAGGGTACCTTGAAAAAGACCAGTGTGTCGAAACGTCGGAAATAAGACTGAAAACTCTTCTCGTGTTTCAGTTTCTTCTCTGTCCTCAAATTTGTCACGGTGAATAATCATCATTATAAAATGGTTCTTCTTATTACAATCTTAAAGATAATGCCGGGTCCACATTGCGCCTCGTCGAGCGCTCCATGTTGAATGCAGCACAAAGTGTCCACACTGTCAATCAGCACTGACATACTGTCAGTGTGGACTCGGCTGGATCCACACTGTCAATCAACACTGTCACACTGTCAGTGCGGATCCGGTTGGGTCCATACTGACAATGTGACAGTGATGACAGACAGTTTGGACGTTCGGCGCTGAACTCAACACTGTCAGCTGCCTCGTGCAGACCTTCACGAGGCTGAGTGTGGACCCGGCTTGAGATATGTACAACTGAAAGTGAAAACATTGAGGGAGAGAGAGAGAGAAAGAGAAAGAGAAAGAGAGAGAGAGAGAGGAGGGAGGGAGGGTGTAGAGAATAAGAAGTATACCGTGTGGGAATTTGAAAAAACAACATTCTGTATTCAAAATCATCCAACCCAGACTAAGATTCAACAAACTCGCCATCACCCAGTGTTCCCTTTAAAGGTATGATTCTGGTTAATCCCAAGCAATTCGATTCAGCTGAGATATCTTCTTTACCAAAGAAGGGACGGGAACAGTCTCTCATCATCCATCAAGTACCAACATACCTTTTTTTTTCTGTCTGACATCAATAATTCCATTCGAATGAAAAGCGAGGGGACGGGTGAAACTTCCGGGCTGTTTTACTTCAAAGGAACTGAAGAGTCTTGTCCTTCTCTCCCTCTGTGGTGTAGTCAAGATAATAAATCGTGAGAGTTAACAAGAAAGGACGTATTTCTGACCCTAGAATGAAAAACTGGCCGAGGCAGGGTTGGGTTCCTCTCACACATTACTTGCATTACTTGTTGTATATTTTGCAATTAATCGCCACTCTGAGGTGGGATGGCAGTGTACGATGATTTTGTGGAATGTATATTTCTGAGTTTTGGTGTTACCCGCTCTAAATACGATGGAAGCATGAGGCGGAGCATCTGCTACCTCGTTTCTTTTCTCATTCCCCTTCGTTACGTATCGTTCAGGTTTATAACTTAATGAATAGATGTGTGTGAAGTATTATGAAACAGGGCAGAATAATTTTTTTTTGTATTTTTTTTTCTTATTTCTTATTTATCTATTTATATTTATTCATTTATTTATTTATTTTTTGTTCCGTTGAGTTTAGGTTTACAAACTTAATTTGCATTTAAGGAATTGGGCACAAATTTTACCTAGTTCGCTGTGTAAAACTTGTTTCGCACGTATCGACTTTTCGCCGTGTGCTGTCCACGACACGACGTCGTATTCTCAAATAACCATGGGTATCTATGGACGCTTTCACACGTCACGACCACGTGTAGAAGCGTCCATAGACACCCATAGCTATTTGAGAGCACGACGTCATGTGGACGGCGCGGCGTACGGCGAAAAGTCGATACGTGCGAAAGTAGCCTTAGGTGATAGGAGGTGCGTGGGGCCTTGATGCTGTATGCCACTTGAACTGGTTTAGGCGGATCCCTTACTAAAAGTAGTGTTTTTTTTTTTTTTTTTTTTTTTTTTTTTTTTTTTTTTTTTTTTTTTTTTTTTTTTTGTTTTGTTTTGTTTTTTACTTCCTCCTTTTGTATTATCTATCCATCTTTCTTCGTTTTATTCTCTTTCTTTGTCTTTTTGTTTCAAAGGATTACAAAGGCGGAGCATGCCGACAGGAGACCTTTTGATCCATATCTAGGTCGGATGCGAAAAAAAAATCATATTAATAATAAAATAATAAATAAAAACTATGATAATGTAAATTACAAATAAAATACATAAATGAATGCATAGGTATAGTTAAATAATAAACAAACAGGTAAACAGTAAATAATAATAAATTGACATATAACTAATGATAAATAAAAATCAGACAGACAAATGATAACAAAACAAAAAGAAATAATATAAGATAAATTATAATCATTACAGCATCTTAATTAGGTATTTATCTAAATGATTCTTAAAGCTTTGAACTGAACTACATTGCACTACCTGTGCAGGAAGTTTATTCCATTCATTAACTACACGGTTGGCAAAGTTGTTTCTACCTACTTCCAAATTGAATCTATTTCCGGACAGTTTGAGACCATTGTTTCTTGTCTGATTCTCATTCAGTGTAAAAATTTGGTCACTTTTGATGTTGTCAATTCCCTTTAGAATTTTAAAGACCTGTATCAAGTCACCTCTGAGTCTACGCTTTTTTAGGGAAAACAGATTCATATGTTTTAGTCGATTTTCGTATGATTTATTTTTGATATTTGGAATCAGTTTTGTGGCTCGCCGTTGTTTCTTTCTTCTATTGTTCCCAGTATTACTCCGTACTCGTCCCAGACAACCACAGATCAGAGAAACACCACGCCATGCCACCAGATGGATAAAACTCGTCATTTAACATAACTCCACCATACTAAGTCTCAATTTGTATACACAAGACATTCAATCTTCCTGTTTCCACAAGAAAATGATAAAAAATGAAATAAACAATCGTAAAAAAGAATTTAAAAATCATAAAAAATGTTCAGAACGGTAGCAAGTTTAGAACGGACCACAGGAGAAACTCTTCACAGTTTACAAACAATTAATAAGGAGCGCACTAAACTTTGATTCGACAACTTGATTCCTTACATGTAGAACAACAACAAAGAACCTAACTATATAACAAAACAAAACCTAAAGATTAAAAATGGGTTCCACCAAAAAACACCCAAATGGACATTCTACATTTTGAAAAAGAAAAAGAAAATTCCCCATAGCACAGCACATGATAACTATTGGTACACATTTCTATGCAAGAGACTTGAAAACGATATATCTATCGTACAACATTACACTTCCACAGTCCCCCAGAACGGAACAAGAAACCTACTCTAGCATATTTGCATGTCTATCAGCACCCACGAAAGATTTGATTTCAGAAATACATAAATACATACATTACCTAAATAAACACTACTTTCAAGACTAATCGAGTTCGTGTTAAATCGAGTAATTTCGGGCATAAAACCAGAAGAGAAAAAACGACCAAAATTGATTTTAGTTCATCTACGTTCAGGTCACCATCCAGCACCGAAACGACGCCAACGCAAAGTCGGCATGGTAAATGACGTCATCTGGTTCAGGTGCATAGAACACAAAGAACATATCTACGCACGCACACTCGGACACACACACACACACACACACACACACACACACACACACACACACACACACACACACACACACACACAATTCAGACATAGACACATACTCTCTTCTCCAAGTAGTAATTTATAGACAAAGTTTCGATGGCTGCATGGCCCATACCTACTTCAGCATCGTCGATCTACAAGAGAAAAGTGAGTCTACGAATTGAGACCAGGGGTGTCCTTCTTAAGGTCTATGATCTCGAATGATTCATATATCTTTGTGTCTGCGACCCACAGAAAAAGAAAAGAAAAGACAAGAAAATTTATGTAAAATTATGATTTTTTTTAGGATCATTCTGGCTGTGCTGTTCAGAATGCTGCTCTTATTTCACCCTCAGAAATGTAGAGATGCTTGTTCACAGACACAATAGGTGTCAAATGATCTACATAAAGTTGGAAACCCCTGCACTAGACACACACACACACACACACACACACACACACACACACACACACACACACACACACACACACACACACACACACACACACACAAGGATGACGGTTAGGAAATGTTAAAGGTGTCACAAAACTCTTAATTTGCATTAAAACTATTTCGGCAGCAGTAACTATTACAGTTCCTTATTTAATACCTCCAATAAAGGATAGACAAAATGTTTAAGTAGAAGAAGGCTAGGAGTACTGTAAATAATACTACAAAAGAACACATTGTGTGTGTGTGTGTGTGCGTGTGTACGAACACACACACACACACACACACACACACACACACACACACACACACACACACACACACACATATGCAATATTCAGTATACGAGTTTCCGAGTTCAATTTTGTTAACGGAAATGATAAATGTAATTGGTACGAGAAAGGGGTAAATTGGTTCCAGGAGGCGTTAATGAAATTCAAATGACTTTGTATGTTGTTTAAGTTGGTCTGAACAGCCGTACCCTATATTTTTCTGCTCTAAATCTCCGTCCCTCCCTTATATCATCACTCTTCAGAATTGATAACCTCCAATTTATGATCCGTATTACTAACGAGTGCTAGTTGAAGCATAAGGGTCTGTTTTGCTCACTGTGACTACCCTATACTTTTCTCCGCTGAATCGATCTCTTCTTGGTGGGTCGCGAGCAAATCCGCATTATTATCTCCCAGGTCCTGCGATCCCTTCCCAACCGCGTGACGTTTCGTCTTTCATTCCTGCTGGCGACAGGTAGTTTTATTCAATACTCGAGGTGTCTCGTCGGTAGGGAAGAGGTGCTGTCCTCTTTCGATTTGTCATGGGTAGTTTTCTTCCGACGGTCGCAAGAATATTTTCTTTATCTTCGTGAAATTCCTTTTGGTGGTGAAGAGTTGAACCATTTGGTGTGGTTCTCTTGGGCATTATTCACAACGCATTTGGCATGCACCAACCATATGTGTCATCGCTATAATAATAATAATAATAATGATGATGATGATGATGATAATGATAATAAATAGATAAATAGATAAATTAATAAAAAGGAAGAAAGGAAAAAATATATATACTAGTACCTGATATACTTTACCTGTAGACGTGTGTGTGTGTGTGTGTGTTTGTCTGTCTGTCTGTCTGTATATCTTTCTCCCTGGCGATCTGCGAAATGGCCAACCCGAATTTAACCCCTCCCCTCCCCTTCGTTAAGATAATAATAATAATAAAATAAATCACTAAGCACACAAAAAAAGTTTTGAGTCTCATAGTGACTGAAGCGTATTATTGATACCGTTTTGAGTCATTGTTATTGCTACTTGTGTCATTTTCATTATTGTGGTCTGTGTCCTTTGTTCTTTATTGCTGATTGCGCCATTGCCGTGGTTCTTGCCATCGTCATTACTATGACTTGTGATGTCATCGTAATCACTGCCTGGTGCTGAATTATCACCTTTTTCGTGCTGGAAGTGCGAGAAAGTAGACGCGGCGTGAAAAATGGAATGTCTTGACCCCAATAAGATACGAGCGAAGAGCGATAGCCCAGGAAAGGAAGGACGAAGTTTACGTGGGTTCCCCATAGGAGCAAGTGGGAAAGGGGCCGAGGGGCCCATACGGTGTTATTCTTGAAAAGCAGGTGCACGGAGACAGGTAAATATGTTTGTGATTGTCAAAAATCGTTCTAGAACTTCAGCATGCATACATACATACATACATACATACATACATAGACAGGCAGGCAGGGGCCCATACGGTGTTATTCTTGAAAAGCAGGTGCACGGGGACAGGTAAATATGTTTGTGATTGTCAAAAATCGTTCTAGAACTTCAGCATACATACATACATAACATACATACATACAGTTACATAGTTACATACATACATACATAGACAGGCAGGCAGATACAGGGAGACAATGGAATGTATTATAGTGATTGTCAAAAATGCTTTGTTGCCTGGGGAGCGGGTCGCGAATTAATCTAAGTCATTTGTAGAGGTCACAGCCCAAAAAAGTATGAGAACCCCTTCACTAAAGAGCCAATTGAACCCAGACCCTCTTTCATAACTGTAACCTTTTCCCCAAATGAAACCCACTTCAGCAACCCCAATGAACGAACGTACTTAGCTGAAATTAACGTTAAGTTTTTGAACAACTTCCTTTCAGTAGAATAACCAACCACGATACCAAAACCACCCTTCGACATTTTGTACGATTAAATAAATTTTCCCTCACTACATTACCTACAAAAAAAATAAGAGCTTATTCACGTCAGAAGCAACGTTCATCATAAGAAAATCATATGCTAACATAAATCAACATCACACAGGAAAGTAAAGTAATTTAAAATCATTTCCAGGCAGCACCCCACGGAGATCTCGTCACCGAGTGTTCAACATAACCTTGATAACCGCATTATATAAGCACCGACGATTTTGCTCAATCAATATACGAGATACTTATTCCGCTCTATAGACAACAACCACGTCTAGATAATGTGGTAATGGAAGCATGAAATGTCGACAACATGATGTATGGAGATATTATTAATATCCCCCTCCCTTCGTCCCTATACAGAAAAAGATTCTTCGGAAAAAGCCCAGAGGTATTGAATCAACAAGGAGGTTTCAGGACGTTTCAGCAGAATGAAATTATACGAGAATCTGTACACGTGTTCATACATATTCCTCCACCGCCTTTTGTATTTTTCTCCTCCTCCTCCGTCATCGCCATAAGGTCGATTTGCATACTTTCTCTACACTCGATCACCAACTCAAAGGTCATTTGCATCACATTCTGTTCCAACTACCTCTAAAGCCACCGACATGCAAAGCAGAATCCTATGGGATGACCCGCTCCCAGTGCCTTTCACTCAGTCGTGATTGCCCTCTCCACCCCCCAACCCCCCACCCCCTTCCTCTTCTTCCTCAGCTACCTAACCACCAGGGCCCCATTACCACCAAAGATAACCCGTCTCGGGGTTTATAACAACCCCCACAGTCCAGTCCCGGTTTTTGCGGGAAAAGGAGTCTCTGATTTTAAGGTGGTTTTGATTTAAGGGCACTTAAACTGTCCTATTCCAATTAGTATTTCCTTTACTGGACGCTGGAGGAGATCTGAAGTAGAATGGGTAAAAGAGAGTTAAAAGATTAAAAGGAAAGTGATTTGGTAAGAAGGAGCAGATGGTGGTGTGTGTGTGTGTGTGTGTGTGTGTGTGTGTGCGTGTGTGTGTGTGTTTACCTAGTTTGATACGGGAAGGGGAGCTATGCTCGTAGTAGTGACCCGTCTTTGTATCTCGCAACATCTAGTTTGTTCTCAAATTTTTGCATGGTGATTGCACACACTATTATTTCGTCCAATTTGTTCCAGACATCCACCATTCTGTGTGGAAAGCTTTTTTTTCAGATTTCATATATAACTATCCTTTTTGAGTTTCTTTTCATGTCCTTATTTTTCTTTTATCTCACTTTAATAGATCTGTAAAGGACTTCCATGACTTTCATAATTCTGTAAATGTGTGTTTGTGTGTGTGTGTGTGTGTGTGTGTGTGTGTGTGTGTGTGTGTTGTGTATTTACCTAGTTGTATTATACGGAAAGGGGAGCTATTCTCATAGTTACCCATTTTTGTATCTCGCAACAATTGGTTTCTTCTTAAATTCTCGTATGGTGTTTCCACACACTATTATTTCGTCCAATTTGTTCCAGACATCCACCACTCTGTGTGGAAAACTGTTTTTTTTTTCTTCAGATTCTTCTATAACTACCCTTTGAGTTTCTTTTCATTTCCACATATTTATCTTTGATCCCATTTTGATAAATCTTCTCTATCAGGGACTTCCATGCCTTTCATAAGTCTGTAAATGTGTGTGTGTTTGCGTATGTGTGTGTGTGTGTGTGTGTATTTACCTAGCTGTATTATACGGGAAGGGGAGCTATGCTCGTAGGGACCCGTCTTTGTATCTCGCAACATCTAGTTTGTTCTTAAAATTCATGTACAGTGTTTGAACACTATTGTTTCGTCCAATTTGTTCCAGACATCCAGAACTCTGTGGGAAACTTTTTTCAGATCTCATCTATAACTATCTTTTTTGAGTTTCTTTCCATGTCCTTAGTTTTCTTTTATCTCACTTTAATAAATCTCTGTTAAGGAGTTCATGCCTTTCATAATTCTCTAAATGTGTATGTGTGTGTGTGTGTGTGTGTGTGTGTGTGTGTGTGTGTGTGTATGTATGTGTCCTTGTGTGTCCTCGCTCGCAAAGCTAATTTACTTAACAACTTTTTGCTCTTCCGAGATTACGACACATTGGCACGTGTCGTCTCATTATACAACTCAACAGTCGGCATTTACGTAAAAATGGTTATCTAATATACTGAAACCCGGCTTTTGTCAACGTTCTAGTTTATGTTAAATAGCAAAATTTCTATAATGAAAGGTTTGAAGACTATTAGACTCTGATTTGATATTTAGTTAATTTTGTTTTATCAGAATAGATTAACGGAGCAACAACCTCAGATCTTTTTAATTTTCTTAAGTTGTGTATCATGTCATTATCCTACCAGTTCGTTTGTACCTTTGTATTCTTTTTTAATTACCTGTTCACCTCTTTTGTGCCTTTTTTTCTTTATTATAGTTGTCCTCAATTTTATGCTTGTCATTAGGTATTTTATAACATTCCTTAATTGATTGGCTACTTGACGTTGGTATTCTTAACTCCCAGTGACGTAGAGATTAATTATCTGTCGTTTATCAAAAAGAGGAGCTGTAATGTGCCAAATTTGGCATCGCACGTCCTCAAATAATAACCGAGAGAGTTTAATCAAGATAACTGTTCAACTTTGTCCTCGTATATCATTCAACAACGAAAAACTACAACGTCTATCCACGCACGTTTTATTGCCGTCTGTTGAAGAGAAGCTCGTTGCCACAGAATTTTTATTCATTTGGGAGTTATTAATGAGGTTGGAGTTCTCTTAAAGGAGTTGGATTCTTCTTAAGGTTATTGGATCCTTTGTAGAGCATTTGGATCTTGTTAAAGGAATCCAACCTCATTAAGAGGAATCCAACCCCATTAAGTAAGATCAAATTCCATTTAGAAGGATCAAACCCTATACAGAATTATCCAATCACGTTTCTAGAATCCAAACCCGTTAATACCAGTTATACCAATATTCATTTTGCGTGTTTTCATACCAACGGTCTGTACTGGACTGCAAAATTCACAGAAGGTCCTGAAACACGATATTTTATTATTTATTTGTTATTTATTTATTTATTTATTTATTTATTCGTTTATTAATTAATTTATCTAATAATCAGAGGGAAAGAAAAATAAATCACGTCTGACAAAAGTCGTGCAAGTATTGATGAACTGATTGGTACTACGATAGTTTCCAGTTACATGTTTTTAGTATCGATCATTAATCGATCACAGATAGCATGGCAAACCCCCAACAGACCTGAAGTTTCTTGTCACCCATATTCAGTTCCTTCTTGTTCATTTTACCTCTCTCATAAAGATTAATCAATTATTAATAGATTTATTGCAACATACAGAACTATATTTGGACAAGTTCATGACTAAGTCATTTCGCAGGTGCAATAAACCACAATCCATTACGAGTTTAAAAACAATTTTATTGTTTTGCTGTGCATAAATGATGGGTGCACGACTCTGTGTGTGTGTGTGTGTGATTCACTATGGTCTTGGATCACGTGTTGAACTCGTGATCGACAGATATTTCCCTCCCGGAAGAGAGCTCAACGCTCATATATGACCGATCTATGGGTAATGCTGTGACCTTACACGCACACGCACCCCGAACTCCCCGCCAACGAGAATTGGAGTAACAATCCGCAGCGCAGCGATACTGAGATTATTTCAGCCCTGGACGGGATTCCAACCCGGAACGCCGTAGTGCCAGCCGGGAACTCTACCAACTGCGCCACGAGAGAGTGTGTGTGCGGGTGTGTGTGTGTGTGTGTGTGTGAGACTTGTATGATCTTGGAGAGTATAATGGGCTCATGATCGACTGCTGTTACCCTCTTGGATGAGAACTCTGAGTTCATTTACAGCCTGGCTGTGACCATACGTACGAACACACACACACACACACACACTCACACACACACACACACACACACACACACACACACACACACACACACACACACACACACACACACACACACACACAGACACACACACACACACACACACACACACACACACACACACACACACACACACACTGCACTTCGAGCCGGCATTCCAACTCTGGTGTGCAAGTTGTGTGTGTGTGGGTCACATCATTACCCATAGATCAGGCCATATGCGAGATCTGAGCTCTCATTCCGGAAGGGTAATAGTTGACGATCACGAGCCCAGCACGTGGTTCAAGACCATGCTGAATCCATACTCAAACTCTCTCCTCTCTCTCTCTCTCTCTCTCTCTCTCTCTCTCTCTCTCTCTCTCTCTCTCTCTCTCTCTCTCTCTCTCTCTCTCACACACACACACACACACACACACACACACTTACACACACACTCCCCCCCCCTCTCTCTCTCTCTCTCTCTCTCTCATTCTCTCAAACACACACACACACACACACATACACACACACACACACAATACACACACATACACATACACACCAATTTGCCCGACAGAGTCGGATGCCAGCTTGCAGTCTCGTAATGCTTTTCAGCCCTGGGCGGGGACTGAACTCAAGACCGATTAGTTATTGGGCGAACTGTGTGTGTGTGTGTGTGTGTGTGTGTGTGTGCGCGCGCGCACATGAGATTGGAGCTACGCCCATGGGGTCCCGTCTCCCGGCCCTTATTTACCAAACTTTGCCCCAAACTCGTTTATTTTGCCGGCTTGGTCCATATCCTCATCAAACTTGTTCCACAAGTCGACACATCTGTGTGGGAATCTTTATTTCCCAACCTCTTTTAAGCCAGCTCGATTTTTCAGACTCTTGCCAAGAACTCTCGTCTCTCTCTCATTCTTCTGCTCTTTTCCCAGATTTAAATATCATTATCAGATCACCTCTCTCCCTGTATCTAAGTCTTCTTGTGATAGTTCACATTCATCGTCTTTTTTCACTTTCTTCGTGATGTACAGTAATAATATTACAGGTGCCAGAATCGAACCTTGTGGTACCCCAGCAGTCACCCCTCCCAAGTCCGACTTTTTATATCTCATTAATATCCTCACATATCTTTCACTTAAGAAATCTTTTACTCGTTTCAAAGAATCCATCATAAGGCCTCCTATGTGTTCTAAGTTTCCTATCTCATTAATGTTCTTACATGTCTTTCACTTAAGAAATCTTTTACTCGTTTCAAGGAATCCATCATAAGGCCTCCTATGTGTTCTAAGGTTTCGTATCAATCCTTTGTGCGGCACTTTGTCAAATGCTTTTTCCAAATTCAGATACACGCAATCCATCCCTCCCTCTCCCATGTAGCACATCAGCCACTCTTGAAAAAAAATTGAGCAGGTGGGTTTTGCAAGACATTTATTTAATTCAAATTTATTTTCAACCAAAATTAATAACTCCAAGTACTTCATCCAACCTTCTTTTATATATTTTTCTTCATCTTTTGGCTAAGTCAAGGACGTGTGTGTGTGTGTGTGTGTGTGTGTGTGCACCTGCGTGTGTATGCATGGTGTAATATAAGAAAAGAATTTTCAGTCGTAATATCCTGTCTCTTTTCTTCCAAAAACAAGGGTCAACAAAGAATTTGTCAAAAAAAAAAAAAAAAAAAAAAATCGCGCATTTATATATTCTAAATGCGAAAATATTTAAAGAAAAATTGTATCACCCGTAGTTTTGGTATTCCAGTATACTCATGTTATTTGATATTATGTACTGTTCATTACAGAAAATCGACAGTAGTATTGTAGAAACTAGTGGACAAATATGAATGAATGAAAACTGTGTGTGTGTGTGTGTGTGTATGTATGTGTGTGTGTGTGTGTGTGTGTGTGTGTGTGTGTGAACAATTAGGGGCTGGTTCCAAACGGCGCAAAACAATTTTAATAATGATTAAAATATTTAATTTAAGCCAGACCGCTTTATTCAGTTGCACCTAATAGCGAGTCAATGAATCTTATTACCACTGCGATTGAATAAAAATTGTTTGGAGTTGAACAAAGTACAAATGTACATGCTGTCAGGCGATTTGATTCACCCATAGGGAGGGACGAAATATTTCCCGAATTTGGTGGCCAAAAAAAAAAAAGAAAAAGATGGAGTGGGTGCCCACCAGGAAGACCGTGCGAATACCATGAAATAATCAATTGTGAAAATTATAGTGATGGAAGTAATGGAGGTGATATAATGATGGAGACGGAAATGGTAGATGAAAGCTGATTATAGTTTGGGAGGATGATGTGTTACAGGTTTAGGATACGGGGGCCAGGACCACCAGCATTTCCGAAAAAGAAAAATGAAGAAGAAGAAAAAGAAGAAGAAAAAGGAATGTGGTATATGGTAACATTCCGTAATATTCCTCCAATGTTTTTGTAAAAGTTGCTGAAAATGAGAAGAAAAAGAAGAAAAGGAATGTGGTATATGGTAACATTCCGTAATATTCCTCCAATGTTTTTGTGAAAGTTGCTGAAAGTAAGAAGAAGAAGAAGAAGAAAAGGAATGTGGTATATGGTAACATTCCGTAATATTCCTCCAATGTTTTTTGTGAAACTTGCCGAAAGTAAGAAGAAGAAGAAGAAAAGGAATGTGGTATATGGTAACATTCCGTAATATTCCTCCAATGTTTTTTGTGAAACTTGCCGAAAGTAAGAAGAAGAAGAAAAGGAATGTGGTATATGGTAACATTCCGTATTAATCCTCCAACAGTTTTGTGAAAGTTGCTGAAAGTTGTGTAAACTTTTCTTTCCACATTTCCGCTAGAAGCTGCGTGCGTTGGTGCTACATCATCCATAAATCTTAACTACTCATAAATCGTATCCGAGCATATGTATGAGGTCCACATACTTTGTCCACGAACGTGCATTACCAGTCAAAAGAGTCACAGTAAAAAAGTGAATAAATAAATACAGAAAATATTAATCATATACATACATACATACATACATACACCAAAGGTTTTTTCCCCCTTACACGGGAGGTAGCCAAAAGACAAAGGCATAGAAACCACTCCCACACTTTCCATCCCCTACATACTCCACTCCCCTCTACCCTCCTTCCTGCCTTGGCACCTCTTGGATGTCGGGTCATCCCTGCATCTTGTCCTCTGCCCTGGGTATGGCTTTGACTGTCTCCTCACTGGATAAAATAGAATGTCATTGGTTGTTATTGCTAAATAAAAGTTCTTCTTTGATGACGTTTTATCGTCCCTGTCGCAGAAGTTTCAAGAAAAATATGGTACAGTACTGAATCCAGTCGGGAGTGACAATCATGGCTACCAACTTACGCAGGAAAAGAAAGGTTTCAGTCAGGGGTACCAACTGACACAGAAAAAGAAAGATTTTGGGCAAAGTCGTCGTCCAGTTTTTCAGAGTCACAACATTTGACGAGAATCGTGATAGTGTGACTTGGGAGGCTTTAGTCACCTCAGACCTAATTTTTGGTAACCGCCTACTCCCTCTCGCCGAGCTCTGAAGGCGCTATCACACTGGGTTATTTTTCCTCCGACTGTTGGATCAGATTTGCAGACTGCAGCTTTTGGGAAGGTATCTGATATGCTGGAGCAAAATAATTTTCCTCCAGCATGTAAAATGACATTCTATATATTTTTTATGAAAAAAGAAAAAAGTTTGCCATATTGATTTTACGGCGGAAAAGGTTGTGAAGGTGGGCGGTACCGCCGATTAATCGGAGGTTGGAGGAAGAATAGTTTTCATGAAAGTGGTAGTTGCCGACAAGACTGAGTTAAACACCATATGAGGACGGAGCCTTTATTTGTTGCTCAAGCGAAACGTCGTACAAATAAAGGCTCCGTCCTCATATGGTGTTTAACTCGTCAGGAAGAATAGTCTGACTGGCTATCGAACGACATAACGAGGGTCTGCTCCAGTACCCAGTCTTTGGATCGTGGGTTTAAAAGTGGCGGTGGGAGGGACGGGGAGAAGGAGATTCAATTGAATTGAATCACCAGCAAAAAAAAAAAAAAAAAAGAAAAAAAAAATTGCAGGAGCTGTTGCGTCCGTCCACGGGTTAATGATACATTATGGTGTGATGAATGGTTTGATATTCCCTCTTGTTGCAGGCGGCTGGGTTGCGTCGGAGGTACAGGTACTTGTGTTCTCTTGTTTCGGAAGGGATGTGAAGGAGAGGCACTATAGAAACACAAGCGTTATGCTTCAGTCACTGGTGTACTTAATTGAACGCTACATAAAGGTTGTATGAAAGTGGCAGTTGGTGGCAAGTCTATCGAAATAAACACCTTGTGATCACGGAGCGCTTGTTGTAGATTTTCAAGTACAAATTGAAAAATCTTTAACAAATGAGCCGTCGCACTAATAAAAGGTCCGTCCTAACATAGTGTTTGTTTCGATACATAAAGGTTGTCACTGGGTCTTTCATGGTGGCAGTTGATGTTCTTTAAGATACGGAAGGTTGGGTGGACTATGTGTATCTGGATCTAGAGAAAACTTTCGACAGTACTTCAAGGGAAATCATTGTGGAGGATTGAAAGGGAGCCAGCCTTTTGGAAAGGATGAAAGATTTCCTGAAAGGTAGACTAAAGGCGTTAGCACAGTGGACAAGGAAAAGGCGGAAGGGACGGGGAAGGGGTCGCAGATGAGAGGGAGGGTGGAGGGGTGTGGAGTGTATTCAGGGATGGAATGGGTGGAAATGATTTTGTGCCTTTCCCTTTTTGGCTACCTCCCTTGTAAGGGGGAAAAAGCCTTGGTATATGTATGTATGTATGTATTTATTTATTCATTTAATCATATATTATGAGTATAAGCTGGTTAGCCTGTTTCACGAGAAATGCCCAGGTGCCAGAACAGAACCTTGTGGTACCCCAGCGGTCACTTCTCTCCTATCTTATCTTTTATCTCTCATTAATGTTCTTACATGCCTTTCGCTTAAAAACTTTTAGAAAAGAACCTTCAGTTTCTTCTTCGAAAGTAAACAAAGTTCTTATTTCCTCATCGTTGAGTGATTTCTGGAGTTAATTGCTTGAATGTGATCCTTGTCAACCTTTTCATGAAATGTTTAAAAGCAGGTCCTTTCCCTTCCTTGGTTGCTCTTCGTAGACGAGATCATTATAGAGGTTCAAAGATTATAGAGCAGATTAAGGGAATACTCAACATTGCACCCCTAGTAATATATTTCTTGTGGTAAAAAAAGAAAGAAAGAAAAAAAAAAGGGCCACACGTGAGTTGCCCCGGCTATATGAACTCCTTCCCGTCCCTTTCCCGTGCCTTTCCCGTCCCTTTCCCGTCCCCATCCCGTCTGAAGCTTTTATATATTTAGTTTATAAGAATGATTCTATAGTTCTTCTCTACAAAGGAAAATGGGACGAATACAGTAGTTTTAGATGTCTTGGTTTTTAGTACTTTTAGAAGGATTAGTTTGTTAAGTGCAGTTAGAAAGGCATACGGGAGGGTGGTCATCAAAAGAATTACCGGAGGAGGGAAGCGAAGAGAATAATTGGTGAGGAGCAGTGTGGGTTTAGGAAAGGTAGAGGGTGTGTAGATAAACTTTTTTGTAGTAAGTCAGATATGCGAAAAACTTTTTCTTTCTTTTTCTTTTATGGACCTAGAGAAGGTTTATGACAAGGTGGACAGGAAGGCAGAGCGAGAGGTGTTGCAGATATACGGGATAGGGGGAAAGTTATGGGCTGTCACAAGTTTTTACGTAAGTAGTAGAACTTGTGTTAGGGCTGGGAATGGTGAGAGTGAGTGGTTTGAGGTAAAGGTGGGGCTGCAACAGGGTTGTGCAGCATGGTTTAATGTGTACATGGATAGGGTGGCACGGGAGATAAATGTGAGGGTACAAAACAGCTAGTGGCGGAGTTTGATAAAGTATGTGATTAAGAATGCTGAAAGCAATTGAGGGCAAAAGTAAGATGACGAGATGTACAAAGGGACTCGGGGGTGTCTTGATTTTTTTATGTATTATTGTTATTATTTTCTTTTTTACTACATCCTATTACGAATGACAATGAAAGCGCCATCTTATATATATATATATATATATATATATATATATATATATATATATATAAATATATATATATATATATTTATCCGGTCAGTTTTGTTGGAAGCAGGGCCTTGTATGACTTAACTGTCCGCAGCATAGGAACTAGCATCACTGTTCATCCCATTGTCCAAGTTGTTTATATACATAATGAACAGTAAAGGGCCCAAAACAGAACCCTGAGGAACTCCACTAGTAACACTACCCCATTTAGATTTTACATCGTTATTGATAACCCGCTGTTTGTTGTCACTACATGCTCTAATCCAGGGTTTCTCAACTGTTGTTGTGTATAGATGATTTATCACTCATATTAAAAGAAGGAACAACGTTTATCTGCCCCCAAGAAATAGGAGATACTTAGATACTTCCGTTAGCTATTCAGATTTGAAATTTACACTTTTAACACACTGGGAAAAAATCGTCTGGACCTGGGGATTTTGTAGCTTTTAAGTCTATCAATATGTTTTATTACATCTTCCTTGCTAATACTGGTGCTAGTTAGTCTACCTCCCTCATCCCCAATGAACATCGAGTTTCAGTCAGGTACCATATCTATCCTCTCTTTTGTAAATACTGAGAGAAAACATTTACGCCTCGCTTATTATTTTCCCTCTGAATCTATCAAGACATCTTATTTTTAGTTTTGTAGAGATGAAAAGAGCCCTTGGGGATAGATCCCGCTTGTCTGGCAGCCTTAATTTCGTAGTTACGTTTCGCTATGCGCGAACTCTTTGTAACCAGTCTAGCCATTTCATTATACCTAGACCTAAGGTGTGTTTCTCCCTTTTTCATTCTGTGTGGCCGTCGTTTTATTCCGAACTCGTTTTTCAACCTACCCGTCATCCATTTGGGTGTATTACTATCCGCTCCAACTTTTTTGAAGGGTGTAAATCTTCGTTGGGCACAAAAATATCCTAGCGGTTAGGGTAGTTCCCCACCTGGATTTTTTTTTCCTCTCCTCTCGTGACTTCCTCCTCAACAGCGCTGCGCCAGCGGCAGCTGTCAGCTATTCAGATTAGAATCCTTTCCTCAGCTGAACATAATTCTCTGGCCTTGGGAAAAAAAAAATCGAAACGATGCGTCTCTGTGTTGAAGACGAAGAATGGCTTCACAGGACATTCTTTAGGCCGGAGACTTTAGCCTTTAGAATAATTTCCTCCTAGCCAGGACAAAATAATTAATATATATAAATCCCCGTCACACATTCAATATTCTCGTCAAGTGTTGTAAAATTGAAAAACTGGACGACGGCTTCGCTTACTGTATTCTAGACAATTCAATAATGTGTCTAATATTCACCTTTAGAAGCTGCGCCTTTTGCCTTGCCTCCACTTCACGTGCACACATGTAATATGTGTCGATCACGAATTAAACAAGTGATTCAAGATATTGGTGATTGACGCATGCATGCAACGTACACGTGCACACACACACACACACACACACACACACACACACACACACACACACACACACACACACACACACACACACACGAACGACTATTTTTTCATGACCTGCTCGGTCGCTCGAAGGTGACTTCGAGTCTCCTGAGGAGAGGAGGAACCAGTTACTGGCCGGTGTTACAACATAACCTGCCGAAAACGGGTCTCCCTCACGTTACCTTAACTGGGACTCCCTTCACTGGAGGTAGTTTGCTATCCCTGTGATGGTCAGAGGTTTGTCTAAAGCCCCAGAGGTTTGTCTAAATCCCCAGAGGTTTGTCTAAAGCCCCAGTCACACCAAGGTTACGACCTGTTTCCGACCACTTCCTTCGACGTTGGTATTTTGTTTCTCATGGTTAGCGCCAGGTGGCTATTTCATATTCATCTTCATGACGGGGGAGGAGATTTATTCCAATTGCATTATTGTCTCGAATTATTTTTATAAACGGAGGAACAGCACAAACCAGCCTGGTCGACGGTGGTCGGAAACGGGTCGTAAGTTTGATGTGATTGGGCCCTAAACTAGAATAAATGAGAAAAAACAAATCGTCAGTCGCTAGCCGATCTGTGTCTATTGTGATATTCGACCCAAAGGCTAATGGTTTAGCTCTCTTCTCTCTAACCCCTTCAGCACTGTGACGTCATTGACAGTTTTCATTCTGTCTAAAGACAGACGGTTTTATGTAGATAAGGACCCAGTCTCTGGCCTGAAAGGGGCGTCAGCCGGTCGAGACCCCCCTGAAAACCCGAGTTCGAGTCTTCATCTGCATGAGATCGAGTGTTTTTGTCAGGAAGACGACATATGAAAAGCGTCACTGAATTGAAGAAGTTAATGATGATTTGATCATTATAGCTTATGTCACTGCTTTGTCTGGACAATTTTCTTTGACCTTGATAACGCGTTGAAGAGTTGGCAACGTCGCAGCTGAGGCGGGGAACCACTTTCTGTAGATCTCTCCCATGTGGGCCTCTGAGGGCTCAGCTTAGAATCACCAGAGCCCTCAAGGTTCCTCCCCCACGTGTGGGCTATCAAATCCCATATTCCGAATCGACGTGGAACCGATGTTATTTATGTAACGACGCTTTGATTTAGGGCGACTGCACCTCGGTCTTGTTTATCTTCGAAATGACTTTGAGTAATTGCAGGGCGCTGTTTCAAGGAGAAGAAGAAGAGGAGGAGGAGGAGGAGGGAGTAAAACGGGGCGAGTGGCCCATTCGATTCGGATACTTGCTGGTCGGGTTCTGCTGAGCAAAGGGAAAAAAAAAAAGGTCTTCAAGTAGCGGGAGATTTATGCTTGTTTTGGAAAAGGAAGATGGTGATGCAAGGAGTAATTACAGTGTGTGTAGATGGAGATTAATTACTCGCGAGATTATCGAACTGTTTATCACAGGAGGAGTTCCCTTACGAAACACGTGGAAAAGTTACTTGAGGATGCTGTGCTGAATCTTTCGTTCCGCACTAACTCTACCTTAGTATTCCCTCAGTTTCAGTGTGATATATTCCCAAGATACTATAGAACTAAATGGGTGGCACAGGCTACTTGTTTTGAGCAAAAACGACTTCGGTTACAATATTCTAGATTTCCGTAAGAACGTCTTAGCAACGTGTCTAACATTCGTATTCTAGATTTAACTTCTTTTAGTTCGTCGTTCAGCTTCTCATTCTATGACGCAAGAGTAATTTGACATTTAGAAATTTAAAAAACAAAAAATCATAACCGAAGTCATTTCTACTCAAACGTAGTAGCAAAAGCAAGTAGCATGCTAGCAAGAAATGCTTAGTGTGCCACCACCTTAATCTATCCATCCTCTTGCAAGGGAACTGATATATATAGAGAATATATCAAACACAGAGTTATATACTTGTATAAATAAACTGGGCTCTAAATGTCTACTAGACTTCTAGTCATGATTTCGTATGGCTCTTAAACAAGACAAATCCATTTATGATTTGTAGGCTTTTTAAAATTCAGTCAACGTTTTATATTCGATCAAATTAAAATGAAACAGAAGGCGTTAAAGGCACCCATGTAAACGAATAATATGAAAAACGAGCGAAAATCTATGGCAAATGGGTATATGGAGAAGGGGAGAGAGAGAATATGGGGAACAGGAAAGATATAGAGAGTGAGGAAAGGTGATGATGATGATGATAATGACGATGATGGTGGTGATGATCATAGTGATAGTGATGGTGGTGGTGATGATGATCATGGTGGTGGTGATGATCATGGTGGTGGTAGTGATGATGATGGTGGTAGTGGTGGTGATGATGATGGTGGTGGTAGTGATGATGATGGTGGTAGTGGTGATGATGATCATGGTGATAGTGATGGTGAAGATGATGATCGTGGTGTCGATGGTGGTGGTGGTGATGATGATTGTGGTGGTGATAATGATGATGATGGTGGTAGTGATGATGATGATGATGATGGTGATGATAGTGGTGGTGGTAATGATGGTGGTGATGATTGATGATGATGAAGAAAGTCATAAAGTGGCTAATGTAGATTAAATATTCCCTGTCATCAGGTGCTTACAGAGTCCATTAAGGCTTGCACGCCTGTTACCTGGCTGAGAGACAGACAGACAGACAGACAGACAGAAGGGCAGACGGACGCACATAGACAGACAGAAGGGCAGACGGACACAGACAGACAGACGTTCAGGCACAGACAGAAGGACAGACGGGTAGACATAGGAGAACGGGCTGACACACAGACAGACAGACAGACAGACAGAAATAGAAGATAGAAAGTAGACTAACAGGTAAAAAGATGGGCAGGTAGACGCATGAACACAGACACGCACACACACACACACACACACACACACACACACACACACACACACACACACACACACACACACTCGTGGCTCAGTTGGTAGAGTTCCCGGCTGCCACTACGGCGGTCCGGGTTCGAATCTCGCCCAGGGCTGAAATAACTTCAGTACCGCTGTGCTGCGAGTCGTCACTCCAACTCTCGTGGGCGGGGAGTTGTGTGTGTGTGTAAGGTCCCAGCAGTATCCATAGGTTGACTATGTATGAGCTGTGAGCTCTCTCCGGGAGGGCAGTCGATCACGAGTCCAACACGTGATCCAAGACCATGGTGGATCACACACACACAGGGGTAAGTGGGGGGAAAGAGAAAAAAAAAAGTTTCAGAAAAAACTGCACAATATTTTTAAAGGGAGACGATAGAAACTTTGAAAAGTGTGTTTTTGAAAAATAAGAATATGACCACAAGTTGATTTATAGACGCGTAAATGTATAGACACACAAAGGAGGAATATACAAGCTAAGGTCCTGTTCACACTAGCGGTTTGAACCGCGGCGGTTCATTTACAGTGTAAGCCAATGGAGGCGTTCATACACAAGCACGCAATTTTTCCTTGACTATGCGGTACCGCCGCGGTTTTCCGCGCGGTTTCTGTGCGGTTCAAACCGCTAGTGTGAACAGGGCCCAAAACATTGAAGGAAGAATATACGAGGGATATAAAAGAAATTAAATAATTTATATAACCTTTCAGTAGAAAATTACTATGGATCAGGACTTAAGGAAAAGAAAGGCGTATTTGGAGACGTCGATAAAAAAAAAAAAAAAAAAAAGAGAGAGAGAGAGAGAGATGGACAATCTCGAAAAATCAGAAGCAAGACTGGCTTGGAGGCCGGATGAAACCTGAAATTGGATACTGAAAGGGTGTAGAGAATAATTGGTTGACAAATTACATCAATTGGGCGTGTGTTCATAAGACGATACAAGAACACTACATAATTGGAGAATTGCAAATGGGATGTAAATCAACATTGGAGGAAAAAGAGAGGAACTCGTAAGTTATCGATCAATATCTTTGACCAACACAATAGCCACAGTTTTTATAAAATTTCTTAAAGATAGATGAAATACTGGCTAGAAAAGGCGAATCCCGGTGTACAAAAATTTCGGAAGCTTCAGTTAATCGAACCTGGTTTTTTTTTGAGAGAGAGAGAGAGAGAGAGAGAGAGAGAGTTGTTGATGTGCTCCATGAAAGAGAGGGTTGGGTGGATTGTGTATAACTGGACCTAGAGAAAGCTTTTGTCAAGGTGCCACAAAAACAACATAAAATTTGGAATATGTTGGAGGACTAGGCCCTGTTCACATTAACGGTTTGAACCGCAAGGTAACCTCGGTGGTACCGTATAGTCAAGGAAAGACTGCGCGGTTGTGTGTGAACGCCTCCGTTGACTTACATTGTAATTGAACCGCGGCGGTTTGAGACAGTTAATGTGAACAGGTGGTTAAAAGGGAGGGATGAAGGATTTTTTCAAGGAGGCACGTGTTAACAGAAGTGAAGAGAGATGACAGGTGAAGTATCATATGTTTCTGTACTGGCACCAATACTGTTCTTGATATAAAAGGTTATAAAGGCGGAGCATGCCGACAGGAGACCTTTTGGTCCATATCAATGTCGGATGCGAAAAAATGATAATGATAAATGAATAGATAGATAAACAAATGAACAAATAAAAACTAATAATGTAAATAATAATAATAAATGAAATACATAAATGCATAGGTATAGTGAAATAATAAACAATCAAGTAAATAGTAAATAATAATAAATTGACATATAACTAATAATGAGAATCGAGCAAATAACAATAAACAAAGACAAATGATAACAAAACAAATAAACAGATAAAAAAATAAATGATAGTCATTACAACAAAATCAACGACAAGATGAATGTTATAAGCATCTAACCTTATCCGCTGATGGTTGTAAATTGCTACAGAAGGAATCGGGAGGAGACGATAAAAAGCAAAAAAATAAATAAATAAATAGACCAAAACAAGAACAAATGAACGTAGTAATAAACATTGTGAGTAAAATAACTTAGACAAAATATAGTGGCACATATGTAAATGATAATCACGAAGAACCCACAGTCGGAATAAAAGGGAACTTAGAAGAAAGTATAACTTCTATATTTCGGCTAATAGCTATAGCCCTCTTCAGGAAAGTACTAAGTACCAAGATTCCTTTTATTCCGACTGTGGGTTCTTCGTGATTATTGTGAGTGAAAGTAATTACAAAGGAATCTAAGTGTCTTGATCAGAAATGTTCCTTTGAAGGAAAAACAAATAAACATAGCAACAGGACACGCAAAATGTTAAATGAACATAAAAGTGGAATTGGATAATATAGAAAAGGATATGACGAAAAGAAAATAGTGGAAGATCTAATCCAGCTCATACTGGAATACGCAGCAGCGATGTCGGTGGTAAAAAAAGCCCAGTGTGATAACCCTTATACACAGATATTGACAGAAGCAGCTGGACATGATAGGTTTTGTCCCCTTCTACTGCTGTGGGTTTCCCCCGAAGCTGAACACGATGATTTGGTAGCAGACAAGTTGTCAAATTACCAGTGGTCTGTCAGTGTAAGAAATATGTTTTCCGTTGATGAAGCCATTTTGGTCATCACCCGGTCTAATTAATCAAGGTGACTTTTGATCTTTGCCCACGCGATAATCAAGCACTCTGACGCTACTTTTTGTCATCAGAGATCCTTTAAATATCTTTTTATGGCTAGAATTCACAACCTGTAATAGAAGTCCATACTTCTTATGGTAAAAAATGGAGGATATCTCAATACTCTGATGTAAACCCTGTATTAGACCCAATAGGTATTGCTTATTACTCAATGATAAATTTCCCGCTACATTCGCATCAAATGCAGTGCAGCGAGACACAGCTCTTCCACAGTAGAGCCTGACCGCCGGATCTGGAATGCTCTCATCGCTTCGTTATATCGGTAACTCCCTGTATATATATATGTTACAATAAGAACACGTACCTAGGGGTTACGCGTAATCCCTGAATGTTTATTCAGTGAATACGCGTAATCCCCGTTTCACTAACCTAACCTAACCTAACCTAACCTAGGTTAGGTTAGCTTCGGTTAGGTTCGGTTAGGTTCGGTTAGGTCAGGTTAGGTTCGGTTAGGTCAGGTTAGGTTAGGTTAGTGAAACGGGGATTACGCGTATTCACTGAATAAACATTCAGGGATTACGCGTAATCCCTAGGTACGTGTTCTTACTATAACATATATACATATATATATATATATATATATATATATATATATATATATATATATATATATATAATGGGGCAGAGAAGAAAATTTTAAATGTGTTGAGATGAAATGTCTAAGAAGTATGGTAGGAGTTACGAGGTCGGATAGCGTGAGAAGCGAGGAGGTGAAGAGGAGAGCGGGGGAGGAAAAGGAGATAGCAGATAGGGCCGATGCAAGAGTGTTGGGATAATTTGACATATGGAAGTGGTGAGTGAAGTCGTGAGTGGTGAGGTGTTAACACACACACACACACACACACACACACACACACACACACACACACACACACACACACACACACACACACACACTAGGACGTCTTCAGGAAAACACTGTCCGAAATGTAAATAGTTTATATGCAACTCAGACATTTCGTTCCATTCCTACGCCTTTCACTTCCCGACTTCTAGTTCTGTATAGCCTACGGGACCACAAACTGAACTGCTGCCTTGGTCAAGGTTCATAAAGTTGACCAAGGCAAGAACGACCTGGTTGGTGGTTTAGGGAGTCTAGGGAGAGGAAAGGGTTATGACTAGTGAGTTGACTTTGGGTTGTATATAAGCTGTCTTGTCCTAATAGGGAAGAAACTTTGGAAGAATATATATATATATATATATATATATATATATATATATATATATATATATATATATATAAATATGATATGTGTGTGTGTGTGTGTATACTGTACAGTATGTGTGTGTGTGTATGTATGTATGTTTGTATGTATGTATACAGGGCATGTGTATGTATGTATGTATACAGGGCATGTGTATGTATGTATGTATACAGTATGCGTGTGTATGTATATATCACACAGAAAACCAGCTGTCGGAGTAAGAGAAAAACTTCTGAGAAAGCTAACTTCAATATTTCAGCTGCCAACTGCAGCCCTCTTCAGGAAATTACAAGATGTGCGAAGTAGCTGGAGAAGTATAGACTACTGTCACTAGGGTGGGTTTAACAAGGAGCTCGGATTGCCTACATGACAGGTCAACTGACCTGGGTCAGAGGTCATGCCTGGGGTCAGGAGGAAGATGATTAATTGCTGACTGGAAGACTCCTCGCTAAATGTGAAATAGTGTCCGGAGACTTTTGTCCTTTGGAGAAGTTGTAATTAGGACATTTTTCTCTGATAGCGGATTCAATTATAATCCTCCTGAAACCACAACTAGACTTGACCACAAGTTTGGCCTTTTCCCAGTCAATAAGATATTGTTAACTTTGGATTTCAAACAGAATCTCTCATGATGTTTCAATATTTACCAGACGTTTTCAGCCAAGTTTAAAGCTCCTTTTTCATTCAATTTTCATTATGTTTAGATAATTCTAGTATCTGACCTAAACATTTATGATCCTGAACTCTCCAGATTCTTATTAATCATAGTTGCTTTGCTTTGAAAATTTTAGTTGATTTTTGTTTTGTTTTACTCTTATTTATCTTCAAGCATATTTAAAAACTGTTCAGATCACTCAGAATATCTTGCAAGTCTTCTGATGTTTCTGAAATGAAACTATTATCCATAAATGTAAGGTGGATTAAATATTTCACTTTTAATGTTAATTTTTTTCTTTCCCAACGTAGTGCTGAACATCTCTTCCATGCAAACTGGAAGTAGCTTGATTTGGATTGATTGACCATGCTGTAGTCGTTTCTCAATATTTATAGTTCTGTATCTTTATGTAGTCGAATTACAGCAGTGCCTTTGGTGTAAATGTTCAATAGGATCTTTGAAATTTGCAAATTAGCACCATTTGCATATAGAGTTTAGTACTGCCGATTTTCTACCAAGCCAAAGGCCATTCTGTAATTAACAAAAGCTAAACAAAGAGGGTTATTGTATTATATTCATTTTTAAATCATTTTGAGTCATTGCAGTTGGTCTATAGTGGGACATCCGCTTTTTAATCCTGTCTTTTCTCTTGGCTTTCATCTACAACTTTATCGTCTCTTTCCTAAGGATTTAGATGACGCTATATATATTTGATAACAATCTAACCAATGGGTGATTACTAAGATCTCACTGTTCTCCTTCCTTATGAAGTAAAATTACTAAAGCAATGCACCATGATTCAAGAGCGTTGTCCTGATGTATATTCTGGATATATAGTCGAACTAATCTACAATTATCTATTCCTACGTCTTTCAGAAGATCTATTGTTGTATTACCTCCTGTTTTTTTTTCTTTTTGTAGATTTTAGAACAAACTCTTAACCTTCAGCTGTAATTTCTGGCAGATAGTTATCTTCTACAAATTAATTGATCAACTAAACACTAATATTTGTCAAGCGAAGTCTTTAGAAAATTCACTTCCTCGTTTTATCATTCTGCTTCCACATTTGATAATGTCCTCATCCATGCCTTTGAAAGAAATCATCAAACACATACTTAAAGCTAGTTTGCACTCTGCCTGTTAAATACTTTTACATTTCCGAATAGTCTCCTCTATATGATCCATGTTTCTCTTCCTTTTCTTTGGGTTCTACCTTATATTGAAAACCTGGTCCAGTTCAACTCCTTATATTTTGTCTATTCTGGATTTAATTTGCATATTTATTTTCGCAAAAGAAAAAAGAAAAACAGAAATCAAATATAAGGAAGAGAAACGTTTGTTTTATAGAGGGAACTATTCAGAAATATCAGTGTCAAATGGTTTGAAGGTGAATAGAAAAAAATTAAAGCAATTACGATTAATGGGTTTGGTCTGGAGAGAGTTGAAGAGTACAATTATTTAGGTCAGATATTAAAACTAGATGAATATGATGAAAATGAAAAAAGAATAGAAAGTGGAGAGAGGGAATAGAGAAGTTTGCGGGAGTGACGTGGCAGAGCTTTGAGCAGCCACGGGACTCGTGCGTTTGGGAGAAATCAGTGTTCAGCTGGGGACTACGAGAGAGAGAGAGAAAGGGATAGGGGAAAAAAGAGGAAGAGGGAAAAGAGAGATGGAAGGGAAGAGGAAGGAAGAGAGAGAGAGAGAAAGGAAGAAAAGAGAGGAAGAGGGAAAAGGAGAGAGAGAGAGAGAATAAAGAAGAGATAAGGCTGAAACCCGAGGAAATTGAAGGTAAGAGGAAGGGAGAGAGAGAGAGAGAAAAGAAGAAAAGAGAGGGAAAGGGAAAAGGAGAGAGAAAGAGAGAGGAAAAGTGAAAAGGAGAGAGAGAGAGAGAGAGAAAGGGATAGGGGAAAAAAGAGGAAGAGGGAAAAGAGAGATGGAAGGGAAGAGGAAGGAAGAGAGAGAGAGAGAAAGGAAGAAAAGAGAGGAAGAGGGAAAAGGAGAGAGAGAGAGAATAAAGAAGAGATAAGGCTGAAACCCGAGGAAATTTATTCTTTTTCACACTGCATACTTGATAAAAGAAAGGAAGAAAACATAAATGAAAACTGTAGACATTCACGAAGAGAAACTCTACTCCTTCGAGCTGTAAAACCCGAAGTCTTTGTGTTGATAACAAGAGAGCCGAAGAAGGATTCCAGGAGTCCATGAGGAGTCAACCGTTTCGGTCGATTTTTTAATTTCCAGAATTCCCTTATAAGGTAAAACTGAGGAGTCTACGCCTGGAGTCGCGTACCTGCGGCCGAAGCCGTCACCTTTCCCTTATTCACGTGGGCTGATGGGGGAGGTAACAGTCACTGCTGGGAGTAGTGCGGGACTTGAACCTACAAATAAGGAAATGTAAGGCCAATATGCTTCCGATTACGTCATCAGCGTATAGGAATAAGATAATGAGAAAACTCATAAAGACTGAGATATCCAGATGGCCAAGAAGTGGTATGCGTTCCAGTGGAACTTCGGCTTCCAGAACCTTCCAGAACGCAGTCTCCGGTCCTGGAAGAGAGTATTGCATAAGAACCACATCGGGAACAAGTGGTATGGTGGTAACAGGCCAAGGCTGTTTTGTAACCAAGTCTCACTGGTTGGCCTTTACGCAACATCCGCCCATTACGAAATTTCTCATTTTTCTTTTTCGAAAACGCGACGTAACATTTTGGACACTG
This sequence comes from Oratosquilla oratoria, assembly GCF_046742065.1. Lineage (NCBI taxonomy): Eukaryota > Metazoa > Arthropoda > Malacostraca > Stomatopoda > Squillidae > Oratosquilla > Oratosquilla oratoria. Next base: position 47,054,977 of record NC_134804.1, read on the forward strand.
AATCACCCCCCCCCCTCTCTCCTCACCTCTTTCGAGAGGTTCCATGTCAACAAGTAAGAGGGTGCGATCCCTTACGGTCCTTTATGCTTGAGATATGATTGGCTTAGAACCCGGATGCCCCGCCCATTTGGGGAGAAGCGTACATCTCATTGGCCGAACACAACCGTGACGTATTTGTTGCCCCTCCCCCCGTCTCTGCAATTGGTCCGGAGTGGAAGTGGGTCTCTGTGGGATGCGAGACGCAGTCCCCCCATGAAAGAGGTTAAGTAATCTAGTGGAGGGTAGAAACTAGTTTCGGAAGTATCAACCCTCGTAAGACAAAGGAAAAATGCAAAGGCGAAGGAGTGGAAGGGTTATACAACGGGAAGTGAAGGAGAAAAAGACGAACGGAGAGTTTTTGAGACCCAGGAATACTCGACCTCTTCCTGAAGCGGGAAGGGACATTGACGCAGTGTAGGTAAAGAAGGAAATTGTTACGAAATGGGTGTTAGGTGATCGAGTGGGTGTTAGAAACGAAACAGGTGCTAGAAACGAAACAGGTGTTAGCGGGGAGGTGCCTGGCCAAGGTCTCTGGATCGAGACCTTCGAGTGAAAGAGACTTTCGAGAACGAGGTCGTCGTCGTCGTCTTACGAAAGAGTGTCTTACGAAACTCGACGCTCGCCAGATGGCAGCACCCAGCTAATAACGCAAATAAACGAGTGAGGGTCTTACGACGGGAGACGCTTTGCCGCAATAGACATCATCTCTGCCCCATGTGATGGTCGTAATTTCGGATTTTTATTTCTTCTTGAGTGACAAGCAAGATTGTGTCTTCACTTTTTTCTTTCTTTCTTAGATGGATGAGGTCTACCTTGGTAAAGATGAGAATAGAACTAAGAATAATCCTTGACCTCACAAAAGCACTTAACACGGACCACTAGTTTTGTTAACCTAGGAAGAAATGTCCTATCTATCTATCTATACACTAAGGGCATGTTTCCCTTATAAGATAGCCAAGAATAGAACTGAGAATAGTAATCCGTTACTTGACAAAAGCGCTCAATACAGACCAATATTTTTGTTACCGTAGGAAGAAATATACTAGATATAAGATATCAAAGATAAAGATATTAAAGGTAAAGATAAGTCGTATACTCGCATAGCTTTGATATACCCACGGGTTAGGTTAGATTGTCCGCAATTATTGAAAAGCTGGCGATGCAGTGAACATATTATTGTCGAAATTGGGACTTTCTTTCAATTTCAAAGTTTCGTTCTACTGATACAAGAATTGCATGGAAGTATCTCTACTTCCCTTAACAAGTGTACAATTGGGATCACTTAAGGCCCTCTTCACACTTGCGGTTTGAACAGCGCGGAAACCGCGGGTGGTACCACATAGTCAAGGGAAAACTACACAGTTGTGTGTGAACGCCTCCGTTAACTTGCATTGTAACTGAACTATTGGTTTCAACAGTTTCTATTGAAACTGATAGTGTGAACAGGACTTTTTGCAGATATAAAAACCGGCGTATTTTGCAAAACGACAAAAGGGGGCGATCGTTTCTCCTTGTATTG
>NC_134804.1:47059034-47134034 GCF_046742065.1 Oratosquilla oratoria
AACTCTCTCCCTCTCTTTCTTTCTCTCTCTCTCCCTCTCTTTCCTTCTCTCTCGCTCCCTCTCTTTCTTTCTCTCTCTCTCCCTCTCTCTCTTCCCTCGCTTCCCTTTCCTCTCTTCCCTCCCCCTTCCAATCTCCCCCCCCCCCCTCTCTCTCTCTCTCTCTCTCTCTCTCTCCTCTCTCTCTCTCTCTCTAACTCTCTCCCCCTAACTCTCTCCCCCTTTCTCTCTCTCTCTCTCCCTCCCTCCCTCTCTTCCTCCCTCTCTCTCCCTCCCCCCTCTCCCCCCCCCCTCTCTCTCTCTCTCTCTCTCTCTCTCTCTCTCTCTCTCTCTCTATATATATATATATATATATATATATATATATATATATATATATCCCTGGACCACCCGGTATCAAGGTAGGTAATTTTCAGATTCTCGTTAACGAGGTTATCCCACTGGGCGTCCACGGGCTTCACCAGCGTCGACAGTTGAGAGTTTGTTCGAGTAAAAACGACTTCGGTTACGATATGTTATTTATAGAATTTTCCAAATATCAAATAATCTTTCCGTCATGTATATAGCAAAGATGAATGATGAACTAAGATATTCTAAAATTATACGAATGTTAGACGTACTGTTGACATGTTCTTAGATAAGTCTAGATTTTTATAAGTGAAGTTATATTCTAGTCATTGAAATGGAGATTGGAGGTTGGAGGTAGGATGTCGGAGGAAAAATAGCCCAGTGTGATAACCTCTTAAAGAGGTTACTGTCTTGGAGGATTTATCAAGATGGCGAGGGCAGGACGAGTCTCAGTTGTAGGAATTTAGAATATATTTTCCTTTCTACACAGTAAAGAATGATATAAAGGAAAAAGTAAATCGAAACAAAATTTCCTTCTTTTCTATTCACGAGAAAGAGTGATAAAAGTTTAAGAAATAATAATTTTGGAAAGATTAAAAGATTAGAAGAAAAAAAACCGGAAAGAATTTATCGTCAGTATTGAAGGACTTTTTGGCTTCATTAAATCGCCTTTTAACAAAATCCAAACGGGAAAATAAAAGACTCGCAGAACTATGAACTATTTTGTGAGCTCATATTAGTGAATGTCCAAATGAAACTAAGGATGACAATGAAATCGACCTATGAGAATAGGAATCCTTCCGGCAAAAATCCTACCTTTGTAGAAGCATCGAGAAATAAAGAATTCTACTTTTTATCTTTTCAACGGGATTTCTTTTTGTTGAGGATTGCAGAGATTAGCTTGAAGGCTTCGAAAACTGCCCAGAATCAGACCTGATCTGACTTGACTTGACCTCATCTTGAGTTGAGAATCTTTACATTAGAATTCTTGTTGAACACTTCGGCAGCAGGTCAAACTTCAGTCTAATCCCTTTCTTTCTTTTTCCGGTCGAGGGAAAAAGTCCATCATCATCATCATCATCATCATCATCATCATCATCATCATCATCATCATCATCATCATCATTCTTCGTCTTCGTCTTCTTCGTCTTCGTCTTCGTCTTCTTCGTCTTCTTCGTCTTCTTCTTCTTCTTCGTCTTCTTCTTCTTCTTCTTCTTCGTCTTCTTCTTCGTCTTCTTCGTCTTCTCCTTCGTCTTCGTCTTCGTCTTCGTCTCTTTCTTCTTCTTCTTCTACGTCTTCTTGTTCGTTCTCTTGTTCGTCTTCTTGTTCGTCTTCTTCTTGTTCGTCGTCTTCTTCTCCTTCTCCTTCCCCTTCTTCTCCTTTTTCTTCTTCTTCTCCCTCTTCTTCTTTTTCCCCTTCCCCTCCTTCTTCTTCTACATCTTCTTCTCCTCCTCCTCCTTCTCCGCCTCCTTTCCTCCTTCGCCTCCTTCTCCACCTCATTTTTCTCCTCCTCCTCCTCCTCCTCCACTGACCGATAGACAGCCATATCAAAACAGGTTTACCTTTTATATTTCTGGACAGAGATGGGTTCCTCAGCATTTGACTTCCACCTTGTGGATCCGGTGAGGCGTTCTTTAATGCATTGACTGTTGGAATTGGGTGCGGACGAGGGCTAAGGTCGGGTGTCAGGTGTATAAGGTTAACAGACCAGATACAAAATGACCCAATGACCATGGTGACGAGGGTGATAGGGTTTAAAGACGAGAAACAAACACACACACACACAGACACACACACACAGACACACACACACACACACACACACACACACACACACACACACACACACACACACACACACACACACACACACACACACACACACACACACACACACACACACACACACACACACACACACACACACACACACACACACACACACACACACACACACACACACACACACACTCACTTACTTTGAAGCCAGTTATGGTAATTGGAGAGTAAAAGATCGGACCTTACGAGCGTTACTCCTTTCTTTTATACTACGTTTAGGTAAATGCAATAAACACCAACACAAAGGCACACTTGCACACACGCACACACACACACACACACACACACACACACACACACACACACACACACACACACACACACACACACACACACACGGTGGCGCGGTTGATAGAGTACTGGACTGCCAGTACGGAGGTGCAGCAGTACCTGGTTCGAATCCTGCCCAGGGCCGAAATTATTTCGGTATCGCTGCGCTTCGGGTCGTTACTCCGACTCTCGTGGGCGGGGAGTTGGTGTGTGTGTGTGTTTTGTGTGTGTGTGTGTGTGTGTGTGTGTGTGTGTGTGTGTAAGGTCATAGCATTACCCATAGATCAGTCATACGAGCTCTGAGCTCTCTTCCGGGAGGGAAATAGCTGTCGATCACGAGTCCAACACGCGATCCAAAGACCAAGGTGAATACACACATACACACACACACACACACACACACACACACACACACACACACACACACACACACACACACACACTTGATTAGGGCGGTCCAACGGTGGTCGTCGACATCAGTTCTCCGGTGAGGTGAGATGAAAGTGAGTGAAGTTGGGTGGGGATGCTGAGGTCCTTGTCCCTGATGCCAGCGGAAGTGGCTGTGGAGTCCAATTCTTGATCCACATATCCTTCCACATTCCGGGCAAGTCAGGTCTGGATCAGGTGAATAAACTTTATTGTTGAGATGATGTGTTTTTGCCTGCCGGTTGTCTCGTGTTTGACTGCGACTCAAGATGTCCGACCCCTTGCGAGTATTTTGTGGGTCATAAAGCGCGATCATAGTCGATGGTTTCAAGATCTGTTACTGCGATGTTACACCTTTTGAGTGTGTTTTTACCTGACGTTTTTAGAGCTTCTTTCTGACCCCCTGCACTGCGACGTGCATCAGGTAGTTGCCCGTAAAGAATTTGTCGAGAAGGACGGTTCTTAGGCATGCGAATGACGTGAACCGCCCATTGAAGCTGACGATTTGCTAGCAATGCTTCAATGCTTGAGATTTGTGCACTTTGCAAGATTTCAGTCTAAGGTACTTTGTCTTGTTATTTTAAGCTCAAGATTCTTTGAAGACAGTACTGTGGCTGAGGGTTGTGACAGCAGTGGAAAGCAGGTTGAATATCACAGGTACCAGGACAGTCTTGCTTAATTCCCACTTCAACAGTGAAGGGCTTTGATTTTTGCCAGTACACAGGCATTCATTTCCTCAAGGAAGCTTTTGAAAATACTGAGAGATTTTGAAATGGACGCAGAGTGAAAGTTTGAGAGCAGGAAATCGTGAGGTTTGTTTTTGGCGACCAGAAGAGAGTGAACATCATGAGAATTCTCATCGAACCAGTCACGATGACGTCTTCTCGTAAAATCAAGCGCATCAGCATCAGCTTGATAGATTGCAACACGAAGGTTTACCCATTTCTCGTTAACATAAAATCTTATGTGGATAGGAGGTAAAAGGAACACGGGCTGAGGGAAATACTTTTATTCCTGACTAGTTTCGCCTGTTGGGGTCGAGATTGGAGGATGAGTTTAGGTGTTGTGCAACTGCTGTGTGGAGGTTTTCGATATTCTCGGGTTCCTTAAGGGCATTATAGTTTAGTTTCCTGTTTGGAGCTCTGGTGGGGGGTAAAATGGGCATATCTGGAGTCTCATTTTGGATCTTATGAAACGATAGTCTGTCCAGCACTCCGCTCCTCTTATGGTCCAGGTCAGCAAAACATCCTTCTGGTTTCACTGCCGGAAAATGACGTAGTGGAGAAGCCACCAGTTCTTGGATCTGGGCTACATTCAGGACGTCTTGTATTTGTCATTTTGTTAGTAGAGAGTGTAATGATCAGGTTATACTCTGAATACAGTTTTAGGAGTCTGAGACCAATGCTGTTGAGGTTACCTACGCCATGCCTGTCAAGTGCGTTCCTCCAAGTTTCAGCGTTTTATCCGACACTGGCATTGAAATCTCCAAGGAGTATGAGTCAGTCACGCGGCGAGATTCTGTGAAAAACTAGGTCCAGTGACTCGTAGAGGGTCTGTTATGAGTCTTTAGTGTTGAGAGTACTGTAGGTACATAAGCGCTGATGAGTGTTGCATAGCGACCCTAAGAGGGGTTTTATACGGTCCAACGGCTCGTCGAACGCGGTTCGACAGACACGTGTTTAAAGTGATGTGTGAACGGGGTATTTGGTTGTCGAACACGTTGGTTAAACCCCAAATACCCCGTTCACACGTTCACACATCACTTTAAACACGTGTCTGTCGAACCGCGTTCGACGAACGTGTAAACCCCCTCTTAGGGAGAAGTATGTGCCAGGCCATCAGTCTTTCGCTTGAGCATTTTGGGTGTTCGGGGATCTTTTGGAAAAGTGTATTACGAACTGCAAAACCGACGCCGTTTAGTCGTCGAGCTTCTTCAGGATAAACCTTCCAAAAGAAGGGTTTAGGTTAACCTTTTTCTAGACCTCTCCCCGTTCAGGGTGAGCAGTGTGGGTCCTTGGAAATGGTTCCTCAGTCATATAGGAAGCTACCGAAAGAGAGAACTGCTCCTGTTTCTTCTCTCCAGCGACCATCACCCCTATACCACATCCGTGTAGGACTTGAGCCGGAGACTCTCGCATCCTCGACCTGTCTCCGTTAACCTATCTCATTACCACAAGGCTTGGGTGCCTAAAGTTGATGATGGTGAAAGTGACGAAGTGAGAGTAACAAAAAGCCTCCACAGATGAGTGGATTTTAGGTGGAGGAGGGGTGTGCAGTCCCTTCCTCCACCATCTTGGCCTCGGACACCATCTTCCAGTGGCAGGACGGGGATACAGACGACCCTCTGGTAGTCGAGGTTGCAGGAAACTGCCAGGTATCCAGTCTGTTGGATCCTGCCTCTCACGGGTCTCCAGCCATGGGTTTGTATTAGGGGACCCCCTTTGGTCTCAAGTCTTCTTGGACATGCCCACATGGCAGGGGGTACTGTGTAGACCCACGAGGAGGCTCGGTAGGAGATTAAGTGTACAAGAGAGAGAGAAGGAGAGAGGTAGAGAGATGAGGGGAGAGGGAGAGATACCCTCGTAGAATTTTGCTGACCCTTGAGGGAAAGAGAGTGGGGGAAAGAGACATGGAAAGAGAGGGGGAGAGAGACATGGAAAGAGAGAGAGGGGGAGAGGCATGAACAGAGTGAGAGAGGGGAGAAACATGGAGAGAGAGAGAGAGAAAGGGGAGAGACATGGAGAGAGAGGGAGAAAGAGAGAGAGAGAAAAAAATAAGGAAACGGAGGACAAGAGAGGGAGAGGAATATAGAGAGAGGGAGGTGAGAGGATAGAGTAAGGCAAGTACCAATTTCCTCACTGTTCCGGATGCTGTGGTTGGTATTTATGCTTATATATATATATATATATATATATATATATATATGTATGTGTGTGTGTATATACATATACATATATATATATATTATATATATACACACACTGAATGGTTTCCAGTGACCAGATTAATATATTTTCAAACACAAATCACTTTTAATTCCATGCCATCGCAGTCGAGACTGAGTAGCTCGAAAAAGGCATACATTGAAAATTGAAACGTGGTCCAGTCGAGGACTCGAACTCGGCTCACCCGTGACAAAGCGGCAGTGACTTAGCCCAATACGGTATCTCTCTTGATAGCGTATTGGGCTAAGTCACTGGCACTTTGTCACGGGCGAGCTGAGTTCGAGTCCTTGACTCAACCACATTTCAATTTCCAACTTATGCCTCCTTCGAGCGACTCTCAGTCTCGACTGTGATGGCATGGAATTAAGTGATTTGTGGTGGAAAAGATATATATATATATATATATATAATATATACATATATATATATAATATACATATATATATATATATATATATACATATATGTATATATATATATGTGTGTGTGTGTGTGTGTGTGTGTATGAAAAAAAAAACCAATCCACAACATAACTCCACCTTGAATCCTCGGAAACTGAAAACCTGGGCAAAGATTTATACTTTGCCTTCTCTCCTTACCCCGAACGTTTGATTATTACATATTGTTGCATTGAAATCAATCATAGGGATTGCATGCAATAAATTTAATGTAATTGGTCGATTCATCTCTGTTACGTATCTTTTCTTATCTTTTACATATCTTGGGTTGCCGGTAACTTGGTCAGGTTTGAAAGTTCACGGGCACGATCATAGTATAACTGGGTTGGAGGGCTTTTGATCAGTTCGTTGACATTCTTGTTTCCTCTCGGCGAAATAGCCATCTGGTGTCATTAAAAGTGGCGTTACACTAGGCATTTCTCGCTAGCATGCTACTTGCTGTTGCTACTTCGTTTGAGTAGAAACTATTTCGGTTATTATTATTATTATTTTTTTTCAAATGTCAAATTACTCTTGCGCCATATCGTGAGAAGCTGAATGACGAACTTAAAGAAGTTAAACCTATTCGCTTGTTATACAATTTGTTGAGATGTTCTCACGGAGGGCTAGAATACTATGACCGAAGTAATTTCTACTCCATCGAAGTAGCAAAAGTAAGCAGCATGCTAGCCAAGTGTGCCGCCACTATCAGAATGGACTCCCCTAAACTACCTTAACCCATTTATAACCATCGTTCATTAAGTGCTTGCCCAGGGCGTTACGAGGAATTATTTCGTTGACGTGCAAAAAAGGGAAAGAAACGGATTGAATGAATGGGCGCCACTGGGAGAGGTCACTTTGCTGTACTCCCTAAAGTACCTTAACCCATTTATAACCATCGTTCATTAAGTGCATGCCCAGGGCGTTCCGAGGAACTATTTCGTTGACGTGCAAAAAGGGGAAAGAAAGGGATTGAATGAATGGGCGCTCACTGGGAGAGGTCACTTCGTTCGATGATCTCATGAAGCAAAATACCCCCAGGGATCTTCGGGACGAGAGTGGCTGCGGGAGTTGAGCCGTGTCCAATTACACGATGAAGTCTCTGATAATGGAAGAAGTCTTAATCTCCTGCATCTCTACAGAGTGGAGCTAAGGAGGATTAAGAGGGAGATATTAGTAACCGGATTATGACTTTTAGGGTATGACGGATGATTGGTGCGTTCCGCATTGTGATGAAGATGGATGTCACAGGTCAGAGGTGATTCGAGGTCCTTTTGTAGATGACCACGGCACCTTTTTATGTTATCTCGTTTTACTTTGACACACACACACACACACACACACACACACACACACACACACACACACACACACACACACACACACACACACACACACACAGTATATATATATATATATATTTTTTTTTTAAATAGTCACTTCTTTGCTAATATCCAATACAATCAAGCGGATTATTTTTTTTTAGATGATTTGAAAGTTTTAGAGGAAAAAAATGATCAAATGTCCCTGGGGCCCTTCATAATCACTTGCTCTTGCAGAGAACCAATAAGATCTTCCAGATTCAGTTGCAGCTGTAACGAACGATGCGTTGGCTCTTTATTTTTTGTCGAAACTGGACACCTCGTTAAAAGATTAGGTACAGAAAAGAATGGCGAAGATTTGAGGTCTAAATGAACAACATTGTTCGATGCCTACACATTAGTGTCTCGATAAGAACATTTGATTATCGTAGCGTAGTGTTACATTACTTACTTGTAAGAGCCTTTAGATATCGCATAGGAAAACGATTACTAAATTAGAATATCTTTACATTGAGTTGAGAATTCTTTTTTAGGGACAATTCAAATGGTTGTTAAAGTGTCAGAGATAGCTAGAATTAATGGACTCTTTTGATGGGGCAAATGATTAAAACTAAAATGTTTAGTGTTAGTGTGACTACCGCAATGGTTTTTGAAGAGAATTTTGGAAGTTGCAACTCCAACAATTGACAATAGATATTAAGGTCATCAAAGTCTTTTACACGGCTGTTGTTTAAACCTTGGGCAGCTGAATTGTGTTGGTCTCCTCGACTGTCGCATTAATTCTCCCTGTATCTTAACACATGCCATACATTTTTGTATTTTAATTTTCAACCAGGAACCTCAATTTGACCTTTAAACGCCTCTCCTCGTACCCGTTCCTCATCCTTTGCACGTCCTTACTGTGTTCTCATTTTTCTTTTTTATTTCTTTCTCTCCCCGTCCTTCTCCCATCCGTTACGTGTCCTTTAAGAATAGATTTTTCGATATTCTCATGCTGCGTTCTTCTGCAAAATCAAATAGCTTCTGTCATATCTCTCATCTGGTCCAAACTTCCCACCACGGGATTCATTTGTCACGTTCTTCCATACTTTTGCATTGAAGCCTTTCACTACCACCGTGTATTTATTTATTTTCTTGATCCATTGCCTGACTTATATCATCATAGAATAACTAAGGTAGGGAGTAAAGAAATGAATAGAAAGCAAATACTACATGATAGCATTTCATTTAATGAAAAGATAAATTAAGCAAACTGAAATAGAGATAACTGAACTGGACAAGCATATCAGTAGAAGTCAGACATCAGAGAAGAGAAAGAGAAAAAAAAATATTGAGGAAACTATTCGGATGGACAAAAACTGTAAAACAAGCTTGGTTATCTTACATTTGGGGAGGCTGAGCTACCTAATTTCAATAACTGAGTTAGGGACATTCTAAGCCAAGCACCTACCTCCCGGGTCGACACCGCCCGGTCCGTGGCTGTCACCACCCAGTGCCAAGGTGGTGGGTACGTTTATTTTCTTACGACACCTTCGGCTGTTGTGATAAAGATGAATACCCAACATCTAGTTTCTCCTTGTTGAGGTCCGTGGCGGGTGGTGGTATGGGAGGGTAAATCTCTAACCTTATATACATATATATATATATATATATATATATATATATATATATATATATATATATATATATATATATATATATATATATGCAGGGTCACTACTTTAGAAAATAAACAATCGGAGCAGAGCGCTTTCGTATATTAAATCTTCAGTGTAAATTACAAAGAAAGAGGGTACAGCAAACACTAAAGATGTAATATACGAAAGCGCTCTGCTCAGTTTGTTTATTTTCTAAAGTGTTTACCCTGCACTTATAAAACACACGTTCCTAGTGTTTTTATTGCATATATATATATATATATATATATATATATATATATATATGGGGTACATACGTGGCCCTTATAGAGTGGGCTTGTGGTGAACTTCCCCTGTCAAATCCGCCATAGTACGTAGTCAACCAGGGTTCTTCGAACTAAGCTCGGATGTGAACTTCCGGCGGGGTCACCACGTGGTCGTCTGGGACATTATTTCCATCTCCTAGAACAATCAACTACTCTTTTTACCGGAAGAGCTCATGAACTTTATAATTTATATAGTCAATCTCTCTAAGGTAGCCCAGTGGATAGCGTGTCGAACTCATGAGCAGGTTGTTGTGAGTTTGATTCCCGGGACCCGCTGCGGCCATGTTGCGTCGGTTCCCGACAGCCCTGGCCAGGCGGGGAGGCGACCCAACATCGGCCTAAAAACCCAACGGCTTGCCGCAACTGACAGGGCTTTGCTCTACCAGGGGGTTTTTCACTTCCCACTGCCTGGGAGTGGGGTGGTGAGTTTGACTTGTTGCAACAGTTAGACTGCGCATCAAGTCCAGAAGAATCTCAAGATGTAAATCCACTATGATTTCATCTGGAGAAGAGCAGGAATGATGCGAGAGTCTCAAGTCGGTTTAAAGTTCTGGGCACCCCTGAGGACTCCAGAGAAATTCTGAAATCTGCCAAGGAGTGCATTGGAGAGTGTCCAGGGTCGAGGAGTTTTGTGGCGTCGTGTGAGATACTGGAAAATATAAAGGCTATCCGTGCTACAAGATTGGCTAGGTATCTATGCTTATACGGCGGAGTAAGGCAGACACTAAGTTAGACAAGAAGAAGAATATCAATTAAATGTACAAGGATGTCAAGGACCCATCTCACAGCAATTTAATAAAACGTTCGTTTTCTCTTAGCTCCTCATGGATGAAGGGACATCCCTGACCTATGCCGCACTGCTGAGGTCAGAAGCAATGCAGCAGACACAGCACCTCCACATCAGGACCTGACAGGAGCAAGTGGTTCACCTACACCGCTTCTTTACAAGGTGATCACCTCCATCCACCTCATCCATTCTCACATGGAGCATCAACCGATGTGTGTGTGTGTGTGTGTGTGTGTGTGTGTCATTCACCATAGTCTTGGATCACGTGTTGGATTCGTAATCGACATCTATTTCCCTCCCGGAAGAGGGTTCAGAGCTCATATATGACCGACCTATGGTTAATACAATGACCTCACACGTACACACACACAACTCCCCGCCCACGAGAATTGGAGTAACGAATCGCAGCTCAGCGATACTGTGTGTGTATTGGTGCGCGTTTATGTGTGTGCATGGGTGAGTGTGTATTGTGAATGGCAGTAACCGGCGCTTCTGTCCATGAAGATAATATTTCACCGAACAAGTGGAGTCAATGAGATGGTTAAGGAGAGATTAATGGAGGTTAGCACAAAGGAGTGATATTGCAAGTTTCAAGTTAATTATGTATATTTTTTCCAGATTCTCTCGCCAAAAAATGAATCCTTTGTGACTTTGGCTCATAGGTATGTCGTGTCAGAGAAAATCTTCAAAGCACTTACAGCAGCGTTTCTCAACCAGGCTTCCCCGGAACCCTAAGGTTCCGCAAAAGGTTCCCTAAGGGTTCCGCGAGAACAAGTGAAATAAGCTAATGCACTTTTAATCTTTTATTTAATTTCATATACGTAATATAATTAAACACGCACGACATATTCTTGGTTATTGTAATAATGTAATATAGACATCATCCTATCTAACCTATTATTACGATAAAAATTAAATGAAAAATATATGGTATTTGTATATTTTTTGCGCAGGGATTCTTTGAGACATGCAATCTATCTTAAAAGTTACGCAAGGGTAAAAAGGTTGAGAAATGTTGACTTACAGCATAAAACTTACTGTATATAGTTAGTGCATATTCCGTATGATGGGACATACGTGCATGCGACTTTGTGTATATAAATAAAGATTTGGCTGTCCGTATGTATAGTTTTTTACTTGTATGAATATATTCTCTTTTCGTGAGATCCAGGCACAGAATCCTAACTCGAGCAGCTTCCCGCCTCATCAGTCTTCAAGTCCATTATCTCCTTATGTGGTTGGGTCGGCACTATCTCTTCCTCCCTCCTTCTCTCTACCCTCTTCTTACAGTCCCTCTTGACTTTTTTTTTTTTTTTTTTTTTTTTTTTTTTCAAAGACGCAAGCACATGCAAACACATACCATCGCACCGGCTCTCTCTCTCTCTCTCTCTCTCTCTCTCTCTCTCTCTCTCTCTCTCTCACTCTCTCTCTCTCTCTCTCACTCACTCTCACACACACACACACACACACACACACACACACCGGGTCGATAGTGCAGTGGTACCATTTTTGGTCTTGGAACCAATCTGGTATGGTAATGGTATTTCCTGTTTCCTGTCTGTACTATAGGCAGGTATGTGACCGTCAGATACAAGCATGATTTATTCTTTATTGAAGAATAATCTCCACCTATAAAAGAAGAAGAAGAAGAAAAAAAATCTCCATACTTTCTACCGCCCTCCTCAAATCTCTTACTTCCTACCTCCGAGTCCATCTCTTCGGTGAGATGTTGTTTTCAAAGGTAGAGCTGGTTATTGCCGAAAAATATCAATGGTTCCTCCTCTGCACGTCCAAGATCACCCACTTCCTCTTCAACCTCCACCCCACTCAATCCCCACCCTCTTCATTCCCATTCCCCGTCCACCCTCACTGAAGCTATTTCCGACAAAAGAATTCAAACTCTTCCTCCTCTACCCTCTTCCCCATTCCACCCTCCCTCGACATTCCAGACGCATTTCCAGAGTCTGTTCCTTTCCCCATCTCCGACCCAAATGGCCTCAAAGTCTTTTGTATATCGACTTTCTCTTTTTCTGTAGGCGTGCGGCGCGAGAAAAAGGCACCATGATGGTTCTCATCGGCATCTATAGCTCCCCTTCAGGTATTACCATCTCCCGGAGAAGGGGTTTCGTGAGACTCACCACTGGGCCAATCACGGCGGGGGGTGCAGCCACGTCATGGTAAAAGTGGCCAATCAACAACGCGCTCCTCCGGGTGGGGCGAAGATGAAGAAATCAATTTAATCTTTTAGCCAATGTGTTAATTTGTCTTATGTGTTCTGTATCACTGAAGTGATTCAGGCTTTGGGAGAAGGGGTTATGGGTTAATTGAACTAGTTATTTGGCATCCGGGTTCGGGGGGAAAGAAGTAATTAATCACGAAGAAAAAGAAGAAATAAAGAATGTGAAGTCAGCAAAAAAAAAAAAAAAAACAGCTGTTTATTGTCAAGGTGGTTTTGTAACTGGAAGAAGAATGATGCAATCAAGTGGCATTTCGTGCACGAATACATATAAAAAGTACAGGTGAAAATAATGTTCATGCACTGGCGCACACACACACACACACACACACACACACACACACACACACACACACACACACACACACACACACACACACACACACACACACACACACACACACACACACACACACGAGGAACGGTACAGTTCACTAATGTTGAACGTCTATAAAGTCCCTTTTTATGGGCTTAGTGTGTCCGTGGTTTAGGGCTCAGAGAGATACATTATATGATGAGGTAGTCCATGAATAATGGATTATACCAGTCAAGGAGACGTTAAATACCTTCATTTCGATGACGAACTTAGTGTAATTCGAGCCAGGTGTGGACGGGATTTTCAGTGCGGATGACGTAGACGAGGAAAGAAGTCTTGATCGATGGAGCTCTTTTCCAGGTTCTGGAATCTTCTTCCAGAACTCGTAGGTCCTCGTAGGTCCTCATCCTTGTACGGTACGTAACTCAAAGACCACGTCGCCTTATTGAAGAGGTTAACAGAGTTGTTTCGTTACTTGTAGAGTTCGAGACATCGACTGGACGTGTTATGGTGTCTGGCCATAGAGGCTCAGGCTATGGGTTCCAGTGGCTTTGTGGTCTGTAGGGGGTCGTCATAAGCTTCATTTATTCACAATACGACGCGGGTGCATAAAATCCCTCCCTAAAGGTGGCGGCACACTAGGCTAGCATGCTATTTGCTTTTGCTACTTCGTTGGAGTTGAAACGACTTCGGTTACGATATTCTAGACTTCCGTAAGAACGTCTCAACAATTTTGTGTCTAAGATTCGTATTCTAGGTTTAACTTCTCTTAGTTCGTCATTCAGCTTCTCACGATATGACGCAAGAATAATTTGACATTTGGGAAATTTGAAAAACAAAAGATCGTAACCGAAGTCGTTTCTACTCAAACGAAGTAGGAAAAGCAAGTAGCATGCTCGCGAGAAATGCAAAGTGTGATGCCATCTTTAGCTGGTAACACCGTTTAATTGATTCTGGCTTTCGTCAGACTCTTTCTCTCCTTCGATAAGGAAAGATTTCAAGATCAGTCGAAACACTTGTGAACGCAAAAGACAAGAAGAGAAAGAAATGCATCGAAAAGAGGGCACTGTCCTCTTTGTTGTTGTTGTTGAATTAGTATTCTAGTTTCCAGGACAGAGGTGACGAACTGAGCACCACAGACCTTTCTAGCTCTCAACCCTTGTCGCTACTTCCGTTAGAATTGGTAAAACTGTAATAAGCGAAACGTCTTACTAAGACTGTCCTCATTTTTTTTTTTTTTTTTTTTTTTTTTGACTTCTAAAATTGGGAAGCCTTCGAGGAGTCAGCCTGGAACTCCCAACGTGTAACTACAGGTAATACTGGAGGAGGGCACATCGATGCTCCAGAACCACAGAGCAGCGTTTCTAAAACCAGGGTTCCCCGGAACCCCAAGGTTCCGCAAAGGGTCCCTGAAGGGTTCCGCGAGAACAAGTGAGACAAGCTAATGCACTTTTCATTTTTTATTCAATTTCATATACGTAATATAATTAAACACGCACGACATATTCTTGGTTATTGTAATAATGTAATATAGACATCATCCTATCTAACCTATTATTACGATGAAAATAAAATGAGACTTTTTTTTTTTTTTGCGCAGGGGTTCCTTGAAATGCACAATTTATTTATTTTAAAGGTTCCGCAAGGGTAAAAAGGTTGAGAAACGCAGCTTTAGAGTCTTGTGGGTGGGTGGGAGCCACCGACTACTTGGAAGAGAAAGTAAAGCTTATCGCCTCTATAACCAAGAGTTGACCCCGGGTGACGAAGCCATATGAAATAAATAAATAAATAGATAAGGCAGCTTCATTCACCGCACCACAGTTCACCGGAGCACTGTCGTCGCTGATCAAAGATGGGCTGTCACAAGCAAGAATAGACTCTACACACAACGTCACCGTGCTGAAGAGATTGACAACTCGTCGATACAGAAACTGAAATTAAAAAGTAAACCCAAAGGTCTTCTTAAGGGGTTATCACACTGGGCTATTTTTTCCTCCGACATCCTACCTTCAACCTCCATTTGAATAACTGGAATAGGACTTCAATTGCAGAAATCTAGACTTCTCCAAGAACATTCCAACAATATGTCTCACATTGGTAAATTTTTACAATTTCCGAGTTGTGAGAATCAACACCGTGTGAGATCGAAACCTTTATTGGTACGTTTCGCTTGTTACAGCTTTTTCAAGTACAGACATATGGCAAACACTCTGAGTACATATAGGCCGACGGGGAAGGAACTGGGAGAGGTTCCTTCCCCGTCGGCCTATATGTACTCAGAGTGTTTGCCATATGTCTGTACTTGAAACAGCTGTAACAAGCGAAACGTCGTACCAATAAAGGTTTCGATCTCACACGGTGTTGATTCTCACAGTCTTGTCGGCATTTGCCTTTGTGTTTCATTTCCAAGTTCATCATTCAGCTTTGCTATATGTGACGGAAAGATCCTTTGATATTTGGAGATTTGAAAAATAGAACATTGTAACCGAGGTCGTTTTTACTCAAACTCTCGCCTGTCGACGCTGGTGAAGCCCGTGGAAGCCCTGTGTCATGTCTTAGTGCATCCTAAACCTGAATAAATTAAAATAAAATGAAAGGAAGAGTTGACCTCTGTTGCATGCTATGGGAACATAAAACACTAACGTTGTATACTTTTTTTTTAGGTCGTTGTTCATAAGTTCAAGGTACAATTCGGCTTCGGTTGCATCCCAGACGACAACTGTAAATTCAAGTACGATTTGAATCTATGACGATCATCAGTCTTGTCCTATGAAGGCGCTGGAATCCATTATTGACCCAAACTGCTGACCAGGTCCCAGCAGCTATAGAGAGAGGTCATTAAGACAGTGTTGGCTGAAGGCGGGGTAGCTGGTGTACCCTGGCCCTGTTCACACTAGCGGTTTAAACCGCGGCGGCTCAATTACACAACATTTGACGAGAATCTTGAATGTGTGACGGAGACTGGAAGGAACTCTGGGAGATTCGGTCCGGTTCTTTGGTCTGTATCCCAACAAAAACCCTCAATTAACGTACGATGTCCGGTAAATCCGAATCTGACATTTTCTCAGGCTCATGGATTAAGAGGTTATCACACTGGGCTATTTTTCCTCCAACCTCCGATTAATCAGCGGTACCGACCACCTCCAGCACTTATTCAACCGTAACATCACTATGACAAACTATTTTGTTTTCTCATCAAAAGGAATGTTTTTTGATATGCTGAAGGAAAATTATTTTCCTCCAGCATATCGGATTCCTTCATGAAAGCTGCGGGATACAAATCTGCTCCAGCAGTCGGAGGAAAAATAGCCCAGTGTGATAACTCTTTTAGGTAAACTGAGTGATAACACATACGAGTATAAGACCTTTCTTGAAATCCGTGAAAAATGCGTTGGATACAGTTTTGCCGAGACGACAAACGGGAACTGGTTCAGTTGAGGCTCGCACGGTTTCGCCAGTACTGACGCAACGTTGCTGGGTCAGTTTTGTATATTTTTTTTTTTTTTTTTTTTTTTTTTTTTTCTTGTCTTTACCGCCTTGTCTTCAGAGCCTCCGTGTCTTGTTGTAGTGGGGTGGTCATCTGTTTTGATGGTTGATGGTCTGACCCCATTAAAACTTTGTTATTATTATTATTATTGTTATTATTATTATTATTATTATTATTATTGTCAGCGCCATATAATTTCATTCAGTCTCAAGGGGTTATCACACTGGGCTTCCACGGGCTTCACCAGCATCGACAAACAAGAGTTCGTTTGAGTAAAAACAACTTCGGTTGCAATACTCTATTTTCCAGATCTCCAAATATCAAATTATCTTTCTATCATATATAGCAAAGCTGAATGATTGTAAACCTATGCGAATGTCAGACATACTGTTGAAATGTTCTTAGAGGAGTCTAGGTTTCTGTAAGCGAAGTCCTATTCTAGTTATTCAAATGGAGGTTGAAGGAAGGTTGTTGGAGGAAAAATAATCCAATGTGATAACCTCTTAGAGAGACCTTTGGGTTTATTTTTTAATTTCAGTTTCTGTATCGATGAGTTGTCAATCTCTTCGGCATGGTGACGTTGTGTGTAGGTTTTAGTCCTGCTTGTAACAGCCCATCTTTGATCAGCGACGACAGTGCTCCGGTGAAGTGTGATGTGCTGAGGGAAGCTGGGTAGTGGTGATGGGATTTTTGGCGCTAGATACTAGTTACCTAGTTACCCTCTTATCCCTATCAGTAAACCTTAAACATACCTGTGGACATAAACCTCGCCGACTTGGGTCTGGCTTCGCTTTTCTTAATTACGGATTATTTGTTGGTTGTCTACCAGGTACTCATTACCCGCTAAATGATTGCATGCGGTTGTCTACTTGTGATCGGTTGCGCAGTCGCAGACTCCTCAGCGCATGCGCATTCTTGGTACTCACTCATTACTAAATGATTGCTTGTGGTTGCCAACTGACTACCACGTTGACGGATGGTGAAGACGGCTAATTATTATCATTAGATGAGACCTTTGAAAGATCGAAAATGCATGCATATGACTTGGGGCGATGAAGGGATGGAGGGAGGGGTGGAGGGGGGAGGGTTGGTCTCTGTGGGTAAAAAGTAAGGTACATCTCCATCACTATGAAGGGATAGAGCAGCGTTTCTCAGCCAGGGTTCCCCGGAACCTTAAGGTTCCGCAAAAGGTCCCTAAGGGTTCCGCGAGAACAAGTGAGGTAAGCTAATGCACTTTTTGATTTTTTATTCAGTTTCATATACGTAATGTAATTAAACACGCACGGCATATTCTTGGTTATTGTAATAATGTAATATAGACATCATCCTACCTAACCTATTATTACGATGAAAATA
Source organism: Oratosquilla oratoria (assembly GCF_046742065.1). Taxonomy (NCBI): domain Eukaryota; kingdom Metazoa; phylum Arthropoda; class Malacostraca; order Stomatopoda; family Squillidae; genus Oratosquilla; species Oratosquilla oratoria. The sequence goes on from NC_134804.1 coordinate 47,076,764, forward strand.
AAATGAGAAAGATATGGTATATATATATATATATATATATATATATATATATATATATATATTTTTTTTTTTTGCGCAGGGGTTCCTTGAGACATGCAATTTATTTTAAAGGTCATGCAAGGGTAAAAAGGTTGAGAAACGCTGGTATAGAGTATCACAGAGATGAACTAGAATCCTTTGCGGAAGCCAGAGTAAAAGGGAAAGTGGCATTTGATAGGGAATATATTACAGAGTCGATCCGTAAAGGCCTTATCACATTGGGCAATTTTTCCTCCGACTGTTGGAGCAGATTTGAAGCCTGCAGCTTTCAGGAAGGAATCTGATATGCTGGATGAAATTTAATTTTCTTTCAACATATTAAATGACATTGTGTAAATTGTTGAGGAAACAAAATAGTTTGCCAGTGTGATTTTACGACAGAAAAAAATTCTGGAGGTGAGAGGTACCGCCGATTAATTGGAGGTTGGAGGAAAAATAACCCAGTGTGATAACACATTGTAAACTGACAGAAGTTGAAGCTGGTGGACGCAGGTGATGAAAAATAAAAAGAAAAGGGAAAGAAGAAGAGGAAGAAGAAAAAGAGGAAGAAGAAGAAGGAGCTCAAGAGGAAGAAGAAGAAGAGCGAGAAGAAGAGGGAGAAGAAGGGGAAGAAGAGGAAGAAGATGAGGAAGAGGAAGAAGAAAAAGGATGAAGAAAAAGAAGACGACGAATAAGAGGAAGAAGAAGAAAAGAGGAAGAAGAGAAAGAGGAAGAAAAAGAAGAGGAAGATGATGATGATGATGACGATTGTGGTGGTGATGACGCAGTTTCCTGGGTCCTTTCCAGTGATGTGATCAAGCCTTCCATTCCTCCTGATTTCCTGGGCCCTTTCCAGTGATGTGATCAAGCCTTCCATTCCTCCTGTCACCTTTCCGCCTTCTATGTCCAATAGAATGGTTAACAAACGGAATAGACTTAGTAACCATGTAATGAACGCCGAAACTATCGGTTGTTTTAAGAGATAGATAACTTTATGGATCGAGATGGCAGGAGGCAAGGGACGTGGAACTGCCTACTGTAGGCTTTATGGTCTCTTGCAGTCTCCTTCATTCTTATGTTCTTAGGTCCTTTTCGTCCTTTTGGGCTTCTGGGAGTTGGCTGGCCACCCGGAAGTATTCAATCCCAGATAATCCGCCTCAAGAACAACAAGAAGACGACGACGAAGAAGAAGAAGAAAAGGAATTACGAGCACTTCCTTAAAAGGAGAAAGGAAGTGAAACACTCGTGTCAGGCAAGTTTTTAAGTGACAAAGACCTTGACTGAAGAATATTGACACAAGGACGATCATGATTGAAATATCCCAACAAGCCCTTCACTGCCCAGAGGGACGAACTTAAGGAAAGATTCTTTCTCTGAAAGTTTCGGGCAGGAACCAGATGATCGTAGTCAGACAAGAGCCGGGAGGTGCCGAAACTGGTTCTTGATGGTATTCAAGAAGGCATCCTGGAAAATATCAAATTAATAATTACATGCAAGAATCATTCTTAACTCGTTTACTAGAAATCATCTGTTTGTTCACAACCGTCTCTCCCTCTTTTTTTTTTTTTTTTTTTTTTTTTTTTTTTTTTTTTTTTTTTTACAGCGAATTAAAAGTTAAATCGGGGTCAGTAGGCTGATCCTGGATAGGGAGTTTCGTGTTGCCTTGGAGTTGAACCTTGGAGTATCGAGACTGAAAGGTTTTAAGATTCATTGGCGTAAAAGACCTTTGGGGTTGCAAAAGACGATGTATGAATAAGATTACGCTGCCTGACTCAAATTATTTTACCTTTGAAATAAAATATATAAAGTCCTAACTTATATGTCCTCCAGCGAGTCACTAAAACTGATCTCGACTCGTTTCAAGACTCAGTATACGTTTATACTTATACATCAATGTATACAAGCATAAATGCATACATGCATAAATTTATACATATATACACTCACGCAAACACACACACACACGCAAATACACACACACACAAATACACACACACACGCAAATACACACACACACACATATAAATATATATATATGTGTGTGTGTGTAACATATAGCATGTATACGAAATTCACAGGCAAGTTTTCGAAATATATCTTCCATCGAAAAACAAACCCACTATATACTACAGCGAACTGCAAAAAAACATGTTTTCAAAACCTTACAGTGGCCCAAATCAGTACACTCTGCAGCCAACCAAACACCGACGACCCATCCAGTTCTCTTTCAGTTCAGCAAGTTCCGTGTGACCTCGGTGATTAGGATTCTGTCTGAATCGTAATTGAAAGAGCAATAAAGGCGAAGTATTTGTATTTCTACGATAGAAAGAGGAAGTAATCGGCTATTAAAGTTGATCGGGTTTCCAGAAAACAAACATTACACGAACCTCAAATTCCCGTTTCCAGCTGTACCTGGAAAAGTTATGCCGAAGGAATGCGCTAATGAAGGATGATAACTTGGCCGATTCTAGGAGCCAGTTTAGTCGACATGACAACCGACATGGCCGAAAAAAACGACCCTTTTGAACTCCAGGTATATCAGTTAAAATAACATCAAAATAACATTTGTCATATATGGTTTTCATTATTAACCAAGAAAGTATATAACCTTATTTGAAATGAGGTATACCCCATTTTATTCCTGAGTACTTTGTTAGATATACATACGTAATAAATAAATATTTACATTTTTATTTCAATTCAGTTAAGTAAGTTTGAGCAGTTCGTATGTTATTGAGTGAACTAATTTGAACCGTTGTTTCAAAGGAGTAAAATAACATCAAATAACATTTATTATTTTCATTATTAACCAAGAAAGTATATAATCTTATTTGAAATGAGGCATACTCCATTTTGTGTCTGAGTACTTTGCTAGATATGCATATGTAATAAACAAATGTTAACAGGTTGATTTCAATTCAGTTAAGTAAGTTTGAGCAGTTCATATGTTGCTGAGTGAACTAATTTGAACCGTTGTTTCAAAGGAGTAAAATAAAAATCAATTGGTAAGAACTACCTCATCTCGTTTCACAATGTAGTGTTAGTCAGTAGACCAAGTCCTAATTTTGTGCAGTTCGTATGTCATTGAGGTGCTTTGACCTTAGGTCAGGCCAGCGACGCGCTCTGAGAAACTATCGTTCTTCATATCCTCTGTCTTAAATTTTGTTTTTGCTCTTCATCTTTGTATTACTTTTTGGGATACTTTTGTCGCCCTTCCCTTTGCCTTCTAGGGCAGATCGTACGCCAACGTAACCAGTTGCATGAAACCAGTTGCTTACGACACCGCAACCAGTTGCATTGCGACTGACACATTGTTTTTTTTAGAACGCCTTATATCGAGGCAACAGTAGTTTCAGTCGCCTCGATGTAAGGAGTTCTAAAGAAATCTGTGTCACTCGTAAGCAACCGGTTTCATGCAACTGGTCGCGGCGTCGTAAGCAACTGGTTTCATGCGACTGGTTGCGTTGATGTGCGAGTTGCCTCAATCTTCTTCCCATTTATTTCTTACTTCAGTCACACTTCATTCTCTTCCTTTTCTCCATTATCCGTCTGTACTTGCTATTTTCCTTTGTCTTTGATGTTTATTTACTCTGTCTCCTACCGTTTCACTTCTATGTTTCCTCTCTATAACCAAGATATCCTTTGGCTCGTTCACTTACTCTCTTTATATTTTTTCAAGCTCTCTTCCGGCCAACCGTACTTCTTTCCTCCTCCTCCTCCTCCTCTACTTCCTCTTTCTCTACTTCCTCTTTCTCTACTTCCTCTTTCTCTACTTCCTTTCTCTTCCTCTTCCTGCTCTTTCAAGTTTTCCTCTCTTTTCTAGCTTCTTTCTCTTCACTCCTCCATCTTAGTTTCTCTCTCTAATCCTTCTTTCTCCATCTTTCTATTCATCTTAGTTTATTTTTCTCCCCTCCTTTTACTTGACTAACCACAAGATAAACACAACCTTTTCCCAACATCAAATCTCAGCTCTTAAAGTTCACCTCCGCGCCGGGGCGAAATCCTTAGGCATCGCCTATCACGTGATCTGAATGGGACGAAATCTCAGCACGCTAATGCTTCATCCATCAAAGTTCGGGGGCCGGCTAATAAGCGACGAGACTGCCAGCGTCTGTCATTTCCGGCAGGCCTTCTCCTTGTTGGGCCGGCGTTGGTTAGCGGGGCCTACGCGTCGCCTCGTCCACCTGAACCTCTTTGTTGTTCTTCCGTTGCCTCTCCTTCGACGGATGTGACCTTTTGTCTCTTCTGCAGCTGTGCCTCCTCTGGTCAGTCTTTGGAAAGTCTATACTTTGCTATGTTCTTCATTAAAATTAATCTTTTATACCTGGTTTCTATACGGCATGGAACAGCACCTTCAGAATCAAAAACTTTAGAAGGATGTCTTCTGTTTTGGATCAAAGGCTTTAACAAGTGTGACGCAAACAAGGTCATCATACTAAGACAACAGGGCAGGACTCGAAATAATGGATTTAAATTGGACAAATTTAGATTTAAGAATGAAATATGCAAGAATTTGGTTTACTGATAGGGTGGTCAACGAATGGAATAGACTTAGTAACCATGTAGTGAGCGCTGAAACTATCGGTTGTTTTAAGAAACGGTTAGACAACTTTATGGATGGGGATAACAGGTGGTAATAGACATGGAACTGCCTAGTGTAGGCCTTATGGTCTCTTGCAGTCTCCTTCATTCTTATGTTTTTGTTTTTATTTCCTAAAACACAGCGTTTTCCAACCTTTTCCGACCCTAGTATCACCTAGTATTCAGGTCTAAGCAGTCCAGCAGCCCCTAACTAGTATCCTATTACTAGAAGGTAAAAGTAAAGTGTATGTATGCATTGCTTCTCAGCACCCACTATAATTGATTTCATCACCTCAAGTAGGGAAACGCTGCTAACATAGCCTTTCGTCATCATCTATAATAACTGAATAATTCTGAAGTTCTGCCCCATTACTGTGCAATATAGTATATGATGTTGTAGTCTGTATTCAGGCTACACAATTTTTTTTATTTATTAGGCTAAGTTTTTACTTAAGTTATATCAAGACTAGGGTAAACATCATTTGTTGTAATCTACATTCAGACTGCACATTTTTTTCCATTTTATTAAGTTAAGTTTTTACTTAAGTTATATCAAGAGTAGGGTGAATATCGTGTTATAATCTGCATTCAGACTTAACAGTGTTTATTTTTTAAGCTAAGTTTTTACTTGTTATATCAAAAGTAGGGTGAATAAATGTTGTAATCTCTATTCAGACTGCACATTTTTTTTAATTAAGATTTTTTTTTTAATTTTATTTTTTTTAGTTATATCAAGAGCAGGGTAAATATAATTTTTTTCATTTTATTAAGAATTTTTTTTACTTAAGATGTATCAAAAGAAGAATGAATACCACTTGTTAGTACTCCTTAGTTTTGGTTATATTGTTTTTAATAATTTGGGATATTTTTATTTTGTCATAATAGTTATGGATAATTATTGAAAAGATATGGATGTAATGGATCAAAATACTTTATGAATGACCTGAGTTTGGTTTATTGATGTTATCATCATGATTGTTATGCAGTCTGCACATATATATTTCATAATGAAATATAAAAATGTAAATTTCATTGCTGTTTTTTCCTTTAAGTTTTAGGGTGTACACGGGGAATCTATAAAAAAAAGAAAAAAAAAATGCCGAAGAGGTACAGAGGAATTTTTTTTTTTTTTTTTTTTTTTTTTTTTTTGTATCAGCATCCTTAACATCTGAAGTCAAAAAAACAATTCTGTGTTGGCAGTGGTGGTGTTGGCAGAAAGCTCCGGGGGTAGCCGTGATGTGGTGTCGATAGAGAGAGAGAGAGAGAGGAAAACGAAGAAGAAAATGCTGGACGTGTTCTGGCTCCAAAAAAAAAAAAAAAAAAAAAAAAAAAAAAAAAAAAAAAAAAAACTTAACGAGGCTGTAAGAGTACCATCTGGGTCCCAATAACCCTAGCGTGTTTCACCTGTGGCTATATCGACCCCGGGAAAAAAAACTAGCACGTTGTTGCTGGACAAAAGACGGTGATGTGAAGAGATTTATAAGCGTTAGTAGATGGGTCGTCAGCTACTGAAAGGAGGGAGTGGGGGTGGGGGTGGGAGAGGTGCCGAGAATATGAACGGAATAGCAAAAACATACAAGAAGAAATGTCACCTGCGATTATTATCGTTCGTTTGGTTTGCATGAAGTGTAAAAATAATTAAATTCATTTTTATGGTATTTGTTCCCTTTAAGAACTCTAAGGTCTCTGTTAGGTCCCATCCTCCTTAAGTATACATAATTTTATTTTATATGTATTCTTTATTTATCTATTTATTTGTTCATTGATTTTTTATTTTTTATATATCATTATTATTATTATTATTTTTTTTTTAGAAACTGATCAAATATTCTAAGAAGGCTTCATACGATTAGCTTTTGATATTTTGTGTTAGTTGTTATGTTATCAGATATGAGATATGTTATTAGTTATAAAGTATTACCTCGTCACTGTATCCTGTCTCTTCTGCAATTGTACTTAATAAGACTTGGGGACCAAATAGAAATGATTTTTTGTAAATATGAACCTACTGCTGATCTATGAAAAATGTTTCGACAAACAGAGGGGTAGTGAAAAGAAACCCTGTGGGTCAGCAGAACGATATTCTGAAAAAAAGTAAAATGAAATAAGATAAATAAATAAGATAAAAGGCATTTTGAAAAAAGTATGGTTACTATATATATAAATATATATATATATACATGTATATTATATATATACATATATATATTATATATATATGCGTGGAAAGGGTGGTAAGGTAAAGGCCGAAAACCGCAGAAGTTTTATTACTAACGTTTCGTCCTTAAAGGAAGTCCTTTAAGGACGAAACGTTAGTAATAAAACTACGGTATTTTGGCGTTTACCTCACCACCCTTATATATATATATATTATATATATATATATATATATATATATAATATATATATATATATATATATATATATATATTACCGACTACCAGCGACTTCCAAAGACTACCTGCAACTGGTCGGGGTGGTCGGAAACGCGTCTTAAGCTAGGTGTGACTGGTCCCTAACAAGCATGTCCCTAGCGGCGAACAGGGTAATTCCCCGTAGATAGATATATGGGGTACCATTATAATGACGGCGTGGATGATTGGGTACCCTGTAGATATATAGGGTTCCACCGAATATATTGAATAAGGTGGGACCAAAGATATATCTCACCAGAAACTAGGTGGCAAGCTGAGATTACTGTCACAACCTCTCAGAACGACCTTGAAGATCTGCAATATTAAAGCACACAAATTTAAGGTCTGAACAAGAAAAGGACGGTTCACTATGACGTCACGAAAACTTGTGTATCTCCACATACTATGTGAATTTGTTTAATATATATATATATATATATATATATATATATATATATATATGTATTTATATATATATATATATTTATATATAAATATATATATATATATATATGTGTGTGTGTGTGTGTGTGTATAATTATTTATTGGGCCATGCTTTGCACATTTAATGAATTTAACCTGGCGACCGCTATATAATATTATTTAACCTAGGAGTGGCATATCTTGGGTCATAAGAGGTCGTAAAACAACCCAAACTTTCAACTTTATTTGTCGATGATAGCGTTACGTAGTATTTAGTGATCAGTGGTGTCAGTAATGCCGTTTAATCCTACTGGATCTTCACATAAAATCAGTGGAACATTTTTTCAATATACACATCTCTTTCAAAACTGCAGTCGCACCCTCTGAATTACTGAACTGAAAAAAAATTGTCATGTGTATTAGTACAAAAACAGCGTTTTTTTATCTTCATTGACAAAGCTTACATTTTTTGTGACAAATCCAAAGTACTTATATTATTAAAACAAAGTACATAATTTGAGTGAATTGTTGAACTATAAAATAATAACGTACAAATTTTGTCACGTGTATTAATAGCAAAACCATATATATGTGTATATATATATATATATATATATATATATATGTAATATATATATATATATATATATTTATATTTTATTTAATTGACAAAGCTTACTTTTTTGTGAAAAAAAATCCAGGGTATTGTTAAAACTGAAAGTACCTCATTTGAGTGAATTGCTGAACCACAAAAATGAAAAAAGTTAACATACATATTTGACGTGTATTAGAAGCAATTTTTTTTTTTGTCTTCATTGACAAAGTTTACATTTTTGTTTGTTTGGCAAACCCAGAGTACTTATATTATTAAAACTGAAAGTACATCATTTGAGTGAATTGCTGAACTATATAAAAAAAAAAAAAAAAAATTGACGTCACGTGTACTAGTAGTAAAAAAAATTTTTTTTAATCTTCATTGAATTTTTTTTTTTTTCTCATAAATCCAGGGCACTTGTATTATTAAAACTGAAAGTACATCATATGCCTATAGTTCACGGCGGCACAGCTAGTGACTGATGCTGTTTTTCCTCTGATGGCATCAAATCTTGCCTCTGTACTGTGTTCTACCCTCACGTTATGTTCAGAATTCAGCCGATTTCTGCTCTTCGTCTTGATGTATAGCAAGGATGGCCCACCGGTCGATCACAAGCCTGTTTTAAGTCGATCACGCGACTGTACCTGTTCATAATTCCTCCTTCAGAAGTTGTCATGTAAATAGCTGCAATAGGATATCCAAGCACTCACGGTACTGGGATTATTAAATTTCTCTTTTTTTCTCGGAATAAGTTATACATATGTATTTATAATGGACATATCTGAAGAATATGCAATCATTTATAAAGACTGTTAGGTTGGTAGATCACATCAGGGTAACTGTAGAAAACGTAGATCATATTTCACTAAGGTTGTCCATCCTTCTTCACATTGGTAGATAGTCTGTTTGTTTATTAACATTTATTTGATTATTATATATTATTATTTATCTGTCCATTAATTGTTATTTACTGTTTATCTGTGTGTTTGTTATTTAACTTTACCTATTTATTTATTTTATTTTTATTTAATATATATTATTATTTTTATTTATTATTATTTATATTATTATTATCTTATTATTATTTATATTATTATTATTTTATTCATTATTATTTATATTATTATTATTATTTTTATTTATCATTATTATAATCTTTTTCTCATCCGACCTAGTTATGGACCAAAAGGTCTCCTGTCGGCATGCTCCTCTTTTGTAATCCTTTGTGATCACTAGTACAGGTTGTGCTTCCAGCTGCGAAGTCCACAGGTGTTCTAGTTGACCTCTGTTGACCTCTATTTGCATTCCACGATTGTTTCTCAGATCTGTGAGATCGTCCATAATGTCGCTGTCATCATCAGCATCTTCCAGATTCTGTCCGAACGTATCCAGGTTCCAGGATCCAGGATCCAGTTGTCACAGGTTTCCAGTTAGCCACACGAGAAGTAACTCTCAGTGCACAGCGTCTACTGATGCATATGATCACCATCGAGAACAGTGCCAACATTGGCTTGGAAAGAAAAAAAAAAAAAAAAAAAAAAAAAAATCCATCACAAAAATAGAAATATATTTTACTTTTGTATTTCGAAGGCCTCCTCGTACCACCTTGGAGTAGGCAAACTCCCTGTTAAGAACCACATCATTAAACGATGAATCATACAGAAAGGTAATCCATCACCATCGGTCCTCATTAAACCGGTTTTTTGCTCCACTTTTTTCAGGTCGATGCTCCTCGATGCGTTGAACTGGATGTTGGGTTAGTCGATGCTGGACTTACGCGATGCGTTCCTTCTTTTTTTATTTTTTTTTTTATTTTTTATTTATTTATTTTTATTTATTTATTTTTATTTATTTATTTTATTTATTCATTTATTAATCAATTTATTTATTTTTTGTCATTTATTATTATTATTATTATTTTTTTTTTTATGAGCCTCCGGGCTGTGCCCGTCCAGGCTTCACCGGGGTGCTCGGCTTCGTTTATAGCGGCCTTTAGCGTCTAGCTGCTCATTGTTCAATAATTTAACATTCTGTTCAACATTCTACGACAATTCTTCCCTATTGTAGCCTTGTCCTCTGATTGGCAGGTCTTCAGTCGTGACGTCATGCCGCCTATTATGATTGGCTGGTCCTCAGTCGTGACGTCATGTCTCTCGTTCTGATTGGCTGGTCTTCAGTTGTGACGTCATGTAACATTTCAGATCTCGATTATTTCCACAAACTTGTTTCTATATAGTACGACATGCAAATTGTTTAAATAGTTGATTGTTCATTTCGTTACTTTTTTTTTATTTTTTCATTTTATATACATCTTCATTTGTCTGTTTATTCAATTATTACTTTATTGATATATTTATCTACTTATAGATTAATTCTTTAATCTTTTTGTTCATTTATGTATTCATTTATATACTCATGCATTCACTTGCCTATTTGTCTGTTTATTCATGTCCTATCTATTTATCTATGTACTCGCTTATTAATTTGCATATTTATTTTATTGTACTTGTTTATTTTTGTCAATCTTGCTAGGTTGGTCCAATGACAGCTGTGAGATAGGTAGGTATTTAAGAATGTTCTTAACAATTCCTAACCCCCCCCAGAAAGTAAATGTTATACAAACGTTGTTGAAAGGTTGTCACATACTAAAGTTTCTTTGAAGTATGTGATGAAACAGTGTTTTTCTTTAGGATGTTTCAAATAAAAAAGAACACTGTCTATATAGTTTTGGGCATTTTATTTATACTTAAGACAAAATTGTACTTTTTCTTTCAGTTTGTCGAAAGTTTGTTTAAAGTTCGTATTGCATACTTAGCATCGCATAGCAAGAGAATTTTTTAAACAATGAATTTATCCTGTTACTGTACTCGATTTTACATTGATAAATTTCCAGTATTGAAGTTATTAAACAAACATACTTTTCACACACTTTCAACAAACATTTGCTAAAAGTACACAACCATTGATTTCTGGTGGAGTTGTGTAGTTGCTGCCCAAATACCTCTTCGTAAATTAGCACAGTGCACAACGTGTGGACTGGTTCCAGTATCCCCAAAAAAGTGTTTGATAGTAATAACATCCTTTTATACACGACTATCATTTCGTTTACCCACAGACTTTGCTTCATCTCCCACAGAAACCGGTCTCGTGAGCGCGGGTGGTCTGCCTTAGATAGTCCACCTTATATGTTAGTAGCCACCACTTCTTACAAAGGATTACAAAGGCGGAGCATGCCGACAGGAGACCTTTTGGTCCATATCTATGTCGGATGCGAAAAAATCATAATAATAATAAATTGATAAATAAAGACTGATAATATAAATAACAAATAAAATACATAAATGCATAGGTATAGTTGAATAATAAACAAACAGGTAAATAGTAAATGATAATAAATGACATATAACTAATAATAATTGAGAAACAGACAAATGATAACAAAACAAAAAACAAATAATATAAAATAAATTATAATCATTACAGCATCTTGCTTAGGTGTTTATCTGAGTGATTCTCCCCAGTACTCCCCAGATTCCACGTCGTCTTAATCAACTCCTCGAAGATCTTTAAGTAACTCTACAATGACCTTTTCAGTCTAGTTTTCACAAAAGTTAGACAAGGACCAGTTCAGTAACACGAACTAATTCCGATTCGTTTTGCTTCGTATAATTGTGGCCAAATCTGGAAACTCGTTAATTATCCCTGTCTTGTCTAATGAAAGATGTATGGTTTCCCACGTTCCTAACGACCCTGCATGACGCGGCAAAATGGAGTATTTACTTAATTGCGTTTACCTGATTGCAGTGTACAAGAAAGGAGCAACGCTCGTCGGGTCCCGTCTCCTACTCGCCAATTTGTCATACCTATCCTCAAATTCATGTATGGTTCCAACTTCGTCTATATCTTTGATTTCCAGTGATCATATTTATATTTGAATTCGTGTATTATTTCAGCTTGGGATATGTCACCTAAATCATTCCAAGAAATTATGAATCTATGTGGAAAACTCTATTTCTTCACATCTTTTAGACATTTAGCATTTCTTAATTTGTTCTCATAAACTCTTGAAACACTATACCTAATCAATGTAGTCTATCCCCTTTCGTAACCTTGATTACAAAGGCGGAGCATGCCGACAGGAGACCTTTTGGTCCATATCTAGGTCGGATGCGAAAAAATCCTAATAATAATAAATGAATTAATAAAAACTATAATAATGTAAGTATCAAATAAAATACACAGATAAACGCATAGGCACAGTCAAACAACAAACAAACAGGTAAATAATAAATAATAGTAAATTGACATATAACTAATAATAAATGAGAATCAAACAGACAAATGATAACAAAACAAAACCAAATAACATAAAATAAATAATAATCATTACAGCATCTTGCTTAGGTGTTTATCTAAATGATACTGTAATCATATCTCCCCTTTCCCTTCGATCTTTCAAAGTTGGCAGACCCGATGTATTTAGTCTCCTCTCATATGGTTTATCTACCAGGCTGCGGACTAGTTTGATCGCTGCCCTTTCTATTCTCTCAGTCTTGCTTATATTCCTCACTCTGTGTGGGGACCATACCACTGACGGATCAGGGCCTCTATGATTTTTTCCTTCATCTCTCAAACCGTATAGCGAAAAACAATTTTAATCTTCTGCATCAGTGTGTTCATTTATCCCACAATCCTGCTAATATGTAGGTAAGCTTCGCTTCTTGGTATATAGTTTGTAGCAGTTTCCGATCCCCTTGCTGGTACAGTGGTAATACACGGACGTGTTACGCTTGGGGTCAGGGTTCCAGGCTCGGGTCGCGACGGATAGATTTGGGTCATTTGAAAGATATCTCTGTCACTAGTGCTTTATTATTTCATGTATGCATGTATGTGTGTGCGTATGTGTGTTTTTAAGTTCATGTATGTATGTGTGGATGAATGTATGTGTGTGTATGTACGTGTGTATATGTATGCATGTATGTGTGTATGTGTATTTATGTATGTATGTGTGTGTATGTGTATGTATGTGCCTTTATTCCTGTATATATTTATGCATATATGCATTTATGCAAGCGCACTTTGTATGTATGCATTTGTGCATGTACTCAGTTATGCATTATGCAATCATGCATTATGCATTCATGCATGTATATGCGCATGCATACACACTTGTGGACATGAACAAAAATAGGTCGAAAATAGTCAGGGGCATAAACAGAGCCCAGGAGATCCGGTCTAGCCTCGCCCCAGCCTCCTCACATTCCGATGTCTCTCCGGTCGACAATTAGGGTTACCTAAAAATGTTGGCAGCAATAAAGTTGTCTGACTTGCTTATTCCAGGCCTGAAATTTATCATTTGATTGACAGTGTGTTTGATAATACGAGACTCGTTGATGGTGCTGCTGTTTTTTTGGTTTTTTTTTTTTTTTTTTTTTTTTTTTTTTTGTCACTGCTTAATGTGGGATGGCTCAGTTCTTGCAAATTTTGTAGTGTCTTGGCGTGCAATATAATCCATTGGACGGTTACCCTGTTCTAATGTTTTTTTTTTCTTCTAGTTTCTGTGTTTTACTTCTAACCACCATAAAATTCTATACAAAGGGATGGTATACTTACAATTTTTTTTCGTACATATATATATACAAATATCAACGGCTTTTTCCTCCTTACAAGGGAAGTAGCCAAAGTCAAAGGCATAAATCCAATCCCACCCCCCAGTTCATCCCCATATACTCCAACTCTCATTCCTCTTGGCTCCTCCTGGATGATGGGTCATCCCTGCATCTCTCCCACTGCCCTGGGTCAGAAGCAATGCAGCAAGACACAGCACATCCACAGCAAGGTCGCTTCGTAGCTGGGTGAATTCTTTGAGATGGTCACTCAGTGTTTTTGTTCTTAAATGTTGCATGGATGTCACAATATGTAAAAACATGAAAAATCAACAAAGTACTCAATGGGATGATCCAAAGATTGTCATTACGGATTTTCTTACGTTTTTCCTCGTGTTAAAAGAATTAACAATGAAATATAAAGGCATAAAGAAAAAGTATAAACTATGAAAATATATAGGATATAGAATATATGACATTAAATATAAGGCATATAAAGTATAAAGTCAATATAAAATATAGAATATATGACATATGAAATATAAGGTATATAAAGTATAAAGTCAATAAAGTATAAAATACTTAAAGCAAGCATAGTTCTAAGAAACTGGTTCTTTTATGATGCGAAGAATAATGACCATATAATATAATCTTTTCTTATAAATAAAAAAAATTAAGACTTTCAACATTTGTGACATATCAGGGGATGGCAACCTTTGGAAGAGACTATACCAGCTTCTTTGATGTGTAGAACCCTGGGTGCCAGAAGTGCTTCTTTTTGGTACGCAAGTTAATGTCAATTCTGATGCATTTGGGATGTCATTAAATGTTAAGTCCTTGACCATTTGGTTTAAGTTTGATCTCTTGTCGTCACAATTAGCGTATTTGAAGTAGTGACGTTATTTTTCGATTTTGTAAGCTTTTTTTTTTCAAAACCAGCTCCCGTGCCAGGGTCGACCCTGTCACGTGACATATTTTGGCACGCGTGCCATAGGTTGCCGAGCCCTGGTGTAAATTAAGAAATAGAAAACGCTAGCTGCGTTCACTCTCAATAGTGTGTTGCATAAAAACAAATAAACTTTTTCAGCTGAAAATTCTAACCGCTAGTTTCTACAGTCCTACGGCCGATTTTTGCATTAAATCGTACATAACATCAAACGATACAAAATTTTTAAAAATATTTTTGGATTTAGAATGAAAAATGCGTGAAAAACAAGTGTCCCATTTCTGAGACAAGTTCCTTGTTGGCCATTGTAAGTTTTCTAAAGACAGATAAAAAAAAATTATAATTTTTACTTGACTTTCCGTCATATATAGGAAAACTGAGTGATGAACTCAACTGTAAACCTGTACGAATGGTAGACATACTGTTCAATTGTTCTTAGAGAATTCTAGATTTCTTTAAGCGAAGTTATTCAAATGGGGGTTGGAGGTAGGGTGTTGGAGGAAATATAGCCCAGTGTGATAACCCATACGGGAGTGACTGGCAGACACGCTGGTTGTAGGCATCACATCTCTTGTTCTCTCTCTCTCTCTCTCTCTCTCTCTCTCTCTCTCTCTCTCTCTCTCTCTCTCTCTCTCTCTCTCTCTCTCTCCACTTTATACATATCTCTTTCTGCCTTCGTCCCTCCCTTCTCTCTCTCTCTCTCTCTCTCTCTCTCTCTCTCTCTCTCTCTCTCTCTCCCCCCTTTGTACATATCTCTTTCTGCCTCCGTACCTTCCTCCTTCTCTCTCTCTCTCTCTCTCTCTCTCTCTCTCTCTCTCACTCACTCACTCACTCACTCACTCACTCCCCATTTGCACATATCTCTTTCTGCCTCCATACCTACCTTCTCTCTCTCTCTCTCTCTCTCTCTCTCTCTCTCTCTCTCTCTCTCTCTCTCTCTCTCTCTCTCTCTCTCTCTCTCTCTCTCTCTTTTTCTTTTCTCTCTCTCTCTCTCTCTCTCTTTCTCTCTGTCTGTCTCTCTGTCTCTGTCTCTTTTAAGAAACTACCTTGCTCATGATTGCACAAGGCTCCCTTTGCCTGTGCAAGTATTTGTGCTAACTTAAAAAAAAAAAACAAGTTGACAGTTCTCTTATGCGTGTGACTTAACTTGAGCCCTATCTGGAAACAACGCCCTTAATGAATATATCTTGGTACTGAGGAATTTTTAAGTTATTTACTTTGATATTTTTTTCTCTCTCGGATTTTTAGATAATTGTTTAATTTGGACACGAGGAATTGAATTAATCTCATGACAGATATATATTCATGAGGCGAAGGACTCTTGTCGAAAATCCTTTGTAACCTTCTCTCGTGTCAGTCTATTTAGGTAAAACGTGTAAGGCAATAGTACAAAGAAGATAATGCACACACGTTCATACAAACGGACACACGCACGCACACACACACATGTACAGACGCACATACACGCATGCACAGACGCAAGCGCGCGCGCACACGCACACGCACAGATGCAAGCAAGGAAGCAAACGCGCACACACACTCACACACACACACACACACACACACACACACACACACACACACACACACACACACACACACACACACACACACACACACACAAGGGTAAGGAGGACAGTTCCCCTGGGCAAGAGAAGATTAAGGACGCAACCAGGGTTTATGCAACAATATATATATATACATATATGTATATATATATATATACATATTTTTATATTTTTTTTTTTTTTTTTTTCCTCCTGGATCAATTAAAAGCGACTTGAAATAATTATTAAAAGAGACTTGAGATAAAAATGCTACTAGGCTATTTTTACATGCTGATACCTTCTTGATAAGTTAAAAAGATAAAGTAGAAAATAAAGAATAAAAGAAAAGAAAAAACAAAACAATAAATCTGTAAAGGCCACTCTCTTGGGCCTACAAATCTCCAACTTGTATGTAAATGTCTCGGCGAGGGTATGCAGCAAAAAGATAAAGGCCCAAACGCGGAGGGGACAAAAAAGAGAGAGAGAGAGAGAGAGGGAGGGAGGTGCTCAACTGGTACAGATTCATGCTTGTAGTGCCCTCCCCGGGGTTGAAATACGAGGATAAAAAAGAGAGATAGTGAGAGAGAAAGCGAGAGAGAGAGAGAGAGAGAGAGGTGCTCTACTGGTGCAGATTCTTGCTTGTAGAGCCCTCCGCTTAGGTTGAGCTAAGAGGATTAAAAAGAAGAAAAAAAAATAGAGAGAGAGATAGTGAATGAGAGAGAGAGAGCTCTAATGATACAGATTCTTGCTTGTAGTGCCTTCCCCTTGGGTTGAGCTAAAAGAGGATTAAAAAAAAAAAAAAAAAAAAAAATAGAGAGAGATAGTGAATGAGAGAGGTGCTCTACTGATACAGATTCTTGCATGTAGCGCCCTCTGCTTAGCTTGAGCTAAAAGGATAAAGAACACAGCTCGGTTTGTGACAGACTGGTAACCGGCGACACAGTCCTGGATGTCGACTTGATCCACTTTTTAATATTTAGGTTCCGAGCTTCAACCGCGCCCCTCATTAGCTTTCTCCTTTTGGGTTGCAAGGTACCAGATACATCGGCCTTCTTGTTACAAAGGATTAAGGATCACAAAGGAGGAGGATGACGACAGGAGACCTTTTGGTCCATAACTAGGCCGGATGCAAAAAAAAAAAAAAAAAAGAAAAAAAAAAATATATATATATATATATATGTATATAATATATAAATAAATGAATAAACAAATAAGGTTATAATAATATAAATGATAAGTAAATGAACAAATAGGTAAAGTTAAATAATAAATAGATAAATAGTAAATAATGATAAATGGACAGATAATAATAAATGATAATCAAGGAAATAATAAATAAACAATAACAAACAAATAAATAAATAATATAAAATAAATGACAGGCATTACTGGGCGTGACCTAGCGCTATACAAGGTCATGTTTTTGACACTGTTCCTGTCTTCAGCTCTAAGAAAATAATTTATGTCGATGAGATAAGCATAACTAAAATTGCACTATAGTCCATCGATTTTATCTTGAGCCCTCTGGCGAGGTGCGGGGAAAACCCCATTGTTTATACATCTAGCTATATCAGTCTGGTGCACGTTATCTATTTATGCAGTGTATATATATATATATATATATAATATATATATATATATATATATATATAATATAATGTGTGTGTGTGTGAAAAGGTGGTAGACAAACGCGGGTTGGGGCGAGAACACTATATTCCTGACGTTTCTCAACCACCTTTTCCACTCATCTGTCTTACCTTCGTAGCAATATATATATATATATATATATATATATATATATATATATATAATATATATATATGTATGTATATATATGTGTGTGTATATATATAAACTATATGCATGTATGGTGTTAGAAATGACTTGGGATTTTAGGGAAAGACATCGAATCTATAAACTTTCCATTTCACTTGGCAACATGGCTCATGCAACGTTGCCGCCCGGGATATGTATGTATGTGTGTGTGTGTGTGTATATATAAATATATATATGTATATATATATATATATATATATATATATATATATATTTAATTCATGATTGAAACAACTCTGGATATAAATTCACAAAACCTTGTCTATGGATTACTTTGCATATTATTCGGGTCATAAGCCTCGTGTCTGCCCTTCCCACACTCAGACAGGACATTCCAATGTTGAAAGAGCCCTTACTACCTAAACGTCACGTGACTAAAGGCGGCGGCACACTAGGCTAGCATGCTACTTGCTTTTGCTACTTCGTTTGAGTAGAAACGACTTCGGTTACAATATTCTAGACTTCCGTAAAAACATCTCAACAATGTGTCTAACATTCGTATTCTAAGTTTAACTTCTCTTAGCTTTGTCATTCAGCTTTTGACTGTATGACCCAAGAGATATTTCACATTTGGACATTTGATAAACGAAAGATCGTAACCGAAGTCGTTTCTGCTCAAAAAGGGTAGCAAAAGCAAGTTGCATGCTAGCGAGAAATGCTAAGTGTGCCGCCACTTCAAGTGTTTGCCAAAAAGTGGGCTGTTGGATTACTGAGCGTCAAAGGCCAGCAGAGTTGAACTTTGCCAACTGTACAATGTAGCCATGGAAACCCGTCAGTGGGACTGAGGCGTGTCCATCTGCCACGCCAAGACTTTACGGTCCTTCTGGTACAATTGAGGCGTCCAGAAACAGAGGGGCATACCTGCCACTTTTACTGGTTTCGAGTTTAGCACGCATTTTAATCAATATATATATATATATATATATATATATATATATATATATATATATATATATATATATATATATATATATATCCTCTCTGCCTCTCTTAAATTCCGAGACTGCCCCATAACAATCACAATAATAAGATGAAAAAAAAAATGCAATTATAAATGCAAATCCAAGAATGTTATTATGAGGTGTCCAGAAAACAGAGAGGCATCCACGCCAATTTAACTGGTTTCGAGTTAAGCACGGATATATATATATATATATATATATATATATATATATATAGTATATATATATGTGTAATATATATATATATATATATGTATGTATATATATATAATATATATATATATATATATATATATATATAGAGAGAGAGAGAGAGAGAGAGAGAGAGGAGTCTTACTCTCACTATCCGTACTTAACTCTAAAAGTGGCGGGGATGCCCCTCTGTTTCTGGACGCCTCAAATGTATAATAGACAAGTATTATACATCGGACTGTGATCCTCAGCAACCCTCATAACATGTCCTACAAAGACACATCAGTCTTAAGTGTTGTATTTTAAGTTTTCTTTTAATAAATCACTGGATTCTTTAATTATACAATTTGACAAATCTTTGGAGCCTAATTGTATTGTTAGTAGGACTTTTGATCTTCAGGTTGTAAAAGTCTTGTGAATATGGGTTCTGATGTAGCAAGAAGCAATATACTGAAGATTATTTGTGTTTTATAAGGTTGATTTATTGTTTGTGGAATGAGTTTTATATCTCCCAAAACTATTTTTCTTTTGATAAGTGATATTACACAGCTTGTCATAGAAAACTGTCATTCATACTTTCAAATCTGTATCTTTCCAAGAATACAAACACGCAAACCTTTCCTTATAAAATGGCTCGCGGTTTGTAGTACAAAGATAGACAATAAATCTCACAGAGCAGTTGTCCAAAGTGTGGAGGACCTTCAGTAGGTGCTACTTGGCACGTTAAAATGTCAGGAAACAAGAGAGAAGATATACTTTACCGGTCCGTTATGAAGCGATCATGAACGCTGGTCAGATTGATGTAACGGGTACAACTTATGACGTAGCGGAGCCTTGACTGAAAATCACGTTTTATGTCATTGTGACCTTGAGTTATGACCTTGATATAAGAAAATGGATATGTTTCATCCCTTTAATCATGTTTATAAGGTACCATAGTATGGTTATGATCAAAGCAAGTTAAGAGGCCAAAACGTGCTTGACAATGTTAGACAGACAGACAAACGCCTTACGGAACAATGTAACATAGTTGTACTATCGACATCTAAAAATACCACATTAAATCAAAAATCATTTGTTATCCCTTCTATCTTCTATCCCGCTTCTATCCTGCTTTAACAAGGTCATCATATTAAGACAACAGGGCAGGACTCACAGTAATGGATTGAAATTGGACAAATTTAGATTTAAGAAGGAAATGGGCAAGAATTGGTTTACTAATAGGGTGGTCAACGAATTGAACAGACTTAGTAACCATGTAGTAAGCGCTGAAACTATCGGTTAGACAACTTTATGGACGGGGATGACAGGTGGTAATGGAGATGGAAGTGCCTAGTGTAGGCCTTATGGCCTCTTGCATTCACCTTCATTCTTATGTTCTCTCATTTTTGGTGTCTGAGGCAATGCAGCAAGACACAGCTGGTTTACTGTCGTCGCTGCATTACAAAACGACTCTCCCTCCTTATCCAGGTCTTTGTTAACATTGTATAATTGTTGTCTTGAGGAGCTATTTGGGATGACGAGATCTACAAGAAATGATGTCTGTTGTATACAAAAGATAACTGATGAAACGGACATCCGCCTAAATACGGGGGTGACAAAAGCAACATCGTCGGTTCAAAGAGTCAACCCGGAATTTTTTTTTCGTGTGTGTAAAAACAAATGATTAAAACAGGTGCATTTATATACATTAACTTAAGTGTCCTTTGGCATGCAAAGTACAGGATGGTCCAAATGTCCTGTTACCCCTAGCAATAGAGGTACAAGTATTACAGTAGTACAAAATACATGTCCTGGATTCAGAATCCTTGTATGGCCGCATGAGCGTATGCATTCAGGTAAGAGCATAACGAGTTGCTGTGCGACATGACGTCACCGGAAGATTCGGCAAACCAGCTTCTCCGAAGATGACAATACCCCGATGGGAACATTTTCTTCCAGTGTTCTTATTTTGTTCTATTGTTCTTACAGTAGATAAATTTAATCCATGACATGTGTTTTGTATTACTGTAATACTTGTACCTCTATTGGTAGGGGTAACAAAACGTTCGGACCACCTTGTACATCAACAAGTTAACCCACCCAACGACTCGCCAAGATACGGAGCTTACTCTAAAGAAAGATTATAATGAACGTTTCGACTTAATGTCTCAAACTCCCCACCCTATCAGGAGGCTAGAGCGGTGCCCCTTACCAGAGAACTTTGTAACGTGGAATCTAATTAACCATACCCTTGGTCCAACTCGCTAACGGTAAGATTCGAACCACCCCCATCTCGACCTCCGCCGCAAGCAGTGACGCTCTAAACCGCTCGGCTAGCGAGGATCCAATGAATGAAGTGTATAGTCATATAACTCATAGGGAGCTTACGTGCTAGTGTATTCTGTCTTGCGTGAAATGTCGATAGAGAACATAGAGGTTAGAGGAACCCGTCTGAAGGCCACTCGAACACTGGACAAAAAACATACAGCTTTGCCCAAAGGTACTGTGCCAGTTACATGACTTAGATACCACAGAAGCCATGTCTTCAGGTACAGAGTAGTAGTGGATCTGAGAGGAAAGGTAATTTATGACACATTAGAAATGATAAATCGGTGATTCAAGATGTCGTAAAACAATGACATCATTTCTATGATTTCGGTTTGTAATTTGATAAATGGGGATTTCCTTATACTTAAAATTGTAGTAACATAGTTTTTGTACGAGGAATACGAAAACATGACTATAAAATTTAATTGCAAAACTATAGTTTTCTCTCTTCCTCTCTTTCTCTCTCTCTCTCTCTCTATCTATATCTATCTATCTAGAGGTTAAGAATGGTCTTGGTTCACGTGCTAGTATTGTGATTGACAGCTATTATCTTATCGGATGAGAGCTCGTTATTTCAAAAGTTGATCTATAAGTATCGCTGTGCCTATACACAGTCACGTGGTCTCTCTCTCTCTCTCTCTCTCTCTCTCTCTCTCTCTCTCTCTCTCTCTCTGTGACACACACACACACACACACACACGCACACACACGCACACACACAGACACACGCACACACACATACACATACACACATATACACACGCACACACATACACATACACACGCACACACATACACACGCACACATACGCACACATACACACGCACACACACATACACACACACATACACACACACACACACAAACACACACATATACACATGCGCACACACACACAATGCAAACATACATACACAAATACACACACACACACATCGCGCGCACACACACACACACACACACACACACACACACACACACACACACACATCATCTCCCTTACTGAAGGGGGAGAGTAATGGGCTATAGTATTGTTGAGGGCGAAAACTCGGGACTTCAAGCTTGAAAGGCGATGACGCTAACAACGGCATGAGCAAGTCGCTCACGCGAGAGTGTGCGCGCGTGTATGTGCGTTTGTATATATGTATATCTATTCACTATTATGCAATCCTCGTCATGTATGAATTATCGTATGTACAAATTGATGTTCTGTGCAAAAATTTATGTTTATTAGTTTACAACTAACAATTCTAATCAGTTTTTAGTGCTGAGTAATCTGATTTATGAAATATGGATGTCGAAGACAAAAAGAAAATAATTCATTAGATTCTCATCCCCTCTCTTATTTGCCAGGTTCTCTAAAAAAAAAATAAGTATGATGTGCAGGCTTGTAAAGTATACACATTATCTAAGCTAAATACCACGCATATATGGCTGGGAACAAGATTTTTTTTTTTTTTTTTTTTTTTTTTTTTTTTTTTTTTTTTTTTTTTTTTTTTTTTTTTTTTTTTTTTTTTTTTTTTTTTTTTTTTTTTTTTTTTTTTTTTTTTTTTTTTAGCTTACGGACCTCGGTCAATGCAAATATTGTTAAGCAAAGCAAGGTCTTACTCTGCACCGCCATTATGCTGGACTGACCTTTCCATAATTTCTTCAGTGACCCGAGGTGGACTAACAAGTAGCAGACACGTTGACATTTATTTATCTTATTTATTATTATTTATATTCTTATATTTTTGTTTATTTATCATTTTCATTTTTTTCGCATCCGACCTAGTTATGGACCAAAAGGTCTCCTGTCGGCATGCTCCGCCTTTGTAATCCTTTGTAATTAATGCATTGGATTATCTATCTATATATCTATATCTCTAGCTCTCTATATGCACATAGAAGAATACATGCATATAGACATATATATAACAGTATTAAAAAAAGTTTCAAGTTGATTGCGATATTATAAGCTTGCCATTCATTCATTCTATTGCATTTTCGGTTGAAAGAAAATTATATGTAATATCAATTCAGGTGTGTCTTGAATTATTTTTTATTTTTTAGATTTATGTCGATAATTCAGTTAGATGATAAACCTATTAGTCAATTTATTTTATTTTGTTTTATTTTATTTTATTTTATTTCTTTACTTCTTGTTTTTGTGTTTATTTTCTCATTATTATTTAATCCAATTTAGTAATTTTTCGTATTGAATTTCATTGCTCTGCCATCAATACACCATCGAATATTATCCTATTTTCTGGTCTTTAATTAAACCAATTTAACGAAATAGCCTACGTGGTTCGGGATTTGTGGATTACATATGTAAAGACGGTCTGCTTTGTTCTGGTTTGTTCTGGCCTGGGCGGTGTGATCTAGTTACTCAGTCTATTCTACAAGACAGAAATTGCCTCGGGGCAAACCTATGTGCTTCTTATTATCGTTTCCAGTCTCGTTGCCAAATCTCCAAACCTCTTACGCATTTTTTCTGTTCAAAGGTTTCATTTCGAGGTTTAGTAAGTCTGTAACTCTTGGATAAAGTCACCGTATTCCATGTCGGTTATAGGATAGACTTGGATAATTGTTCTAAGTGTGTTAGTTGAGTTACGAGAAGGCCCGGATGTTGAGATGTGACAACGTCGCCACGTGTGCATTTCGGGTAGAAGGGTCAAGAGGGATTGGGAGGGGAGGAGGAGGTGGAGGAGGAGGAGGAGGAGGAAGAGGTGGAGGTGGAGTTCTGCTCGGTGAGTCCAGACGAAAAAGAAAGAAAAAAAAAAAATCGGGGTTTCTTGAAAGTATGCAAAAGAAAGAAAAAAAAGAGGTATCATTAGCATTTGAATAGAACAATGTCAATTATAGTGGAGGTTCAGATATCGTATAATAGTTGAGTTAAAGGTGAAGAAAATGAGAGGGGAAAAAGGAATGTCAGGGACGGATGCGTCCATAATGCATATGCGTAACTTGGTATGTACGTTAATTGATAGTACGTATCGTTCGTGTAGTCAGCCATATACGGATTCTCTCTCTCTCCCTCTCTCTCTCTCTCTCTTTCTCTCTCTCTCTCTCTCTCTCTCTCTCTCTCTCTCTCTCTCTCTCTCTCTCTCTCTCTCTCTCGCTCTTTCAACCTTTTTCTTCTTCTCTATCTACTTCTCAGTTTTTGTCATTTTTGCAATCTCTTTCACTATCTTTCAACTTTCTTCCAGTCTCTCTCTCTCTCTCTCTCTCTCTCTCTCTCTCTCTCTCTCTCTCTCTCTCTCTCTCTCTCTCTCTCTCTCTCGCTCTCTCGCTCTTCATCTATCTCTTTCAACCTCTTTTTTCTCTCTATCATTTTCTCAGTCTTTGTCGTTTTTACAATCTTTCACTATCTTTCAACGTTCTCCCCGTCTCTATCTCTCTCTCTCTTTCTGACTCTCTCTTTCTGACTCCACTCTCGCTCTTTCAACCTCTTTCTTCTCTATCATTTTCTCAGTCTTCGTCATTTTTGCAATCTCTTTCAGTATCTTTTAACTTTCTCCTAGTCTCTCTATTTCTCTCTCTCTCTCTCTCTCTCTCTCTCTCTCTCTCTCAACCTCTTTCTTCTATTATTTTCTCAGTTTGTCATTTTTACTATATTTCACTATCTTTCAACTTTCTACCAATCTCTCTCTATCTCCCCCTCTCTCTTTTCTCTCTCCTCTCTATCTCAATATCTGTTAATCTCTCTCAGTTCCTCTCCCAATATCTCTATCTCTCTCTAGGCTACCTCTCTTTCTCTTTCTTGCACACACACACACACACACACACACACACACACACACACACACACACACACACACACACACACACACACACACACACACACACGAGTTCGAATTCCGCCCAGAGGTGAAATGAATTTCGCTGCGCTGCGAGCTATTACTCCAACGCTCGTGGGCGGGGAGTTGGGTGTGCGTGTGTGTGCGTGTAAGGTCACAGCCTTACCCATAGATCGGTCATAAAAGACGCACACACAACTTGTGGCGCAGTTGGTAGAGTTCCCGGCTGCCACTACGGCGGTCCGGGTTTGAATCCCGCCCAGGGCTGAAATAATTTCAGTATCCCTGCGCTGCGGGTTGTTACTCTAACTCTCGTGGGTTGGATGTGTGTGTAAGGTCACAGCATTATCCATAGATCGGTCATATATGAGCTCTGAGCTGTCTTCCGGAAGGGAAATAGCTGTCGATCACGAGTCCAACATGTGATCCAAGACTGGTGAATGACACACACAGACACACACACACACACACACACACACACACACACACACACACACACACACACACACACACACACACACACACACACGAACCACTGCGATTATATTCGTATGTGTTTCATTAGTGTCCTTGAACTGGACACTGACCTATGCAATGACGTTAGCAAAATACGGCAACGCCGCTTGGGCCAAGATCTTTAGGATTGTGCACGAGACCAGAGGAGTCTGCCTGAGCTAAGGTATGCGAGCAAATAATGTTGCCGAGTCTGACTGGGTCGAGAGACTCGTCCAAGTCCAAGTGGATCCCAATTCCATTTCCATAGTGACGGGACTCTCCCAGTATTAGACAACGATGATGACAAATGAGATGGTGGAAATGGAGCTAGGATTTTTTTTTTTTTTTTTTTTTTTTTTTAAAGTACTTTCGTTAGTTCAGGGTTTCTGACAGATGAATAAAGTTGCCTGACGGTAGGTAAAGTAAAGATGTGAGTGGAATTAACGAAAGGGTGAATGTATTTTTTTATTACTTTTGTTAATTTAGGGTTTCTGACAGCTGAAAGAAGTTGCTGGAAGGCAGGCAAAGTAAAGATACGAGTGGATTTAACGAAAGGGTGAATTCCCCTCGTAACCTGAAGGCTAGAAAACGTGTTTTTGTTGGGGATCAAATAAAGTCTTGCACGCGGTCAATTGCAATCTTGTTGAGTCTGGTCGTGCTTAGGAACATGTGATGAGAGTTCTTCAGAAGAGGAAACTGAGTTTCCTCTAGTTTCGTGATTCTTAAAATTTTCCAAAGCCAGTACCCCTTTGCAAAGGATTACAAAGGGTTACAAAGGCGGAGCATGCCGACAGGAGACCTTTCGGTTCATATCTAGGTCGGATGCGAAAAAAATCATAATGATAATAAATAAATGAATAAATAAAAACTATAATAATGTAAATAATAAACAAAATAAATACATAAGTATAGTTAGACAATAAACAAACAGGTAAATAGTAAATAATAATAAATTGACATAACTAATAATAAATGAGAATGAAGCAAATAATGGTAAACAAACAGACAAATGATAACAAAACAAATAAACAAATAATATAAGATAAATGATAATCATTATCTCAGAAGACTTTCTCGTACCCCCATCCAATATAAATACAATGCAAACCATATGAAAAGGTTTAGTGATACAAACATTGCTGAGAAACGATTAGACATATTCCATTACTGAACAAAAGTACTTTTTTATTTGAAGTCGAAAATGTCAGTTAGTAGGATACAATGAACGCACATTATGCTTTCTCGTGGTAAATATACAGTACCAGTGCACTGGGTACCATGTCTGGTACCCCCCAGCATTAAAGTTTCGTACCCTAGTAACCACTGCCCTAGTTGGTACTTGGGACTGAAGTCGACTTTTGCACGATGTACCTGGAGGATTACCTGAACACGTAAGAGTCTCAAGTGAACACAGGTGTCCGTCCTGGTTCTTTTTATTACCGTGTAAGATCGGAACCAATAAAAACCTGAGTTGTATTTGTGATTTTTCTAGTGTCCAAAACGACTACTGCCATTACTGAACGTCAAGTTTTTTGAAGAACTACTCGACCCCTGTCTTTTCGAAATTATCTTGAGCCTTCAGAGTGTGATAGGTTCTCGTCTGCTGAATGACGCTTCCAAGACGATGAAAGAACCTTTCGAAAAAGCCCCAGATAGAGTTGTATGAGGTTTGGACATGAGAAAATAATGAGTAAAGAAAGACTAGAAAAAAAATGTGCGGAAGGCAGAGGTGGATGGTGTAAACTTTAGGGGAAGACCGAGAATAGGACGGAGTGAAGGGGGACTTGGGTACAAGAGGAACGTCTGTTGAGCAGGGAAGGGAGAGGATAAGAGATAATTGTGAGTGGAGAATAGTTGATAAATTGACGCCGAGCGAAGGGATCTCTCCTTGTTTTCTCTTTTTACTCGTGATTGGATGAGTTGGGAAGGACGTCATGTAGATGAAGCGGTGAGGGTAAACCAGCTTCGGTTGTCGGTCCCTGCTGTGGAGGTGCTGTGTCTTGCTGCATTGCTTCTGGCCCGGGAGTTAGAATAAAAGGGGAAGTAAATGGGTGTGGGATGGGTGAAGGGCTGGTCACCTCCCTTATAAGGGGGAAGAGATCTTTTAGTGTGTGTATGTGTGCACGCATGTATATATATGCAAATATGTATGTATAAATACATGTATGTGTGTGTGTATATATGTGTCAGTATATGTATATGTTTGTATATATGTGTGTATATAGGTGTGTATGAGAAAAGTGGAAGAAGAAGTCACGGGTCTAAGTTCCGAGTTTTTTCCTGGCCGGTTTCGCTTTACGCCTCTTTAATATAAACTCTGATCTAGGCTCGTGACTTCAATCTTTCACAACTTGTCACTATATATATATATATATATATATATATATATATATATATATATATATATGATGTGTGTGTGTGTGTGTGTGTGTGTGTGTGTGTGTGTATGCAAATATGTATGTTTGTATGTCTACATTTTATTTCATTAGTACATTAAAGCTTCTTGGACCGCTAGATATATTTACAGGCCAAGCTAAAAACTAACGCTGTGGGGAGTTAGGTGGAATAAGGGTGAAAGGGAGTGACCTTTGCATTGTTCCTAGCTGGTGGAGCCCCTATTAGCTAATGATTACAGAGGAGGAGCCTGACGACAGGAGACCTATTAGGTCCGTAAATAGGTCGGATGCGAAAAATAGATAAATAAATAATAGTAATGATATAGATAAATTAATTATATGGATGAATAAAATAATTATATAAATAAAATAAATACTGTAGTGGTGGAAGTTGTAGGACAAACTTGTACCTAAACGTACTCGTAAGCTGATACAAGAGCTCTTGTGTCTAAACACGTCAGACCCTTCTGACCAAATTGTCACTTTGTCCCTTTTTTTTTTTTTTTTTTTTTTTTAATTCGCCAGGAGATTTTGTTCATGGTCATGGTACCTCCGCCTCCTTCCAGACAAAGAGGATGCTGGTCCTTTTTCAATTACTCTTTAGCTCTGCACTTTCTTTTTTTTCTGGATTTTTTACGTCATCGTTCCGCCGCATTACCCTTGGTAACGATGCATAAAACAAAATGTACTCCTCCTTCTTCTTCTCTTCCTTCTTCCTCTTCCTTCTCCTTCCTCTTCCTCCTCCTTTCTTTTCATCCTCTCCTTTCTCCTCCTTTCCTTTTCATCCTCCTCCTTCCTCTTCCTTCCCCTCTTCCTCCTACTCTTCCTTCCCCTTGTTTCCTCTCTCCTCCTCCCCTTCCTACTCCTCCTTCCTTCCTCTTCCTTCCTCCTCTCCTCTTCCTCTTCCTCATCCTCATCCTTTCCTCCTCCTCCACCTCCTTTCTTCTTCCTCCTCCTCTTCCTTCTCTTCCTCCTATTCTTCCTCATTGTTTTCTCTCTCCTCCTCCTTCCTTCCTCTTCCTTCTCCCTTAGGGGGATCCACATTCATCCAACATTTTGTTATAAAAAAAAAAATATATATATATATACACACACACATATATATATGTATATATATATATATATATATATATATATATATATATATATATATATATATATATGTATATATATTTCATGTCACAAACCTAAATTGGTGAAATGAAATGACAAAACATTTTGGTTTGTTCTGGGAGATTCATTATTTTCTCTCTCAGGTATTCATTGTTTTGTTAAGTCCGCAAAGGCCATTCTTTAAATGTCGTCTCGTTAGCAGTGGATAATGACCAAAATGTTACGTACAAATAAATCATTGAGGCAATCAAAGACGTACAAACGAATGCACGGATGGGTGCACACACACACACACACACACACACACACACACACACACACACACACACACACACACACACACACACACACACACACACACACACACACACACATTAGTGAATTTCTAACAAACGAAACGAAATACTAATAAAGGCCCCGTCCTTATTTAGTGTTTTTTACACACACACACACACACACGCACACACACAGACACACAGACACACACACACACACACACACACACACACACACACACACACACACACAATAAGGTATTATATAACAATTTATCGCTATGATGCAGTTCAAACGTCTCGACACTTAGCTACAAATTCCCGTCTAGAATAATTTACTTCTGAATAGATTAAGAAAATAATTATGAGCATAATAATAGTAATAGTAATAATGATAGATTCGGAACCGTAACAGCCATGCAAGGACCAATAGGTCTCTGTTGCTGTTCGTTTGTCCTTGTAACTCGAATGTATATTCTTATTGTGATGGTTGGGTCGGGGGAGGGGAGGTAGGGGGAGGGGGAGGTGGGATGATAAAACGATTCTGGATATGAATTATTGTCTCGTTTTCTGCAAGGGCGAGGGAGTGGCTTCTCTGTGTCAGAAAGTTAATTAACACGATTAATAAAAGTTTAGACACATCTGGTAAGTAAACACAGCTGACAGTGGTGAGACGTGGCAGGAAGGATTAAGATTTGAATTGTAGTCATCGCCAAAAGAGGATAAAAAGGTCTATAAATAGATGAAAAAACTAATGTAGGTGCACAAAAAGAACTTGAGGTTGAAGGACGGTTTTAATGTATTACCTCCTTTTTTTTATAACTACAAAAGTTGTACAAAAATACGTCAATATTTTTTTAGGACGATTTTTTTTTTCAATGTTTTGACACTAGACTTCGTACACACGCGTAAATACACATGTTTATTGTACATGATTGGCCTACTGACGGCTTGTGATTAATGTAGTAAAACAGATTTTGAAGGCTGCATCCATGCACCACGGACCAAAAATGACAGATAGCAGATAAACACGCATGCAGGATGTCTGTACACACAACACACACACACACACACACACACACACACACACACACACACACACACACACACACACACACACACACACAGAGAGAAAGAGAGGGAGAGAGACAGAGAGAGTGTAAGAGGCTGGTAGATAAAGGTAGACAAGTAAGGTAGATAGGTGGCGAGAACTTAATTTGTATGAGTTGGATGTTTGGTAAACAATAGCCGCGAAGGAGTTGCATAATTTCGCTCCTCGTCTAAAGTTTATAAACAACCGATAGGGACCAGATTTTATTACTGTATTATGCTGATGTAACAGTATGTAAACTAAGCGAGTATGCATCGATATCGTGATTGCTTGAGTAAGCAGTATTGCTTGAGACTTTTGTAACATTCTGATTGGAGAAAGGGTGGAGAAAATTTGATTGGTTCACGGCAGCAAAGTAACGCCCTTAGGGGAGTCCCTTGGTGTAGATTGATGAGCCAAATGTAATATTATTCGGGAAGAAAAGAAGAAAATCTTTACCGTTTAATTCACCCTCGTAAAGAAACGTTCTTACGTAAGGCAGTGATCAAAAGAAAATTGAAAGTGAAAGAAGAATTACAAAACCATAGAAGGGAACATTAAAAAAAAAGTAAACTGTAGGTACTACAGTGGTAACGGAGTTGACTGAGGAAACAAAGAGGAAGAGAGAAAGAGAAATAGAGAAAAATAAAGAGAGGGAAAAATAGAGAAATAAAGAGAGAGAAAGAAAGAGATAAAGAATGAAGTAGGTGTCATAAAGGTTAGTGGGACGCCAAAGGGATGGCTGGATGGCTAGCGATTGGGGTCGAAGGGAGTAGCATGTTGAGGAATCGTGAATATACAAATTCGAGGTCACTTTATCAGTGATATGATATAATCCGATTACCTAAATCAGGCGAATATTTTCTTCATCATGATGCTAAGTTTTGGTATATAAGTATCAGTCTTTATTGGATTACATTTTTTTTTTATTTTTCGTACAAAATGTACTTCCAGAATTTCGCTTCTAACGCATATGTTAGTTTTATATTTGCAATTCTCTTGACTTTTCAACCATTTCCTATTTTCTTCTCGATAGATATAATGTGTTCCAGTAAAATTGAAGTATATAAACGAAGAATAATCAAAATAATTAAGTAAAAATTCAGCCTGGACGAGGCAAGCGATGACGTCAAGTCGCTTTGACAAGAAATGCGCGGGAACCTGGACGCGACCAAGATGGCGGATAATCCTTCTCCCCCGTGAAGTGACCAAGCGAAATAAGGGTGACGACGTACGGAAAAAGCCCCCCTAAGAATAACCTGCGTATCCACCCTAATTATTCCAGTTGATCACCCTCCATTAACTCAATCCGTGCCGGCAGTTCTCCCGTCGCGCGGACTCGTTCGTCTACATTCTCGACGACTTGGACGCTCTACGGTAGGTGCAGTAGGAGGAGGAGGAGGAGGAGGAGGAAGAGGAGAAGGAGGAGGAGGAAGAGGAGAAGGAGTGGGTAGTAGAAGAAGAGTACGAGAATAAACAGGTGGAGAACGAGGAGGGTGATAAGGAGGAGAAGAGGTGGGTGATGAGGAGGAGGAGAAGGAAGAGGAGGAAGAGATGATGGAGGAGGAGAATAAGAAGAGTCTTATGAGGATGCAGAGCTGGAGGAGAAGGAGAAAGAGTATGAGGATGGGGAAGAGGATGAGGATGAGGAGGAGAGGATGAGGGTGAAGATGAGGAGGGAGAAAAAGATGAGGATAAGGATGAGATGGAGGAGGAGGAGAATGAGGTGGAAGGGGGAAGAGGAAGAGGAGGTAGAGGAGAAGAATGAGGAGGGAGGGAGAAGGAGGAGAAGAATGAGGAAAAGGTGGAGAAAGATCAGGGGGACATGTTACATGTTTGTTTAAGGTTTTGATAATTTCGTTACTTTGTTTTGCCATAACTACAACTTAAAGAAAGTTGCACAAACTGGATAAGATTAATATATATATACATATAGCAAAGGCTTTCTTCCCCCTTACACGGGAGGTAGCCAAAAAACAAAGGCATAGAAACCACTCCCACCCATTCCATCCCCTACATACTCCACTCCCCTCTACCCTCTTCCCTCCCTCTTATCTTGGCACCTCCTGGATTAATATAATCCTTTCAAATGGTTGCAACATATAACACGCATCGTACTGACACGAAGATGCGTATTTTTACCATCCATGCTCTGTTTCCTGATAGCTGTTGATAAATATATCAAAGCAAAATATTGAAAAATGTATTATTATATTGCAAATCCAAAATAGAAAACTTCAAATAAAGACGTCTGTAGGAAGGAACTGTAGACAGACTTTCGTAGGTCGAGAAGGACAATAAAGTAAAATTGTTCTTGATTTTCCTTCCTTCTCCACAAACTTTGTCCTGCCTGGAGCCAGAAATTTTTTAATCAGAATAACACGAGACTTCGTGCTGAAGATAGGGATCATTATGAACCTCTTTACTGGTTTTATTTAGGCCAGCGTCGCAGAATTTCAGTAAGCACAGTACAAGACCTATATGCTGCTGTATAGAGTTAAGGAGGTATCACACTGGGATATTTTTCCTCCAACCTCCGATTAATCGGCGGTACCGCTTACCTCCAGAACTTCTTCCGTCGTCAAAATCACTATGTCAAAATATTTTGTTTTCTCAACAATTTACATAGAATGTCATTTGATATGCTGGAGGAAGATTTTTTTTTCTCCAGCATATCAGATTCCTTCCCGATAGCTGCGGGCTGCAAATCTGCTCCAACAGTCGGAGGAAAAATAGCCCAGTGTGATAACCCCTTTAGCTCCGTTGGCAATTTTTGGCGTTCGATAATTTTAGACGATTTGATTCATCTTAGGGAAAATTTGCGATGAAATAAGAAAAACAATATTGGACCCCAAACAACACGGCTTTATACACAGAGGCAATACAGGCGAAATTTCCATGTCTCAGATCACCCAGTTTACAAAACTTTAGCTAAAGTGCATTTTGCAAGATCCCCGTGCGTCCAATTGATCGGGAAATATAGGCGATGTGGCAACAGCGCGTGTTAACGTGTCGTGTGCAATGGAGATTGTAGCGGGCAGCCTTTGCATACACCTTCCCGTGAACAGAAGCACATAAGTTTCACGACTTCGTGAATTTTTCAAGTCTATATATATCGATCTTTCGCCACAACTCGGCAGCTAAGATCAATCGGAATGTTAAGTATGAAAAGCCTAGCCTTGCGGAAGGGGAGCTGGGCTTATAGTGACGTCATGTCGTCTCTATCTGAGAGCCATGTGACGTCATGTCGACTGAGGACATTATCAACAAATGTGGAGACTAGCATTCTATACTTAGGTTCTTACTTTTAAGCCTTTCGTCAGTCGATTTATACCTTGTTTTCTAATTAAGTTTGGCGTTGCTATAAAATCTACAAATTTTCATAAGTATAAAACCAATGGAGTTTAGAAAATTCTACATTTTTGATAGTAGGGAACACTCGGAAGGGTTAGTAAAAAATATGATCCTTAGGGTCTGAAGTGAGTAACAAGTTAATCCAGTAGATTTAGTTTCCACACCAATGATGACCCGTACACTGAAGAATTCGTCTTGCTTCTGCCTTTTCTACCCTCCCTTAGCTGAATAAAACCGCCTGGCGTCAACCATAATTAAAACTTTTTGCAGAGGATTGGTGCAACGCTACACAGGCGTTTCTAAACCTGATCAGTCACAGCAGTAGATAGGGATATATTTTGAGGCGATATCTGTAGTGGTCTTGCTATTTTTATTACTATTATTATTGTTATTATTATTATTATTATTATTATTATTATTATCGTTGTTGTTGTTTTCTTTATTATTGTTATTATTTTATGTTGCGACGAAATCTTTGTCATTCAAAAGTGCAGGTCAACCTTGTCCATTATCTGAGTATTCTTATCATTATCTTTGGCTTGCACCAATACATCACTATAAGATGCTTAATATTACGAACATATTCCTCTAATTATTCCTTGATTGTGTTAAGTAGATAAACAAACGAATGAACGAAATGATGCCCGAATGAATAGATGAACGAGTAGATAAATCGGTAGAGTTTACTGTCATTATGAAATTAATTGGATTTACTCTGCCCACCTACAGAAACTTAGTTACATATAATTATATCATGCTAATTGAAGTTACATAGTTTAATTAATGTAGTTATATTCTTCAAAATAAAATCTTGTATTTGTAGTATCCCGTCTCACTGTATTACTACGGTTTTTTGTTAATGCTCTTGTCTATTTTGATAATCTGTTATTTTTGTCGTCAGTGTATAATATTCATTTGCGGCCCACCTGAGATGACGGTTTACGTCTATGCTTGTTTATTTAAATAAAAGAATTTGTGTCGTTTTCTCGACTTCAGTAAGTCCATAGATACAATACATCGACTTCAGAAGCGATGTCCAAAGGCGACTCCTTATTTATTGAAATAAAAGAATTTGTGTCGTTTTCTCGACTTCAGGAAGTCCATAGATACAATACGTCGACTTCAGTAAGTCCATAGATACAATACATCGATTTCAGAAGCGATGTCCAAAGGCGACTCCTTATTTATTGAAATAAAAGAATTTGTGTCGTTTTCTCGACTTCAGGAAGTCCATAGATACAATACGTCGACTTCAGAAGCAATGTCCAAAGGCGACTCCCCCCTCCCCCATCCCCTTCCCCCCTCCCCCACCCCCCTCCCCCCTCCCCCTCCCCTTCCCCCCTCCCCCTCCCCCTCCCCCCTCCCCCCTCCCCCCTCCCCCCTCAAGGAAAAAATTTACGAGATCATAAATTTTGGTTACTAGTCATAAATTGTGAAGACTGTTCGTGGCTACACGCCGGAGACAACTTCTTGAGATTTCACGATCAAGAGGGGTCGTTATGCCCCGGTTAGTGTCGTGGGGCTCCGTTTCTTGGCTAATTATTTCAATAAGTCGACTTGAGCTTGATCAGCAGCAACCTGGGTTTTATAACCATCGTGTTACGTACCACATTGGGTGGTCTAAAGCGACGGGCCGGTTTTCGTCCCATCTCCAGAGCCTTTTCCACCGTCAAATCGCAATGGCAATCTATTTTGTTTTCTCAACAAAAGTTCTGGAGGTGGGCGGTACCGCCGATTAATCGGAGGTCGGAGGAAAAATAGCCCAGTGTGATACCCCCTTTACTGACTTAACGGGAGACAAGAATAGAAGGTAAAGAAACATTATAGAAAAGTTTGAAGGAGTTACGTGGCAGTGGTTGGAATAATCTTAAGATTTTTAGAGGAAGTTTATGAATATACACATTTTTTTTGTAAGCTTACATTTCATATTTCACTTTATGAAATTTCATTTCACAAGGATGATCGCTGGCGAAGCGAATTAGAGCGTCGCTGCTTGCGGCGGAGGTCGATGTGATGTCAGTTTGAACCCTGCCGCCAGCAAGTTGGACCAAGGGAATGGTTAATTAAATTCCACGTTACAAAGTCATCTGTAATGGGAACCGTTCTAGCCTCCTGACAGGGGAAGTTCGCGACGTTAAATCAAATCATCATCGTCATCATCATAATCATAATCATCATTATTGTCATCATCACCATCATCATCATCATCATCATCATCATCATCATCGTCATTATCATAATTATCATTATTGTCATCAACATCATTATCATCATTATCATCATCATCACATTTCATAACATATTCCTTTAATTATCAGTAGCCCCAGACAAGCTCTCAAGTCAAAAGAGAATTAGTTCTGGTCTCTAATAAGACATTATTAAAAGACAATTAAATTTCAAAGTACAAAAGTATATGTATACGTATATGCATATGTGCATTCATATACTTGAGGTGCAGATTCTCCTTTATACATGGAGCGTTGAATACGACAGTATTTTCAAAATTATTGATCTTCCTATTTTTTCGAGTTTTCTTCCTCAAGGGTGAGCCAAAACGAGTTCATCGAAATTTTTCTCATTTTGATTGAAGTTTGATGTCAAAAATTCGTCTTCCGAAGAATGTTTGCAAGCATAATTTTACTATCCTGAAGATGACTCCGTAGTCGGAACGTCGATCAAAATAGACAGTTTAGGTGAACAAGTTCCGAAGTCTTGAACGAGAATCCTCGAAAACTTTTGAAAGATGACTAATAATTGTGCATACGGTATCATATTTCTTTGTTGTGTGTATATGTATGTGTCCATATTTATACATACATGTTCCCGGGTGTGTGTTTGTGTGCGTATAGTATGTACGTTTCTATGTGCGTGTCCAGGTGCAGGATTACGTACGCTATCGCGTGACTAGACTCTTTGGTCCGAGATCAGATCCCCCTCGGCTTCGGGATTGCGTGGCTGGAGTGTTGGAGTGTTTGGAGTTGACCGCAAAACGGAGTCAAAAGAAGGTCGCCTGTCTTCTCCTGGGCGCTCCAATGCCTCGCTGGTGACTAGGCCACTGTTCTCTCGTATCTCTTTCCAGGCAGCTGGATTGAGAACCTTTATATTCGTCTAAGCCTCTAAGGCAGCGTTTCTTAACCTTTTTACCCTTGCGTAACCTTTAAGATAAATTGCATGTCTCAAGGAACCCCTGCGCAAAAAATAAACACATATACCATATCTTTCTCATTTTATTTTCATCGTAATAATAGGTTAGATAGGATGATGTCTATATTACATTATTACAGTAACCAAGAATATGTCGTGCGTGTTTAATTATATTACGTATATGAAATTAAGTAAAAAATCAAAAGTGCATTAGCTTATCTCACTTGTTCTCGCGGAACCCATAGGGTCCTTTTGCGGAACCTTAGGGTTCCGGGGAACCCTGGTTGAGAAACGCTGCTCTAAGGTGATAAGTTGGTCGTGAATGTGATGTTCGGTAGTTTTAAGGTCTTGCATTTAGTTAAGGTTCAAAATAAAGATCCTCGATGGACGAGCGGGTTAGAGCGTCGCTTCTTGCGGCGGAGGTCGAGGTGACGCGGGGGAGGGGGTTCGAAATTTGCCGCTAGCGAGTTGGACTAAGGGCATGGTGGATTAAATTCCAAGCAACAAATACTCTGTAAGGGGCACCGTCCTAGCCTCCTGATAAGCGGGAGTTCACGACGTTAAATCGAATCAGTCGGTCACGAGGTAGGAGATTCAAGCACTGGACAAGGGGTTATTCTTGACATGTGGAGGAGGAGGAGGACGGGGATGATTGCACACACACACACACACACACACACACACACACACACACACACACACACACACACACACACACACACACACACACAAACACAAAGTTTTCTTAGTGCATGTTTTTTCTAAGGATAACAACTCTGAAGGGGAAGAGGGAATTACCAGAGGAATGGAGTTGAATGACACAGAAAAGTGCAATCAATGCAAATTGTACTGGAGGTACTATTTATCTATATACCAAGAATTTTCCCCCTTATAAAGAAGGTAGCCACTCCCATCCACCCCCTTCCACTCTCATCTCAGTTCCTCATGACTGACAGGCGATCCCTGTATCACGCCCACTGCCCAGGGTCAGAAGCAGTGTAGCATGACACGGTATATCCGCAGAAAGGCCGCTTCCACTTCATCGGCGGTACCTCCGTCCCCTCTGTCCCCTCATGCAGAACAAGAGATATACCCCGAGGTCAGATGGGATCACAAATTGGATGCTCAAAGAATGCGAAGACAAACTGGTGGACAACTTTCAAGCGTTACGCTTTATGTTCCTTTAGAAGAAAGGAAAGTGCCGAGAGACTGGAAGAAGGCTAATGTGGCACCGTTTTTATGAAAGAGGATACAAGAAGGGCCCTATAAATTATACACCATTGTACTTGACCAACATGGTAGTAGAAGGCGAGGAGTCTAAGCTGGGGGGCGTGTGGCTGCGGCCGGAGCCGTCACCTTTGCCCTATACGCTTGGACAGTCGGGTCAGGTAAGAGTCTGCTGGGAATCGGAGAGGAGTGCGGAATTCGAAATCGCAACTAAGCGGATGCGTGACCAACACGTTTTCGATCATACCAACGCAGAACCATAATAGCTAAAACACACAAAAAATATATAAAAAAGGCAGATTGACACAATATTTAGAAGAGAGGAACATTCTGATAGTTAATTTGGATTCAAGAAAAAAGGTAGTTGTTGAACTAATTATTCGAGAGTAATTAGTTTATTACGTAAGAGAATGGAGGATGGATTGTGTACACTTGATTCTGGAGAAAGCTTTTGATAAGATATTTCACAAAAGATTACTGCGGAATTTGGAATTTATGGAAGGACTTCAAGTGAATCTACCCGTATGGATTGAGAACTCACAAGAGAGAGAGAGAGAGAGAAGAGAGAGAGAGAGAATGGGGATGGATGTCGAGGCTTTCAGATTAGATTGAAGAAGGAAATTGGTAAGAACTGGTTTAACAATAGAGTGGTCAACGGATTGATTAGACCATGAAGTGAGCGCTGAAACCATCGGTTCATTTAATATGAGAAGGTTAGACAACTTTATGGATGGGGATGACAGGTGGTAATGGGCATGGGACTGCCTAGTTTAGGCCTTATGGTCTCTTGCAGTCTTCTTCATTTCTATGTTCTTATGAAGTAACCAATGGTGTCCGCAGCTGTCATGCTCTTCGTCTATGTTAGCGACATGTTAGATTCAACAAACGGTTACATTAGTTTATGTGCTGCTGTTGGAAAGTTTGGGTGATGGAAGGGCAGAGGTCGGATACCCACGACCATAGATCTTATCATGTATACAATTAGATAAAAAATACTTTTAAACACACACACACGCACACACACGCACACACACACACACACACACACACACACACACACACACATACATGTATGGGTAAAAAAAATTTAAAGTTCTGGTAAAGAGAAGGGACCTCTAAAATTGCTTGGGATATGACACAGAAAATGAAAGAAGAGAAGAAACAGATTAACTATAGATGAGTACATCTATCTACATACCAAGAGCTTTTCCCCCTTATAAGCGAGGTAGCCAAGTCAAAGGCACGTACTTACTCCCACCCATTCCACTCCCGTCCACCACCCTTTCCTCCCTCTTATCTTAGCTCCTCGTGGATGACGGGTCATCCCTGTATTCCCGCCCACGGCCCTGGATCAGCAGCAATGCACCAAGACACAGTATATCCAAAGCAAGGCCGCTTCATTTAATCGGCGGCCTCCTCCCCCCTCTCCGTCCCCTTTCGGGCTGCGTCAAAATATCACACATAAGCATCTCCTACCCATCCATCCCCCGTCCCTACCTTCCTTGGATAAAAGTATCGTCTATAGCAGTGGTTCTTAACCTGTGGGGAATTCCCCACTGGTGGGGAATGGCGGAGTTGCCAAGTGGGGAATGACCGGTCGGACAGAAGAACCACTGTCTTTTTTTTTTTTATCGATGTGTTTTTGTTTCTTTTTGTTTGTTTCTGGTGTCTTCTTCTTGTCACATTTCGTGAATTTGTAAATATACAAATTCGATTTTAACCCATGCAGTGTTTAGTAACTAAACACTGCATGGGTTAAAATCGAATTTGCCAAAGACCGATGCTGTGGTGGGAAATGGAGAGTTGGCTCACTAAAAAGTGGGGAATTGGAGAAAAAAAGGTTAAGAACCCCTGGTCTATAGATAGCCTCTCTCCACTCATCCCTATCTCCTGCCATTTTATTTCCTTGGCCAACAGACATTTCCCTCTTTCTCAACATCCCTTTCACCCCATCCATCTCATCCTCTTACGTCTCCTCAAATTCACTCCCTTTACCTCTGCCTTCCACACCTCTTTTTCTAATCTTTCTTCACTCATTCTTTTCACGTGTCCAAACTATACCAATATTCTTTCATGAGCCCTACCTATCATCTCCTTTCCCACTCTTATTCTCCTCCTCACCCCTTCGTTTCTCACTCTATCCAACCTAGCAACCCCTGCCATACTTCAGACATTTCATCTCAAACACATTCAAACTTTTCCTCTCTGCCTTTCTTAAATTCCATGTCTCTGCCTCATACAAAGCCGTCGGTACAACCATCCCTTTATACAATCTCCTCTTTGCATCCATTTCCAGATGCCTACTTCTCATGACATTTTTTGATCCTTCAAGACATTTACTTGTTTTTTTTTTCAATCCACAATTTACCTCTACCTCCACTCCTCCATTTCCATCCACATGTGACCACAAATACCTAAAGCCATCCACTTCCTTCAGCCTCTCTCCTTTAAGACTTGCTTCCAACTCACTACCATCCTTTCCCCTTGTACATTACAAAGGATTACAAAGGCGGAGCATGCCGATAGGAGACCTTTTGATCCATATCTAGGTCGGATGCAAAAAAAAAAAAAAAAAAAAAAAAAAAAATCATATTAATAATAAATTAAAACTAATAATGTAAAAATAACAAATAAAATACATAAATAAATGCATAGGTATAGTTGAATAACAAACAAAAAGGTAAATAGTAAATGATTATAAATTGACATATAACTAATAATAAATGAAAATCAGACAGACAAATTATAACAAAACAAAAACAAATAATATAACATAAATTATAATCATTACAGCATCTTACTTAGGTATTTATCTAAATGATTCTTAAAGCTTCGAACTGAACTACATTGCACTACCTGTGCAGGAAGTTTATTCCATTCATTAACTACACGGTTGGCAAAGTTGTTTCTACCTACTTCCAAATTGAATCTATTTCCGGACAGTTTGAGACCATTGTTTCTTGTCTGATTCTCATTCAATGTGAAAATTTGGTCACTTTTGATGTCAATTCCCTTTAAAATCTTAAAGACCTGTATCAAGTCACCTCTGAGTCTACGCTTTTTTAGGGAAAACAGATTCATGTGCTTAAGTCGATTTTCGTATGATTTATTTTTGATATTTGGAATCAGTTTTGTGGCTCGCCGTTGTACTTTTTCCAGTCTGTCAATGTCTTTAATGAGATTCGGTGACCATACGGAAACAGCATATTCCAAATGTGGACGAACTAACGATTTATATAGCTTGTTAATGAGTGATGGACTTTTGAAATCAAAAGATCGCGCAATCAATCCCAGAATCTTATTTGCTTTCTCAGAGGCTGAAATACACTGCTTGGATGATTTGAGGTCGTTACTGATAATTACGCCGAGATCTTTTTCACTATCCACTTTTGTTAATGAATTTCCAAATAACCTCCTTGCTTTTACCCACATTTACCTTAAAATTTCTCCTATCGCATACCTTCCCAAACTCTGTTACTAACTCCCTTAATCTCCCCTATGACCCTGCCACAAGCATAGTATCGTCAGCAAACAACAACTGGCTCACCACCCACTTTTCTCCGTTTTCTTTAACCGCCTCCAGTCCCCTATCCATTACCCTCGCCTTTACCTCCCGCACCGCTCCGTCCATGTACACACTGTACAGCCACGGTGACATGAGACATCCGTCCATGTACACATTGAACAGCCACGGTGACGTGACACAACCCTGACGCAGTCCCGCCTGTACCTCAAACCACTCGCTCTCTCCATTTCCAATTCTTACACAAGGTGTACTACTCTCGTAAAAACACTTGATTGCCCTAAACAACTTTCCCCCAAATCCCATATATCTACAAAACCTCCCACAATGTCTGCCTGTCTACCCTGTCATAAGCATTTTTCCAAGACTACGTACAGGTTAAAAGTGATTACGAAAGCATCCGTAGCAAGAGAGAGAGGAACTTTGATAAATGTAAAGATGAGTCTAAACTATTCTACATTTTTGTCGACAGTTAACAGAAGCACCGTGTGGAAATCTCTTATGCTGATAATGGATTTATTAACACAGACTAAAGAAAAAAATAATTCCATTTAGTTTTCTCCAAAGAAAATTATTTCACAAGAGAGAGAGGTATAGAGAGTAATGTTGAGCTGTATGGTAGAACACAAGTGTGATAACCAAAGACGTTTATGGACCACTGGAAGCGTTGGCCATAAAAAAGCCTGTAGGGCATGATGGAGTCGCAAATTGGATACTCAAAGAATGCAGAGGCCAATTAGCGTGGTAAGATTTATTACCTAATTGTGTTCTCATTGGAAGAAGGGATACCAACACAAAACTGGAAAAAGTGGCAATCAATTTATAAAGGAACTACAGGTCAGTGTTCTTGACCAGCATGGTAACAATATTGTGTATGTGTGTGTGTGGGTTCGCGTTTGTGTGTCCATGATCTATGGTATTGCAAGAGGTGATGTATCTGTATTATTATTATAATAATTATTATTATTATTATGATCAATATTATTAGTATCATTATTATATATATTTTTGTTATCTTCTTCAACTTGTTCCCTTGATCTTACGTCGCTCATCCGCCCCAGCCCAAGATATTCTTTTTAACAATTTTATTTTCTCTATAATGACCTGATCAGTACCAAAAAAAATCTCTTCTTTCCTTCATGTCAGGACCAGTTCTTTTAATCTCTTAACGTTCATCTTATGTGCACACACACAAACACACAGACACACACACGCACACACACACACACACACGCACATACACACACACACACGCGCGCGCGCGCTTAGAACACACACGTAGGTGTTTATACGCGCGTGCGTACTTGTGTGCGTGCTTATGATACACCCTTTTATGTTTTAACAGACCCTTTTAAGACTGTTATTACAATTATTACTAAAATTATGGGTTCTCTCTCCATAACTATGCACAGCCCCTATGGCGGAGAAAATAATACTAATGATGAAAGAGTTGGCAGGATTGGCCGCAAATGTTACGTTTACGTCTCGTTTACGT
Source organism: Oratosquilla oratoria (assembly GCF_046742065.1). Lineage (NCBI taxonomy): Eukaryota > Metazoa > Arthropoda > Malacostraca > Stomatopoda > Squillidae > Oratosquilla > Oratosquilla oratoria. The sequence continues at coordinate 47,120,089 of NC_134804.1, forward strand.
TTCGTTTACGTTACGTTTACGTTACGGTTACGTTTCGTTTACGTTTCGTTTACGTTACGTTTACGTTTCGTTTACGTTACGTTTACGTTTCGTTTACGTTTCGTTTACGTCTCGTTTACGTTACGGTTACGTTTCGTTTTCGTTACGTCGTTACGGGAAGGATGGTGTTAGGGTTCAAGGGGTGGAAGTGTGGGTAACGGTGGAAGTGGTGCAAGAAATGGAAAGCGAGGCTGAAAATGGTATTGGTGGGTACTAGTGACTGGTATTGGTGGTAGTGGTGGTGACTGTCAAAAGCAAATGCAATTATTAACAGTGTAGTTGGTGATTGGTGCAAGTACTGATCATGGTGATAATAATACTGATGATGGTGCTTACGGAAAAGATTCTTAGTAATATATTTAGATGGCACATTTGATAGTTTAAGAAGGAAATAGGCAAAAACTGGTTTACCAATAGAGTGATTAACGAATGAAATAGACTTAGTAACCATGTAGTGAGCGCTGAAACTATCAGTTGTTTTAAGAGGTTAGACATCTTTATGGATGGGGATGATAGGTGGTAATGGACATGGAACTGCCTAGTATAGACTTATGGTCTCGTGGAGTCTCTTTCATTCTTGTATTCTTATATTCTTATCGTTGAAGTTGTGATGGCTGATAGGAAATTGATGGTGATATTCAAAGAATGGTTTAAGTATATGTTGACAATGTGCAAGATATGTCACATATGCTAACGATAGTTTAAGCTGTATTATCAAGAAAAGTAACATAATTCTTTAGCGGTTTCTTCGCTGTGAACAACTTTGTGCAGATCTTTTTGTAATGCTGAAGAGATAATTTCTTTTTTCGATAGGTTCCCTTCTACCTAATTTCTATAAAAAAAAAAAAAATACTAATACTAATAATAATAATAATGATAATCGGGCAAAATAATATTTTCATAATTTCTTATGGTTTAGAATAAAATCCTTTATCATCGAGACCAAATAGAATAATGAATAGATAAATGATAGATACATGAATAAAAGTAAAAAAGAATTAATTGCTAATGTTGTTAAACAATCTGATGACCATTGTCCTTTTGATGTATAACAATTAAAAAACTTTATCCCAATGTAGATGGCCTGGAAGACAGAAATCGTTACCAAGGCAGAATTACTTGAGCCACCTTCCCATCTTCCCTTTGTTTTCCTTTGTATCGACTATATAACTCTTACTGTAACTATCTGCTGAAGAGGATCACAGAGAATGGTCAAAATATACAGATAATTCTATTCATCCGTTTACTTTCTCCGACAGTGGAATTTTTTCACCTCGTGTGTGTGTGTGTGTGTGTGTGTGTGTGTGTGTGTGTGTGTGTGTGTGTGTGTGTGTGCGTGTATATATATATATGTATATATATATATATATATATATATATATATATATGTATATATAAGATACTCGTAACGACACTTTGATTATACAGATCTACCTTCGGGACTCGAACCCTAAGCCTTTGGACACTGTACCGCCTCAGGCCTAGCACGCCATAGGCTGTACTACGGGTTGAATGTCAAATTAGACCAGCTGGTCTCCCATCAAGACATGACGTCACTGATGCGCAAAAAAGCCATCGCTCTGACGCGGTTTCCATATAAGGAGGTAGCTGGCCGTGGTTTCACGAGACCATGGTGGTCATCACCTGAATTTTATTTTATTCTCTAATTTTTATTTTTATTTTAATTTATTTCCCTCTCTGCTCTTCTTTTCTCATTTCTTAATTATTTTTTTCTCTTCTCTTTTCATCTCAGATCTGGTCTTTTCTCACCTTTCCATTTCTTTACTCTCTTTTCTTTTCATTTTCTTTTTCCTCTCTAATCTGCACACTAACAACTTGGTCTACCCTTTCTCAGCTGATTTGGCATTGAGTGTGATTTTTTGAAATCTGGTGCCATTAACCAATTTTGAAAATCGATCATTAAGAATTACTTTTTAGTCTCACTTTTTTCTAGAGATAACGTGGTGTGTGTGTGTGTGTGCGTGCGTGCGTGCGTGCGTGCGTGCGTCCACGATTAGGTGGTATAGGAGCTTGATTACTCGTGAAAGTCGATTGTTGTTATTTTTATTTATTTATTTGTTTGCTTATTTTATTTTATCTATTTATTTATTTACTTATTTTATTTATTCATTTATTTATTTTATTATTTATTATTATTATTAATTTTTTCATTTATTCTTTTTTTAGTTCCTCCTCATTCGATGACATCATGACATAGTCGAGGCCTTGGCATTCAGTGAGTTGAAACTTGATTAACCAAAACTAACAAGACATTTTCTTCTGTCAGCTTCCAGTTTATTTGCCCCCAAAAATGGGATCTCCTTCCACTACCTCCTACCATACCCACGGGTTGTTTTGTCGATAACAAGCGTATTCCATCACATGGTAATGTTAGGCAATACTGGCATGTCGCTTGTACTCTATAAACATACTTTGACGTCACAATCTGTGGGCGAGATGCCAGATGCTTCCATCGGTTGGATTACGTGTCTGCAAATTATTTCGTTATTATCTCAGCTCGGGATGATCAGATAACACGAAATATCGTGATTAAATAATTTTATCTGAGGAAAGTGGAGCACGAGTGAAAAGTTACTTTTCTTTGGATTAAAAAAAATCTATGGAATGACCAGGAGAATGGGTTATAGTGACCGTTATTTGGATTTGAATTTTCAAACCGAAATTAACTGAATACTTGTTACAATTTTTTGTTACATTATTTATCATAGAAAGTAAGCGTTATTGGAGTTTCAATGAAATTATAGTTCAAATTAAAGTGTATAGTGACCGTTATTTGAATTTGAATGTTCAAACTGAAATTAACTGAATACTTGTTACATTTTTTTTGTTAAATCATGTATCGCTGAAAGTGACCGTTATTCGATTTCAAAAATAAGTTATAGTTTAAATTAAAGTTGAGTTGGCGGCACATTAGGCATTTCTCGCTAGCATGCTATTTGCTTTTGCTACTTCGTTTGAGTAGAAACGACTTCGGTTACGATCTTTTGTTTTTCAAACTTCCAAATGTCAAATTACTCTTGCGTCATACAGTGAGAAGCTCAATGACGAACTAAGAGAAGCTAAACTAATAATAATGTTAGACACGTTGTCGAGATGTTCTTAAGGAAGTCTAGAATCATGTAACCGAAGTCGTTTTTACTCAAACGAAATAGCAAAAGCAAGTAGCATGATAGTCTAGTGTGCCGTCACCTTATAGGATTATTATTATTATTATTATTATTATTATTTTTTTTATTATTATTATTATTATTTTATAACCCGCGTTCGTATCCAAACATATCCCTGTGACTTCGACTCGGTTTGGAAGTCCTAACACACAAGGCAAAGGTGGTGACCGGGGTCTCAGGTTAAAAAGAGAAGTCTAAGGTAGCCGCGCACCAACGCAACCAGTCGCATGAAACTGATCGCGGAGTGATGTGTGCGTGTGCATATATTTGTGTGCGTCTGTGTATTTGTGTATGTGTATGCATGTATGTGTGGGTTTTTGGGAGGCGCTTGTGTGTGTGTGTGTGTGTGTGTGTGTGTGTGTGTGTGTGTGTGCGCGCGCAAAGGTAAAGCTCGGTGACTGGTGATATTAAGGTAAAAGAAAAGAAAAAAGAAAAGAAAAGGGAAGAAAAGGAAAGGAAAGAGAGGAAAGGAGATCAGAGGAGAGAGGAAAATAAAAGAAAAAAGGGAAGAGAAGAAGAAAAAGGAAATTAAAAAAGATGAAAAAAATATTAGATGCCAAATGAAGGAAAAAATAAGAGGAAATTAAAGAGGAGAAAGCAAATTAGAGAGAAAAAGGGAAAAGAAAAATGAAAAGAGTTAACAAAAAAAAAAAAAGATCAGATCAGAGAAGAAAGTCAAAGAAAAGAAAACAAAATGATTAGATAAACGAGACGAGAAAAGAAGATCGGAAAGAAAAAAAAACAAAAAATAAAAACCGTAGAGAATGAAATAGAATCCAGATGACGATATCTTGGTCTTGTTAAGCTACAACTAGATGTGTCCTTATATGGTAGCAGCGTCTGAGTGATGCCTTTTTTGCGTCGAGCATCGGTGACGTCATGGGATGTAATATTATGAGGGTAGAGGAAGGACTTACGACCTGCTCGCGTCCACTCGGATCGTAATGTCCGCAGATGAGATATATGAGATTAACTTTCATAATAATTCGATATACCCCAATTGGTTATAGTATCATGAGTATAATATATAATAATAACAATGATAATAATAATAATATATGATATATATATATATATATATATATATATATATATATATATATATACACTGATGGCTTTTTTCCCTTACAAGGAAGGTAGCCTTACAACAGGTCGCTATTTACTAGAAGATAGATACTTTTCACAAAACAAGATTGAGTTAAAATTTTGTGGACCGCCTCAGCATCAATGAAGAAATGTGTAGACTAAAAAAGAAGTACTGTACAGCATATTACGGCAATGGCATAACGGGACTGACGTAGTTACACAGATATTCACAAATTCACCGGAAGTTTATACCAATGTTACACATGTCTTATAGGTTGTGGACTCTTAATCTTCTTCAGTGTCCGTACCCCTTGATATCTCAGTAAAAAAATTCGTACTCCCATCCAGTATAAATACAATGCAAACATATGAAAAGGAGTCGTGATTCAAACCTTGCTTTGCTTTCTCATTGTAGATATACGGTACCCTCATCCGATACAAATACAGTGCAAACATATGAGAAGGATTAGAGACACAAACCTTGCTTTACTTTCTCATGGTAATATATATAGTACCATGCATTGACTATCATGTCTCGTACCCCCATCCAGTATTAATACAGTGCAAACATATGAAAAGGATTAGTAGCCCAGGTAAAGTACCAATGGTCTAGGTCAGAGGTGGGGAACCAGCGGCCTTCTGCGGCCTTTGATATACATATCATTCTTTTAAAAGACCTTGAATATTTTTTAAGTCTGAAATCATTATACACCTGAAACTTATAAGGGTATAATTAAAAACAAAGGGTATAATTAAAAAAAAAGGGTCAAGTGTAAATTTTGCACCCACTTCGAAATTTAAAAAAAATGGGTAAAAATCATTTTAAAAATTTATACATATGTATATTTTTAAAATTAAAAAAATATTTTTAAACTGAATTTTTAGGGAGGGGGGTGGAAAACTTACACCGTCCCCTAAAAAGCGATAAATTTACTGAAAAAAAAAAAATTATAATAATTTGTGCGGCCTCTATGTGGGACGATGAATTGTAAGGTGGCCTTCATGCACAAAAAGGTTCCCCACCCCTGGTCTAGATGAAACTTTGGTTTGATAAACCGGATATAGGGAAAAAGTCGTAATCATTCAGTTAAATTTGACAACTCCAAGGATTTTGGCCCGGTTGAGACCAGTCGATTTGAATCAACTGGGGACGGCCATCTAGTCCAGCGTTTTTTAACCTGAGAACCGCGGACTCCTCCCAAGTAGCCGCGGAAACCCAACGAGGAGTCCTAAAGGCGAGGAATTCAACATTCTCGCCTTCTTCTCACCAGACGCAAGTTAGGCGATGCGTTTCACTGTCCGGCCTCTACGAGTCTTCGCCAAAAGGTCCCTTTGTCCAGGAAGTCTTCATCTATTTCTTGCAATTTTCTTCTTCCCAGCAGCTTCTTCTACTCCCCTTGTCCATCGTCTCCTTAACATGTTAAAGTTCATCTTAGAAGTTTTACTTTATTTTCCCATTTCGTAAATATACACTGATTTCTTTTTGTTTCGTTTCTGTGTCTTGGTTGTACAATGGAAACAATCTGATAATGAACACCAATTACTCTGAAAAGAGGACCGTGTATTAAGAAATCTTACAAATATGAAATGATTTTATCCTATCTAGTCCCGTATCAAGGGGTTCCCTGAATATACAAGTCTGTGTAAGGGACCCACACAGCTTTAGAAACGCTGCTTTAGTCGAGACATTTAGAAACACGAAAGAACGAAAAACTGGGTAATATATTACGATAATGCAACGAAGAAGAAATGAAAGACGAACAGTAAGAAAAATACAAGAAGAAAAGGAAGAGGAGGAAGAAGAAGAAGGAGGAGGAGAAAAAGGAGAAGTAGAAAGAGAATAAGGAGGAGGAGGAGGAGGAGAAGGACTGGAGGAAGAAGGGGAAGAAGAAGGAGGAAAAGAACGGGAGAAGAAGAAGAAGAAGAAATAACTACAAAATATTGAAAAGAATAACAACAGAAAAAAGTAGTAAAATAAGAAAAAAAAATCGGAAACCCGATAAAAGTGAGAAAAACAAAACAAAAAACGAATCAAAACAAAAAATGGGAACGCTGACGTGCGGGCATGTGTGGCAGGTAATACCTAGTATTACCTAGTACCTGGCTAACAGGCCAGGTAATACCTAGAATACCACGCAACGTTGACAGTAATACTAGCGTGAAATTATAATCATATCTGGGCCGAGTGATTGTACTTTGTAATACGCCCCTCTCTCTCTCTTTCTCTCTCTCTCTCTCTCTCTCTCTCTCTCTCTCTCTCTCTCTCTCTCTCTCTCTCTCTCTCTCTCTCTCTCTCTCTCTCTCTCTCTCTCTCTCTCTCTCTCTCTCTCTCTCTCTCTCTCTCTCTCTCTCTCTCTCTCTCTCTCTCTCTCTCTCTCTCTCTTTCTCTCTCTTTCTGTGTATGTATGTATGTGTCTATCTTGAGTTCAAACTCTTCTTTTTGTATTCTATGTGGCTCTTTCAGTCCCTGTTGTTTACACACACACACACACACACACACACACACACACACACACACACACACACACACACACACACACACACACACACACACACTCACACTCTTAGTTTAGATAGTTCCTCGCTGCTCGAAAATGTCAGTAACGCTACAAGTACTGGATCCCATGAGTAGAGGAATAGTGTGAAAGTGTGTGTGTGTGTGTGTGTGCTCGCGCGCTTCACCATGGTCTTGGATCACGTGTTGGACTCGTTGTCGACAGCCATTTCCCTCCCGGATGAGAGCTCAGAGCTAATATATGACCGATTTATGAGTAATGCTGTGACCTTATACGCACACGCACACCCCGAACTCCCCGCTCACGAGAGTTGGAGTAACAACTCACAGCGCAGTGATATTGAAATTATTTCAGCCCTGGGGGGGATTCGAACTTGGATCTCCGTAGTGGCAGCCGGGAACTCTAACCACAGCGCTACGAGGTGTGGTGTGTGTGTGTGTGTGCGTGCGTGTGTGTATATAAACCCTACTTGCTTATCCATCTGTGCATTTACATAGTAAACGACAACCAAACCCAAACTTTATGGAACTCGTTCCCGGCCGGATCCAGACCGGGAACTTGTTGCCCATTTTCGTGTTGTTCCCCATGACTTGCAGTTCGTCTCTGTCAACGACACCAACACAAAACTTCTTTCAGAATCAAGTTGTTTTCAATTTCGTTACTTGTTGCCTCCAGCCCAAATAGGCTTTATCACAGTGTGTCGTTTATATAATTAGAAACAGGTCTGGGTGACACGTGTATAAACAAAGCAGGCTGTCGATCTAAGAAGAAGAAATGTAAAGATTTATGTGAGAGGGAGTCGCTAGACTCGATTAGGAGTGTGAAGTTGTTATAGAATTGTAAACTTTCGTATTTTACGAGAAAAAAAAAATCTAATATGTTTGCGCAACCGGAAGGATTCATGATACTTAGAAATATAAGATGTAGATTTTCGAAACATTAAAAAAAAAAATGCTGTAGACTTCTTTTCCATACATTATATTTTTTCCGCATCCGACCTAGTTATGGACCAAAAGGTCTCCTGTCGGCATGCTCCGCCTTTGTAATCCTTTGAGGTTTTGCCTAGATCAGCTCTCCATAATGTCGAGGTTATGTCTAGACATAAGTATTTAGGTCGCCGACATAATAGGGATTTAGGGTAAAATCTCCGCCATTAGTGTTAGGATCTTTTATAAATTAGGGTTAGGGTCTTTTATAAATTAGTATTAGGGGCTTTTATAAATTAGGGGTTAGGATATATTTTAAATTAGGGTTAGAATCTTTCATAAATTAGGGTTAGGATCTTTTATAAATTAGGGTTAGGATATTATATAAATTAGGGTTAAGATCTTTTATGAATTAGGGTTAGGATCTTTTATGAATTAGGGTTAGGATCCTTTATAAATTCGGCCCCTGATGTTTTGCGTCACTACAGCCAATAGCGGGTCACCCGCATCCTACCTGGCATCCCATTTGGGTGAGCGCGTTTGTAGATTCGATTAAAATGATCAGGAAAATTGCAGCCCGGAGCAAAACGGCTCCATACAAAAACAAAGAACTAGTGCTCTAAATAATCGTTTGGCGATCATCGTTGAGCCATGAACGATCATCGTTGAACGATAATCGTTCCGAGCAGAACGCACAAGAACATCTCAGAATCAGTTGATTCGGACCGATGGCGGATGCAATGCGGTTTAGTTGTAGTGGGATTGCGTTCCCGGCTTTCATAACTAGCTGGTTCGTGTCGTTATCGCACGTATCCATCTGGACAGGTGGTTATTAATCACTAAGGATTACGAAAGGAAGAGCATACCGACAGAGACCTTTTGGTCCATTACTAGGTCAAATGCAAAAAAAACAAAAAAAAAACATATATGAATAAGTAAATGAATAGATAATGATAATAAACATATAACGATTTTATAATAAAATAAATGATAATAAACGAATAAGTAAAATAAAATATAAATGGCAGGCAAGTAATAAAATAAATGACAGTACATTGCATGTGCTTTAATCTAGTACGAAATTATTTTACGCGAATGTGGTTTAACGCGACTGATAAAAGATATATATATATATATATATATATATATATATATATATATATATATATATATATATATATATATATATATATATATCTTTATTCAACCACAAACAACTTTTAATTCCATGCCATCGCAATCGAGACTGAAGAATCGCTCGATGTCTCCATCGAACGATTCTTCAGTCTCGATTGCGATGGCATGGAATTAAAAGTTGTTTGTGGTTGAATAAAGATATCAATTGATCGCTGGGAACCATTCAGTGTAGATGTGTATATATATATATATATATATATATATATATATATATATATATATATATATATATGATATATATATATATATATAAACATCCAAAAATACTTCGAAACCATCCCCCTTCCAATGCAAATTAAGCTATTTTTTATTTGCACGATGCCTCGCGGTCTATAAATATCGCGTATATCAAGAACTACCTACGTTGATCTGACAGTCATCACCGTGTGGAGAAGTTACTCAACTCGCTCATCCAGTCAGTGGCCTGACCAAGGTTCTTGATCCAGTTGACCAACCAGGTCACCTAAGCTGCCAACAGTTGAATCATCAATCAATCAATCAATCGGGAGCATTATGCCAACGGGCGCGTTGCTCCACTCACACGCCGTCGCCAGTAGCCACCGTCTCATCGAGCAAGCAAGCTTCCATGCAGACATCCTTCCCACTCAGGGCCCCGACATGGGTAAGTACCGCCCCCCCTCCCACACACACCACTACAATCACCTTCCACATCTGATGGTCACTAGCACGATTCACATGTAACATTCATCCGCAAAACAACGTTTATACACACATCATTCATACACAAAATTCATGATAGATAAATCATGCATTAATAGTGCATTAGGGGGAATTTGCTCTAACTTCTTTTCATCAAAGGTGCCGGTCCCCCAAAACGTGCTGCCCCGGGGCATTGCCCCCCTAGGGCATTGCCCCCACCTAGGGCATTGCCCCCCTTTGCCCCTTCCCGTGTCAGGGCCCTGTTCCCATTTTAAACAACTCTCGAAAGATTAGATCAACTTGTCCTAGACATGGGTTCTTCGGGCGTCCACTTTCGTTTCGTCTTGTGGAGATGCATCTCGACACATTACATATTTTGCTTTAGAAAAAAAATAAAAAATAAATAAATAAACGTGGGACGGTAACGTGGAGGGAAAGTGAATGAATTTCTTGGATTATTTATACTTTTTGGTAGGAGAAACGATTTACTCATATTTAAGGAAGGTGGAAGAAAAAGGCACGGGTCTAGGGTCGAGTTTATTCCTGACCGGTTTTGCTTAGAGCTTCTTCTCTAAGCAAAACCGGTCAGGAGTGAACTCGGACCTCGACCCGTGTCTCTTTCTTCCACCTTTCTCAAACCTGTCACAATGTCTCAACATTTACTCAAATCTCTTACCGCCGTTCTGGTGACCTGGATTCATTAACTTGATTAATATGATTTCAGTCTTATCAGTTTTTACTGGATGTGTTAACTTTGGAGTATATTACCAAAGGCTTCAATCGGTATAACATATTCTGAGCTCCTCTCTTTAAACGTATATCCTTCCTTTTCCCTCCCCATTCCATCACTGAATCCTCGTTTTTGGATGTTTCCAGGTTTTTATTTTTTCGTTTTTCTTATAACGTAACAGAGTTATAGAAAAAAATACTTCTCACATCCTAGACTTGGCTGTCAACACTTGTCGTAAAATATGGAGAATTTGTTTACAATGTTCTTCATATTCTTCTTCGCTTAGTATTCCCTTGGGCTGATTTTGAATTGTATACTGTGGTTGAGGACTGAAGGAGCGTATAGGTTTCTTTGTTAACTACATTATCGACTATTTTTCCTCCAGCATATCAGATTCCATCCCGAAAGCTGCTGGCTGTAAATCTGCTCCAACAGTCGGAGGAAAAATAGCCCAGTGTGATAAGGCCTTTGCCCACAACTCCCAGACATGTCATGAATACGATAATAAGCGTCTTGACGTTTTCTGTTAATCTTGTGTTGAAAATTACCTTCCAGAATATCGTCAGTATATATATTTCAGCTGACCAATTCAGATCTCCTTTTACAATCCTCATGAACGTCTTGACGTTTTCTGCTAATCTTGTGTTCAAAACGACCTTCCAGAATATCAAGTCAGTATATATATTTCAGCTAACCAATACAGATCTCCTTTTACAGTCCTCATACATATTAAAGACCCCAGATAAAAGGTGCGAAAAAAAGTTTCAGAACCTCTTTCACTGTCAGAGCGAGGATCGAGTCCTATTTACAAGGTATTAACACATTCAGAAGATGTTCCAGGGAGGATTAGGGATGGAATTTGCAACAAATGATGAGTCTATACACCAAGGGACCCCCCCCCCTTTATAAGGGAGTTAAGTCAAATAAATAGACATACGAATACACAAATGAATAAAGAATCAGGTCTTATTTACAACTTACATATCCAGGGATTACATAAACATATAAAGGATCAGGAATGGAATTTTGTCTATACAATAAGGCAGTGGTTCTTAACCTGTGGGGAATTCCCCACTGGTGGGGAATGGCAGAGTTCCCAAGTGGGGAATGACCGGTTGGACAAGAACCAGTCTTTTTTTTATTTTTTTTTAATCGATGTATTTTTGTTTCTTTTTGTTTGTTTCTGGTGTCTTCTTCTTGTCACCGATGCTGTGGTGGGAAATGGAGAGTTGGCTCACTAAAAAGTGGGGAATTGGAGAAAAAAAGGTTAACCCATGTAATAAGGTATTCCCCACTCCTTATAAGGGAGTTAGATCAAATAAATAGACATATGAATACACAGATGAGTAAAGGGTCAAGTCTTATTTACAAGGTGCATATCCAGGGATTACATATATATATGAAGGATTAGAATGGAATTTGCAACAAACGATGAAAGTCTATACACCAATGACTTCTTCCTTATAAAGGAGGTAGCCAAATCAAATTGAATAAATAGATACATAAATAGATATATGAATTAACATACTGATAGATGAATAGATTAATATAAAAGTAAATAAACAATTATTGTATATAAATAGACATACATAAATTGACAAATTTTATAGAAAAAAAAAAACACAGCCAAATTAAACAAATGAATGAATTAAAAGGTAAATAATTCCCTGACCAATAAAATAGACGACCGAATAAATCGTAGATAAAGGTGGAACAGATAGGAAAGTAAAAACTCTGAGCAGAATGTTTAATGCCTACAAGCTTACTTAGGGCAGTCTACGGTAGCATTCTACATCCACTATTTACAGCTTTATTGCCTCTTGCTGAGCCAGTTCCCAGATCGTTGAGCAAGATTGAGCCATTCCACCTTTGAGGGAAGATTGTGATAAACAAACATTCTTTAACCTCCAGTTTTTATTGCCGCTCTCCCTGAACAAGGCCTAAGATCGGTAGAGAGATAAAACCGTTTCTGATTTCTGAAGTTGAGTTCATTAAGCTTCGGTAGTATATCGTGTAAACTGCTCTTCCAGAACATAGAGGTGATAGGCCCTGTTCACACGAGCGGTTTGAACCGCGCGGAAACCGCGGCGGTTCCGCATAGTTAAGGGAAAAATTGCGAGGTTGTGTATGAACACCTCCATTGACTTGTATTGTAAATGAACCGCTGCGGTTCAAACCGCTAGTGTGAACAGGGCCTAATAGTTGTGGACGTCCACAGAATTCATAATTGGTGCAAGTGGATCAAACCTGTGGAGAGCTGATTGGAGTGGGATGGCTGGGCGGCTGCATGGGAGCTTGCCCCCTCAGAGAGACCGTGGGGACTATTGCAGGTGTGTAAGTGAAGCAAAGCGCTCACTGCCGTATGCCTCCGATTAATGATGATTAGTATGAGATCCACGAAAAAACAGGATCAGAGTCATTGCCTTAATTCAAGAGCTTAAAAAAAAAAAAAAATAAAAAAAAAAAAATAATAGTAATAATAATAATAATGAACGAAGACGTACCTGGGAATGACAATGGCGAAGAATGCAGACAGGAGACCTTTTGGTTCACGGTGAAACGAGATGCAGTAAAAAAAAAAAAGAAAAAAAAAATTAGATTAACTGTCGCCAAGAACTAGTCTCCTGTGCGATTATAGAAAGGAAGAAAAAATGAAAGAAAGGAAGTAAGAAAAAAACAAAAAACAAAGAAAGAAACTAAGCCACTTGGACGCAGAGGTATGTTGACTTATATAAGCAAGTTAGTCTATGACCATTAGTTTGCGCTAAGTGGCCTTGATCGGCGTGGATAACGATATGCTAATCCGTCTCTTGCATAATGTAGCTAACACATAAAACAAGAGACTTCACTTTTGACGGACTGGAAGACCATGACAGTGGTCAACTCTGAGAGGGGCGAGTTACGAAATCGACCACTTTTTTTATTCGTATATTTACTTACTTGTTTATTAATCTTTCTTAAGAACATGAGAACGTAAGAATGAAGGAGACTGCAAGAGGCTATAAGCCCTATGCTAGGAAGTTCCATGTCCGTTATCACCTGTCATCTCCATCCGTAAGATTATCTAATCTTTTCTTGAAACGATCCAGTCGTTAATTGCATTACGAGGGTACCGTTATGAAGCCCCATTGTCCAAGCTCACCTTATATCTAATTAGACCAGAGTTTGTTCCGTAACAGTTAAATGAATGTGGGGAGATGGGTAAAATTAGGGACAAATGAAAATGTACAGAAGTGAAGAGAATTGAGGGTGAGGGGCGAGACAGAACAATGCATGTGAAAGGTCTGTTGTGGAGATATCTAGAATGATCAAAGAAAATAAGGAAAACAGTTCTGGCTCGAGGTAAGCATAACAAAAAGGACGAATTAAGTTGGAAGGCGTGTAAAGAATGTAGACATAAACGTAAAAAGAGTAGCGATAATCAAGACAAACATCAATGGAAGAAGAAAGAATGAGAGAGTGAAATCGTCTTCCAGTTTTTTAAATTCACAAAATTTGTCGAGAATCTTGAATGTGGGACGAGGGCTTTAGGGGTGAATCTGAACTCGTCGATTCCAGTTGGGTTTGGTGAGGTCATCGGGAGGTCTAGGAGGTACATGAGGTT
>NC_134804.1:47139034-47154034 GCF_046742065.1 Oratosquilla oratoria
GGACTGACAGCTACATGGACAGCAGCATTCCGCTTAAAGTGGACTCCATAAATTCAATTTAGTCTTTGAATCAGCTCAAATTGAATAATGTCAGTGTATGATTGTATCACCATTAAACCAATAAGCCGATTATTATTATCAATACTATTATTACACACACACACACACACACACACACACACACCTCGTGGCGAAGTGGTTAGGTCCCTGGCCGACACTACGGCGGTCCGGGTTCGAATCCCGCCCAGGTCTTAAATAATTTCAGTATCCCTGCGCTACGGGTCGTTACTGCGACTCTCGTGGGCGGGGAGTTGGGTGTGTGTGTGTGCGTGTGAAGGTCACAGCATTACCCATAGATCGGTCATATATGAGCTCTGAGCTCTCTACCGGGAAGGAAATATGTCGATCACGGGTCCAATACGTGACCCAAGACTATGGTGAAACACACACACACACACACACACACACACACACACACACACACACACACACACACACACACACACACACACACACACACACGTGTCAAAGACCACGTGACTGTTGCGTCACAAGAGTGTTTTGTAAGCCTGGGCCACTCCCAGCTGCCGGGAGACTTTCTGCGGCGAATGATAAAGTCCTCCCGTGATACATGCTTTGTGACGTCAGAGGTGGAGGTTCCCATACCCTCCTTCCCTCCCTCTCTCCCTCACTCCCTCTCTCTCCCTCTTTCTCTCTCCCTCACTCCCTCCCTACCACCCTCCCTCTGTCCCTCCCTCCCTCTCTCCCTCCCCACCTCTCTCCCTCCCCACCTCTCTCTCTCCCTCCCCACCTCTCTCTCTCCCTCCCTACCTCCCTCTCTCCCTCTCCCTCTCTCACTCCCTCTCCTCCCACCTCTCTCCCTCCCTCTCTCCCTCCCTCACTCACTCCCTCTCTCTCTCTCTCTCTCTCTCTCTCTCTCTCTCTCTCTCTCTCTCTCTCTCTCTCTCTCTCTCTCTCTCCCCACCTCTCTCCTTCCCTCCCTCCCTCACTCCCTCTCTCACTCCTTACCTCCCTCTCTCCCTCCCCCTCTCCCTCCCTCTCTCTCCCCCTCTCCACCTCTAACCCTCCACTAACAGCTGTGACTATTATAGTTCATAAATATACATAGATGTGTTCGATTAGCTCAGTGTTCGAGTATTAGTATTAAATGTAAAGCGTCAACGTTCACTGGGTCACTCCAGGGAACTAGATCGGACGTATAGAGCCAGAACGTGTTACTGAGAAAAAAATTGCTGAATATTCTTGGATTGATCTATGGATTGATTGATCAGTTGACTGTTCCATTAGGCTCTTAAGCTTTATCATCTTTGTGAATTTGTGTAAATTGTGGATGATTTATTGGTCCTTTCGCATTGGCTTTGTCACCTTTCCCTTCATTTACAAAATTGTCTTACTCAAAAGACGAAATGTTTATCTTTATTGTAAATCTTTTATATTAGATAGATGTGCTGTAGCCTGGTGGATACAGCGTCGAACTTATATGAGTGGCAGGTCGTGAGTTCAATTCCCGGTGCCCGCTGAGTGCTCGTTGGTTCCCGACAGCTCTGGCCCAGCGGAGAGGCGACCCCAACATGGGCCTTAAAAAAAATAAAAAAAAAAAAAAAAAAAAAAAAAAATCCAGCGGCTCGCCGCAACTGACCGGGCTTGTCCTACCATGGGTTTCTCACTTCCCACTGTCTCGAAGATGATCATTTAGAATCAGTGGTTCTCAACCTGTGGTTCATGGAACCCTATTGGGCCACGGCGGTTCACAAGTGGGTCCGCCAACCGAAAGCCACTAACAGTTAGTGGATGCAAAACTATTAAATATAGTGTTAAAGTCATCTCCAGGAGGTTTAAGAACAGCAATCCATAAGAACGGTGTATACGTGAAAATAGGTTAAGAACCCCGGGTTTAGATGATAGAATCCCTTGCTGTGTTTGAACATCTGTTGTCCTAATTAACCTTAACGGTTGGGATGGGTAGGGCGTCCTCCTGTTTGTCCAGAACACCTGTTCTCACATCTCGTTGTACAACAGATGTTTGGTGTCCATGACAGAGGTCATTCAGGTGACTTCTAGACAGGTGTAGTAAGATTATTTTCATTACAACCTTCATCCAAATGATTTACTTTATACTGTGTATGTTCAGGCTAAAACTGGATCGTACTATTCTCCTGAGGACTAGTAGAATGGAATATAGTACTCATTTGGGGCTCGTCAGTTCGCTGGACAGAATAGTCTGGCATCACAGAATGTAAAAGCAAATCCGTCGATCTCGCATTGAAAGAGGTAAGAAATCATTTCCTTTCTTACCGACAGGGGCTTAGGCTTTCTCACAGGTGAACAAAATACCCCTCAGCAACTGCCAGAATACATTGACTTTCGGCTAAAGGTACGTTCTGCTCGGGTGACGCGCATCCTACTACCTGGCATCACCTTTGGGGTAAGCGCGTTAGTTGTAGGTTCAGTTAAAATGATCAGCCTCGTAGTACTTTGCATCACGAAGCAAATCGTCCCCATACAAAAACAAAGAATTAGTTCCCTAGATAATCGTTTGATGATCATCGTTGAGCCATGAACGATCATCGTTGAACAATAATCGTATCGGGCAAAACATACCTTAAGAAGGGTCAGAAACGGCCATAGGTCACGTGTACTGCATCTGGGTTACAGGTGCATTACCTAATGTATGACGTAGACAGGTCAAATAGATGTCATGGCAGGTGTATCATAAACGGGGTCACACCTGTCCCGCATGGGGTCAAATGTCCGATTCCAACTCTAAAGACTCCCAGCGCCATCACGACCTCCATTTGCCTCATTCGCTATTATTATGTGTACATGCATGAATATTCACACACATACGAACATACGTCAGTACGTTTATATATTTATACAGTACTCATAACGCATATATGATTATGAACTTGAATATAAATATGGTACGCATGTATATATGTGGGTGTATATCTGTATGTATACACACACACACACACACACACACACACACATACATAGTCCATTGTTAAGCTTCTCGATTGTTTTCGTCGTGTTTAATTTTTTTCATTGATAATCAAGATCTTTTATTATTATTATAATTATTACTATTAATATTATTATTATTATTATCATCATTATTATTAACGAAGGAAAAAGAAAATTGAAATTGATATATGGAGTATATTACACAGCATTTCAAGTCTATTACTCCATATTGAGGATTAATTATAGAAAAATAAATATGCATTCATAGGTCACATGTTGTGGAGGCTGGAAGTCATCAAGATGGGAGGGGTGTGGAATTACATCAAGGCCAAGTTTTTGCTCTAAGAAACCCCAGGAGGTCGGCCGTTTGCTATTTGATCATGGAGTTTTCTTTTAATGTAAAGGACTTCTTTCATTTGCAGTCTTTTTATGTCTGTGTGGAAGTCAACAGTGGGTACTCAATCTTCTATCATATTGCTGTTAATGGTGTCGTTAAGGGTGGTATAAAGATGAATTTTGGAGTTTAGTTCTGAAGAGAATAAGCGAGACGACAGCTACCGGTAAGGTAAAGGTAATGTATTTTACTTTATGCATCTTATTTTTCGCTCCATAATTGATCGCCTATGGTAACGGATGATATTGTTTTTTTTTTATTATTATTATGGGTCGTTTACGAAAACAGAATATACATGACGATTGCTGAAAAGGAATGTTATTTACATATTGATTTATAAAGATGTGTGTGTATGTGTGAGTGTGTATGTGTGTGTATATATATATATATATATATCGATACAAGTGTAGGGGTGACTTTAATGAATCCTGCTCTGTAAAGGTCCCCCCTCCCCCGTCACACATTCTAGATTCGTTAATTGTTGTGAATTTGAAAACTTGGAAGACGACTTTTCTTACAGTATTTTTGCCTTCCTTAAGGACAATTCAGCAACATATCTAACATGTTTAATTTATTTCTCTTACTCTGTCACTCAGCTTGACATTTGGAAATTCGAAAAATAAAAGATTGTAATCTAAGTCGTTTCTACTCAAACGAACTCGCTTGTCGCTACAATATGCATTAGAAGTTTACAGGGAAAGGTCATAGGTCAGTAGAAGTGTTCTTTAAAATCTAAGAGTTCTAATTTTTTTTTCTCCAAATTTAGCAGAATTAGTCTTAATAAAAACAAAGGATTACAAAAGAGGAGCATACCGACAGGAGACCTTTTGGTCCATAAATAGGTCGGATGCGAAAAAATTATAACATTGATAAATAATTAAATGAAAATAATAATAATATATGTAATAAATATGTATATAAAATTAAATAATAAACAAACAGGTGAACACACAGAATGTCATTTGATGTGCTGGAGGAAAATTATTTTCCTTCAGCAAATCTGCTCCAACAGTCGGAGGAAAAATTGACCAGTGTGATAAGGCCTTTCAGGGGTCAGGATAAGTAGGTGTTAATATTGCTGTATACAAAAACACTTCCCAGACATGGAACTACTAATTCCTTCATAGTACGTATATTAGATTTACCAGAACCAATCTGATAAAGACTCCACCGGAATAATGTAGGAATTTTCGCTCAATACTCGGATGAACAAAACTTACGGTGGCATTCTTAAAAAAAAATCTTTCCTTATATAAATCTTTCCTTATATAAATCTTATATAAATCCTTGGAAGGGAAAGAATTTCTTTAAGAATACCACAATAAGGATCTTATGGTAGTATTCTTAAAAAAAATCTTTCCTTATATGTTTTTCCTTATATAAATCTTATATAGATCGTTGGAAGGGATTTTTTTTTTTAAGAATACCACCGTTACGAATGTTATGGTGGTATTATTAAAATAATTCTTTCCTTATATAAATCTTATATAAATTCTTGGAAGGGAAAGAATTTTTTTTAAGAATACCACGGTAAAAATCTTACGGTGGTGTTCTTAGAAATGTTCTTTCCTTATATAAATCCTTGGAAGGGAAAGAATTTTTTAAGAATACCACCGTAAGAGACTAACACCAGAGGACGTAATGGAGAATGTCTCAATCTCCTACAGGACGAGTGATATTCTTAGAAATGTTCTTTCCTTATATAAATCCTTGGAAGGGAAAGAATTTTTTAAGAATACCACCGTAAGAGACTAACACCAGAGGACGTAATGGAGAATGTCTCAATCGTCTACAGGACGAGTGATTACCGACGATTTCGAATGGCTGGAGCTATATTTATTGACAAAATGAGGTTATCATTAAATCATTTGGAAGATAAATTAATCTGTAGCTGAAAGAACGCCAACCACGTCCTGTAGAGTACAAAAAGCTACAGAAACTTGCTTGACCTTTACCGTCCGTCCTGTAGAGAAATCCATCCCTTGCACCATCCAACTTCTGCTGAAGAAGATGTTGTTGAAGGCTCCGAAATTTGCAGATTCTAGCTACAGAAATAAATACTTTATTTTATTTTGTTTTTTTATTTTATTTTATTTATTTATGTATTTATTTATTTTTTGTTCAACGTTAAACAGTAATGAGGAGGAGGTATTTTGTAATCTGGAGCAACTAGCAGACACACACACTAACAATAACAGTAAGACTTATACAAACTGTCTCTCTGTCTCTCTCTCTCTCTCTCTCTCTCTCTCTCTCTTTCACGTACACACACACACACACACACACACACACACACACACACACACACACACACACACACACACACACACACACACAAACACACACACACACATCCACACCAACACACGTACTCGCACAATAACATACATAGTCTCCTACATCCCCATTCACAGAAAGTGTACGAAACGTTGCATTTATCAAAATAATTCCTCATCTTTCTTGCAATCCATCTCTACTGACGTCATAGATATATACATATATTTATGTATGTATACATATATATGTATATATATATATATATATATATATATATATGTATACATATATATATATATACATATATTTATGTATGTATACATATATATGTATATATATATGGTCAGCTCATAGCCCACCTGGGTCGTTCGTAGATATACGACATTGACTAATCTACGACCACGTTGATTTATTCATATCCTAAACACTCAACGCGCACAACAACTCTGAAGACGACGCCAACTACTGCAGTGCTTCTACATAAATCCAACTGTAGTTAAAAGAAATGCCTGCAAATGTGGCAGAATAGTTTTTTTTTAATAAAGTAGACAGAAATAGCAACGGAATTATAATTTCTAGTTCTGCTTGTCTCGGCCTCCGACATTTGTGGGGCATGTACATATTTGGTTAAAAGTTACATCCTCATGTATAACCAGTAAACACACGCACACACACACACACACACACACACACACACACACACACACACACACACACACACACGCGCGCGCGCGCGCGCGTGTGACTCGATGGCGCAGTGGTAGCGATCGAGGCCGCCACTACGGTGATCTGAGTTCGAGTCCCTCCCAGGGCTGAAATAATTTCAGTATCACTGCGCTGTTAGTCGTTATTCCATCTCTCGTGGGCGAGGAGTTGTGTGTGTGTGTGCGTGTAAGGTCACAGCATTACCCATAGATCGGTCTTACAGTATATGAGCTCTAAGCTCTTTTCCGGAAAGGTAGTAGCTGTCGATCATGAGTCCAACACGTGATCCAAAGCAATGGTGAATTACACACATTGGGAGAATTCACAGCGTAAAAGAAATTCGGAACCAAATTTCTTAACTCATGTAGACAGCGGCATCCTGTCTAAGGGTATTATCACACTGGGCTATTTTTCCTCCGATTGTTGGAGTAGATTTACAACCCGCAGCTTTCTTGAAGAAATTTGATGTGCTGGAGGAAAATTCTTTTCCTCCAGCATATCGAATGACTTTCTATGTAAAATGTTTAAAAAGCAAAATACTTTGCCGTAGTGCTTTTACGGCGAAGAAAGAGCTGGAGGTAGGCGGTACCGCCGATTAATTGGAGGTTGGAGGAAAAATAGCCCAGTGTGATAACGCCTGGATTCTGTCCTTGGGAAGTGTAGTGTTGGACCATATCTTTGCAATCTCAACCACGAGTGAACTAAATTTTTAGGTTGAAGTTCATCTGTGACCTTTTGTTTTAAGGTCTCAATGCTTTTACATTTTTTTTCTTCCCATTTTCTATATGTTTATTCATTGTTCCGCATCATCCTTTCTTCTACTTCTGTCTTCTTAATGTCCCAATTCTTTTATTTATTACCTCATTCTTCCCTTTTTTCGTATTTTCTTATTTTAATCTATTCCATTTTCGATTGTCTTCTACGTTTTTCATCTTTCATAAATCGTGATGGCTAAAGTTTGTGCAAAAGATGAGGTTGGCAACGATGCCATTGTGGCAAGGGATGTCGAGTGGTAAAATTAAAAGAAAACGGGCTCTGTGGGACCCTTTGGAGAACCAGCTGATGATGATAAAGATCATTAAGGAGTTGGTGGAAGGATGTCCCTGCCAGCAGCCTGTCTGAGCACATCCAGGCCTCCCGCTGAGAAGACTGACGAATGAGTTCAACATCTGACAGTGAAATTGAAAAATATTTTTTTTTTTGTCTAGTTAGTAGTGGTCAAGAAAACAAACAGAGGGGTGGATTAATGGATGGATGTATTCTTTTGTGGCCTACTTCGCATGTAGTGGAGATTTAAACCACTTTCAGCCTCTTTGGTCAACTTGGTAATCAAGATATTTATTATTCAGACAACTTTTTATTAGCAAACAATTTGGATGCGGCTGTTTCCATACTATAGCCTAAGTCAGTAAAACATATGTACATATATGTGTGTGTGTGTATATATATTATATATATATATATATATATATATATATGATATATATAAATTTGTTGTTATTTACTATTTACCTGTTTGTTTAATATTTAACTATACCGATGCATTTATCTAATATTATTTATTTTTATTTATTTTATCTATTTATTATTTTTTTTATTTATCATTGTTATATATTTTTTTCGTATCCGACCTAGTTATGGACCAAAAGGTCTCCTGTCGGCATGCTTAGCCTTTGTAATCCTTTGTAATATATATATATATATATATATATATATATATATATATATATATATATATATATATATATATATATATATAAAATCTCACAATTAACACCACAGTCGGAAGAAAGAGCTGAATACGCAGTTCTATATATTTTGACTGCTAACTGCAATCCTCTTCAGTAGTAAAAAATGGGAGGAGGATGCTATCTTTAAATAGAAACCTTTTACAAAAGGAAAGGAACTAGGGAGGGAGTAAATACCACAACCCTCAATCTCTGGTGACCTCAGGATGACGTGAGGTCGGAACAGAGGGAGGTGGAGGATACTTATTATTATTATTATTATTATTATTATTATTATTATTATTATTATTATTTTTTTTTTTTTTTTGTAATGAACAATCCTGAGATTATGTCTTGGGTCCATTGATCCTCTGAAGTATTGATGGTGGGAAGAAAATCAATTAAAGTGGATTCCACCATCTTCCTTCTGAACTGACAACCAGATTTATAAATAAGGTGACGAACTCCTGGGTTGAGCTACTTCTCTATTTTATCACTTGATATGCCTTCCGAACTACAGTACACTCAGCAAACTGATCCCTCTGAAACTCGCGTGTGTCCCCGTTTCCCTTGTAAAGCGGAACTATACACGCATTCCTCCAGTCTTCCGGCACTCTACCCTCCCTTAGACACGCAAACAACATGACTAGCCAGTCCACTATTACTATACCTCCTTTCTTCAGACACTGCATCACTCCCATCTAACCCAGGTACCTTTACCTGCTTTAATAATTTTCAAAACTACTTCCCAACCACTCCGTCTAATGGTTCATTCCCTACCATAGCATTAGGATCTCCCAAAACCACTACATTAACATTCCTCCCAAAACTCATTAAGCATCCAAAAAAACTCCCTTTCCTCTACACTCTTCTCACCACCAGGCCCATATGAGCTTACGAAGACCCACATCTCACTTTCCAGTTCCACCCTCATCCACATTAATCTTGAAGGAACCTCCTTCCACTCCACCACACGCTTACTTATCTTCTTACTTAACTAGAGAACCCCATTTTCCCACCCTCGTCCTCTCATCCTCTCCTCCTCTCCTCCTCTCGACACTCTCCCCACTACACTACCAAACTCAAACTCACCCCTCCCTTTCAACTTAGTGTCTCTTAATGCCAACACATCCATCTTCCCTCTCACAAACATTCTGCCCATCTCTTCCCTTTTACTCTCATCTGTACCTCACCCACACACATTAAAAGACCCAAACCTTAGGATTCTGTGTGTAAAACTCCTCCCAATCTCTCTTTTGCCTTGATTTCTCGCAGGAATGTAACCCTTAAGGTTACAGAGAGCAGGATGCCTAGTCATAAGAACATAATGAAGGAGACTGTGAGAGACCATAAGGCCTACATTAGACAGTTCCATCACTCCGTCTCGTTTTAGCCGCCTGTACCTCCCGAATGGGAGGACTCGGTAGCGGTATTCTTTCTCCCCCCTACCTTAGGGGACAGAAGCGGAAATGGAAGTATATGCTTAAATAGTATAGGATTGTATTAAGAGGGTTGGGGGGCCAACACAGCGGAGGTACAGTCACACTATAATAAAGTAGCATCATTTCTCTATGAGTAAAGATTTCGTCTAATATAGATAAAATTATGCGTGGCTCTGGCTCGTAGGGGCGCCTCATACAGTCCCTAAAGTATCGGCTGTATGCTACTGCGCAAAATATAATGCACAATAGCATGCAGTCAGTAAGACAGACATGGTGTATACAGTATGTATATATATATGTATATATATATATATATATATATATATATATAATATATATATATGTATATATATACAGTATATATATATATATGTATATATATATATATATATATATATATATATAATATATATATATATATATATATATATATACATAAATCACAACTAACACCACAGTTAAACGAAAGAGTTTAGTAAGCGAAACTGTATATTTCAATTGCTAACTGCAATCCTCTTCAGTAGTACTGTGGTGTTAGTTTTGATTTACAAATGTGTTACTACATTTCTCACCAGTATATATGTATATGTATATATATATATATATGTACATATGTATACGTATATATATATATATATATATATATATATATATGTATATATATATATATATATATATGTATGTATATATATATGTATACATATATATATATGTGTGTATATATATATATGTATATAATATATATATATAATATATATATAGTGTGTGTGTGTGTGTGTGTGTGTGTGTAGAAGAAGTAGAACAAAATAAGAAATAAATCGAAGATCCAAAAGGGAAGTCCTTCATGTTACTAATTATCTAAAAACACATGAAACACCAAAAGACATCTCGTTGTGTCACACCACGGGTTATTTCCGGGTGTCGGCACGAGGTAGGATCCCGAAGAGTTCGCCATGGGTCTCCAAGACTCTCCCGAAGAACGGGCTTCTGGTGGTCGATGTTGAGACTCTCCCCGACCCAGTGGTCCAGCCTGGTCGCGCCTCCTCTCGCGTTACATAACGACGCCTTCTCGAGTCGCGATGCCCTCAGGGCCACACAAGCCTGGAAGGAGGACACGAAGGCAGAGGCGTAGGAGGAGGAGGAGGAGGAGAGGAGGGAGGAGGAGACGATAGAGGAGGAGGAGGGAGGAGGAGAGGATGGAGGAGGAGGAGGAGGAGAGGGTGGAGGAGGGGAGGAGCAGAAAGAGTAGGAGGAGGAGAAGTAGGAGGGGGAAATAGAAGGAAGGGGAGGCGAAGGGGGAGATGGATGCGAAGAAAGAGGAGGGATGAGAAGGTTAGAGGAGGAGGAGGAGGTTAGAGGAGGAGGAAGGGGCGGCGAGAAGAAGGGAGATGGAGAAAGAGGAGGGGGGAGGAGAGAGGAGGAGGAGAAGGTGGTTAGAGGAGAAGTAGGAGGTTGGAGGCGAAGGGAGATGGAGAAGGAGGAGGGAGAAGGAGAAGGAGGAGGAAGGGGACAAGAGGAGAATGGATACAGGAAGATGAGGATGAGAGGGAAAGTGAGGAAGAGGAGGGAAAGGAATTGAAGAAAGAGGATGAAAACGGGCAGGAGAAAGAGTAGAATAAAGAGGAAGAGAAGGAAGAAGATGAGTAGGAGTAGGAGGGTAGGAGGAGAAGGAGGGCAGGAGGTGGGGGTAGAAGAAAGAGGGAGAAAAGAGGTGGAGAGGAGAAGATGGGTAAGAGAGAGTTGAAAAGGAAGTAACGGAGGAGGTGAAAGAGAAAGAGAAGAAAGAGAATGTGAAAGAAGAGGAGGAGGAGGAAGTAGAGGCAGAGGTAAAGTAAATGTAGAGGAGGCGAAAGAAGAGGAGGAGATGGAGGTGAATGTAGAAGAGAATGTGAAAGAAGAGGAGGAAGAGGAGGAGGAGAATGAAGTAGAGGTGGAGGTGAAGGTGAATGTAGAGGAGGAAGAGGAGGAGGAGTTGAAATCGGAGGAGTAGTCGATTGGAGACCTCGGAGGAATGAAGGTGGAAGTCTTGAGAAACGTTTGTGAGACTCTGTGGGAACTTGAAAGTTTCTGATAAGAAAGTGAAAGTTTGGTGACCTTACACGAAGGAGACACGCCTCTGGGTGGGGATCTCTCTTCTAACCTAATCCTAACCTAATCCTAACCTAACCTAACCTAACCTAACCTAACCTAAGCAACGAGGATCTACTCCATAGCATTACGTGAAAAATCCTCGGTATTGTTGAGGGTGTCTTGAGGATTTTTGAGGAAGGTTCTAGGCATCTCAAGTAAGGTTAAGAGGATATTTTCCTCCAACCTCCGATTAATCGGCGGTACTGCACACCTCCAGAAAAAAATTCTGCCGTAAAATCACTATGGCAAAATATTTGTTTTCTCAACAATTTACTTAGAATGTCATTTGATATGCTGGAGGAAAATTATCTTCCTCCAGCATATTAGATTCCTTTCAGAAAGCTGCGGTCTGCAAATCTGCTCCAACAGTGTGAGGAAAAATAGCCCAGTGTGATAACCCCGTGTTAGATGTCCTTCATTATTAGGTCATCCTGAAGACAGTTTTTCGTTTTGGAACCTTGGGAACCAGATACCTCTTTCTCTTGTTCAAGATCCTTACTGTCCTTCGCCGACACAGTTTTTTGTATATCGATTGTGGATACAAGTAAATGAAACTAGGTTAGATGAGGTTATGTTAAGTTATCTTCTTTCGAGTGAAGTTTCGAGGCCTATCGAACCTGACGTCTTTCAAGGTCAGGTTGTGATAAGACAGACTAAAAGACTATTTTGTGTATGTGTGTTTGTGTTTACCTAGTTGTACTTTACGGGAAGGGGAGCTACGCTCGTGTGTGTGTGTGTGTGTGTGTGTGTGCGTGTGTGTGTGTGTATGTGTGTGTGTGTGTGTCTGTCTGTCTGTGTCTCAATCGTCGAAATCGTCCCACGACGCGGGTCCGGGCCGCAAAAGAACAAAATACAGATTCCCGGGACAATCGAACTCCGAGGTCGCTCTCCGCGCGTGGTAGCCCCTGGCAATCCCCACCTGCTGCCTGGCGGAAAAATCGGTACCAGTGACCGCACAGACTCTATCCCCACCTGAAGAGTCCACCAAACACAAGGAATTCCTTCTTTTATCCTTCTCCCGTCACCACCACCTCTTCCAACACTTCTCCAACGATGCGTGTTCGTTTCCTTATTCCTTTCTTGCCTTTTCCTTCCCCCCCACTCCCTTCTCGTCCCTTTAACTCCCCTCACTTCACCTCCCCTTCCCTTCCCTCCCCTCCGCTCACCTATATCATGCCTTTCCTAGACCTTATCTACTCTGTTTTACATTCTATTCTCCTTTCCAATCCACTCCGATTCTCTCCAACCCTCCACTCCTTATTTTTACTTGCTATTTCTCCTTGTCTTCCTTTTCTTCCCAATTCTTTTCCTCTCTCTCTCTTTCTCTCTCTCTCTTTCTCTCTCTCTCTCCCTCCCCCTTTCTCTCTCCCTCTGTCCCTTCGCCCTTTCTCTCTCTCTCTCTCTCTCTCTCTCTCTCTCTCTCTCTCTCTCTCTCTCTCTCTCTTTTTCTTTCTCTCCTTTATTCATATCCCTTCCCCCTCTCTCTCTTTCAGCCTTCGTCTCTCCCTCCTGCTCTCTCTCTCTCTCTCTCTCTCTCTCTCTCTCTCTCTCTCTCTCTCTCTCTCTCTCTCTCCTTTATATATCTTTCCCACCTCTATCTCTTTCTTCCTCCGTCCCTCCCCCCCCTCTCTCTCTCTCTCTAGTATCCCTGTTGGACTACATATTAGGAGAGTTGATATGGCTAGATAAAAGTCTATAGTAGAACATTTGTCCATTATCCATTTGTAATACAAGGACCTTGAATGTCTTGGCGTGTCTGGGAACACACGCCTTAATCCCATTGAAGGATCTCGATGGTTACATGACATAGACGGCAGCGTCCAACTCTCCCGACCGTTGACACTTAGTATTGCATCACCCTATGCTTAGCAAAGCACTTAGGTGAGCGCTTAGGCAGCGAGGGATCTTTCGACGCCGGGCTGTCCTGTCTGAGTGTGAAAATATGGTCATGAGTTTCATAACGTGAATGAAGTGCAGAATATAAAAGTATCACTCTCTATGCCTCTCCTCTTCTGTCTTCTACGTCTCTTCTTCTTCTTCTCCACCTCTTCCTCCTCCTCCAACTCCTCTTCCTTCTCCCTAAACTCCAGAATTCTAATCCAACTCTGCTTTAAACGAGTACAGGTGGGGGAAGAGGAAAATTAGTTTGATGTGATACTTTCAAACGGGCAAAGGAATCGTTGACGGACTTTCTCCTCGAGTTTATGAAACGGATCCTTGAAGGTTGCTTCTGGCAAGCTCCGTTGACAACGACCACTTCATCCATTCATTACATTTCTTTTTCAGAACTTCTCCTTCGTCGTCAGTTGGCTCCCCACACGTGCGAGGGCAACCGCAAATGCGCTCGTCGAGTCTGCGCGCCGCGACCTAAAACGTTAGGGATTCAATTAAGTTTCTTGCCGCGTCGAGGAACGATAATAGTTTTTTTAGTCGTCTTGGAGAACCTGAGGAACATCTTATAGATAACCGAGATGATATATGAGGATTACTTAACGGCTTTCGGACTGTGATGCAACAGGTTTCGTAAGAAGAAGAAGAAAAAAATTATCGAGGTTTCTGGCGAAACGGAGTCTACGTCGAAGTCGACGGAGGAACTCAGGGATGAAATATTTAGAGCACGTCATCTTTATAAAGAAATAAAGGAGTTGGAAGCAGAGCTGGGCGCGTTAACGCCGGACATGTAGTGCGTTACCGAAAAATTTGTGGTGCGTTTCCGTCAATGCGTTACCGGTTTTAATAACCTTAGAGCGGTCCGCGTTACTGCGTATGTGTAGTATATGCACATACGCAGTATGTATACGCAGATTTTTCGGTGACGCACTACCTGTGCGGTGGTAACACATTACCTGTCTTGCGGTAACGCGCCCAGGTCTTGTTCGATTTTTTTTTTTTTTTTTTTTTTTTTTTTTTTTTTTTTTTTTTTTTTTTTTTCTTTTTTGAAACGTGAAATGTGACGAAAAAAAAACAAAAAACTTCGCGCGAAGTGATACTCGTATCCGTCGATGATTCCATCACCCAGGCTCATGATCACCGTGTAATCCTCATCTTCCTCATTCCAGCAATCTCCATCCAGGCTTTTCCATTCATCTCTTCGTCATACCCTCACTGACAGAAAAGTTATTTCCAATCTTGACCAACCACCACCATATTGAACGAAAAAATACTTCATTTTATCCAGGTTGCCGTCAGCTGATTTTATTCATTTCCGTGGCGTCTCTCCTCCGTGGCGAAGGGCGTGGATCATATTTATGACGTCACGGGGAGTTGCACAAGTACGATTTCTTGTCGAGGAACACGCCCTCCTGCGGAGATATAAATCAATAAGCCACGCTTTGCA
>NC_134804.1:47156534-47174034 GCF_046742065.1 Oratosquilla oratoria
GTTTTGCTCCATACAATTATTATTAGCTTACCATAGCCAATGGTGGGTGACGCGCATCCTACTACCTGGCCTCATATTTGGGTAAGCGTGTTGGTAGGTTCGGTCAATAAAATGATCAGCTCGAAGCAAAACATCTCCATTAAAAAACAAAGAATTAGTTCTCTGGACAATCGTTTCACCATCATCAATGAACCATGAACAATCATCGTCGAGCGATAATCGCACGTAACAAGACGCACCTTAAAAAGACCCGTTTACCATATGCTAGAAGGAAGTCCGTAATATACGTCAATAGTGTAATTGACGAAATCGATGAACACCAGCTAGAACGAATTCGGTAAATTATGACATCGTCTCCCCCGATAGGGTCGATCACTCTCCCTAAATTTAGAACTGTGGTATGATATACGAGATCCTCTTTCTAATAAAGTCATTTAGCATCAGTGGGAACGAAAATGAAGATTTACGACACTGTTGTCGCTTTGACCTCTCACCGTCTTTGATTTCATGAAATATTTCCCTTCCAGCGGTCCGTTTTGTCGTCGAGTCGCCGTGAAGAATTCGGACCTCGCCTTTCCTCTCCCGTCCTCCTGTAAATTGCTCCATCCAAGCGGAACCATGAGGTAGATGAAGTACCGTCTCTGGAATATGAACCTGGTGCAGTATGTTGATGTATATGATACAAAAAAAAAAAAAAAAGGAACTACAAAAAATAAATAGATAATAAAAAAAAGGAAAAGAAAAAAAAGAAAAGAAAAAAAGAAGAAAAGAAAATACACATCTGGTGAGGTATCGGCTATGGAATATGAACCTGGTGCAATGTCTTGATGTATATGATACAAAAAAAAAAAAATCTGGTGAGCATATGAACCTGGTGCAGTGTCTTGATATATATAGATTTTCCCATATATACACACAAATCAGTTAAAAGAAAGAAAAGAAAATACACATCTGGTGAGGTACAGTCTCTGGAATATGAACCTGGTGCAGTGTCTTGATGTATATGATTTCTCCCATATACACACACAAATCAGTTTACAAAAAAAATAAAATAAAAAGAACATACACCCGGTCTTTGGAATATGAACCTGTTGAAATGTCTTCATATATATAATCTCTCCCATATACACACACAGATCAATTTACAAAAAAAATACCGTACACATTTCCCCTTTACACAAAGATCAGTTTACAAAAAGAAAGAAAAAATGCACATACGGTGACTTTAACACTTTATAGAAACCCGTTGGAGAAATGTGGGACACAAACATGGCTTAATGAGTACCACACCATGCGACATTTCATCAGATATCCTCCAACATTGCCTAACTTATGGTGTTCTGTTCATCTTATCGCTACTCACGTAGATTTGTTTGAATAAAGCCTCGTTTACATTGGGCTAGTTTAGTAGCCGCTAGTGCTAGTGACCCTTAAACTAGCCCTTTACTTGCCCAGTGTCAACGGAAAGTTAGTGAACTTGCCTCTAAACTATCTTAGTGTCAACAGTTACTTGCTAGGTGTTAACTTGCATCTAGCACTGAGCCTCGTTTACACGGGGCAGATTGAGAGGCAAGTCAAGTGTGTAAGTTACTTGAACTGGAGAGGAAAGCGAGCATGTTCACATAGGCCAGGTCAGAGACAAATGGCCTCCTTTAGCATGCACTTGCTCGCTTTCCTCTACAGTTAAAGTAACTTGCACACTTGACTTGCCTCTCAATTTGCCCCGTGTAAACGAGGCTTGAATGTGTAATTACCTTGTGAACAATATGTAGAGGAGGGAATCTGACGGACCTCATAGTGGCTTTGAAGGCGGCAGAAACGGCTCACAAGACCTTCTGGGGGCGCCGATGGGCTCCAAGCACGTAAGAGTTCAAGCCGTCCTGATGGCCTGGTCAGGCACAATATCATTAAATCAATCTCCATGGATGTGTAATGTAGATAAAGGTCTTACGTTTAATGAATTTCTGGACAGCGCGAGATAACATGGATACCTCGTCAGCCATTTTGGCTCGTATGCATAGAGGATGTAGGGTCGTTTTTGCTATGGTGGTGTGTGAGTTTGGGTCCCACATTCTACTTTAAGCATACGGCTGTGAGTCGGGGTTTTATCCCAGAGATGAATAAGTTGAGAAAGAAAGTAGCCTCCACTTTTCGTGCATCAAAGTATTAAAAAATGTTATTCAAGACGAAATGCATAAGGGTTAGGCCCTGTTCACACTAGCGGTGTGAACCGTGCGGAAACCGCAGCGATATCGCATAAAGACAATTACACGGTTGTGTGTGAACACATCCATTAACTTACAATCTAATAGAACCGCCGCGGTTCAAACCGCTAGTGTGAACAGGGAAATGGATTAGGTCAGACCACCCGATTTCACGGGATTGGTGTTTGTGGGAGAGAAAGAAATATTCGCAGGAAAATGAAAGAAAACGGAGAAGTGATGGTTGTGTCAGTGGAACGTTCGGACACAATCAAATCAAATCAAATCAAATCAGCCATCCTGAGTCCACTGCTGAACAAAGGCCTCCTTCATAGCATTCCATGATTCACACGACCGTGCCATCCTCTGCCACGTCACTCCTGCAAACTTCTCGATCTCGTCTCTCCACCTTCTGTCTGGTCTCCCTCTTCCACGCATCCTATCTCGCGGCGTCCAATCAGTGACACACTTGCTCCAGGGAGAGGCTAAATGTTTGTTTTTCCTTCTATCTTCCACCTCGCTTCTCTCACTCCTGGGGTCGGAGGCAATGCAGCAAGGCACAGCTGGTTTACTGCCGTCGCTGCATTACAAATTGATCCTCCTTCTTCATCCAGGGGCCGAATTTATAGAAGATCCTAACCCTTAAGTCTAGACATAAGTATTTAGGTCGGCGACATAGGGATTTAGGCAGAATCTCCGCCATTTTGAAGGTTTATGTCTAGACTTTAGGATCTTTTATAAATTCGGCCCCTGGGCCCTAAATTCCCTAAAATTTAATGTTGTTCCTTGAGTTGTGAGATATAATATTAGATTCCATCTTGACGTGTTCCAGTCATTACCAATCAAGTGCTCGCGTGCTTCCAGAAGAAGGGCAGTCACACTCAGAAAATTACCGTCAACTAGTTGACCGTGTATCGTCATAAAAGTTGCCGGTTTCCGCCAACTCGTGGTCACAGGAGACGACTGAATGGGCAACATTCAAGACCTCTGTGGGGACTTGATGGAATCGTTACATTCACGGAAATGGAACTTCTCCGTGTAATTCCTCCTGTTACTGACAATTTAAGGGTTATCACACTGGGCTATTTTTCCTCCAACCTCCGATTAATCGGCAGTACTACCTACCTCCAGGACTTTCTTCCGCCGTAAAATCACTATGGCAAACTTTGTTTTCTCAAAAAAAAAAAAAAAAAAAAAAAAAAAATATGCTAAACGAAAACTGTATTCCTCCCGCATATCAGATTCCTTCCCAAAAGCTGTGGGCTGCAAATTTGCTCCAACAGTCGGAGGAAAAATGCCCCAGTGTGATAACGCCTTTAACCCTTTCATCACCGTGGTGCTCTTCACACACTTTGTTCTGGCTGAGTAAAAACAACTATATTCGTTTCTGAGGACCACAATGGAAATAAGCGTACATGCTTTTTTTTGTGTTATCCTCGGCAATTT
The DNA here is from genome assembly GCF_046742065.1 of Oratosquilla oratoria. Taxonomy (NCBI): domain Eukaryota; kingdom Metazoa; phylum Arthropoda; class Malacostraca; order Stomatopoda; family Squillidae; genus Oratosquilla; species Oratosquilla oratoria. The sequence continues at coordinate 47,160,182 of NC_134804.1, forward strand.
GCAATTATTATTTCGAAATATGTGTTCTTGTCATTATATGCACTTCTTGTATATTGATTCTTTGCCAAATAGATTTGTTATTATTATTATTATTATTATTATTATTATTATCATTATTATTATTGTTGTTGTAGGGGACGGACCCCTGATTGAATGTTCTCTTCAGTGATCGAGCCCCCCATTTAGACAGCAGTTCAAGTCCTGAAATACAAGAAATGGTTTGTTTCTTGGCCAGAATAGACCGTATCAAAGGCGTCACGGTATTGAGAGGATGAACGTATGTTTTGCTCGATGTAATTATTACCCTAACACAGCCAATGGCGGGTGACACGCATCCTACTACCTGGCATCCTATTTGGGTAAGCGCGTTTGCGCATTCGGTTAGAATGATCAGCCTCGAAGTACTTTGCATACATACATACATATACCAAGGCTTTTTCCCCCTTACAATGGGGTTAGCCAAAAAGAAAAAGGCATAAAATCATTCCCACCCATTCCATCCCTGAATACACTCCACACCCCTCCACCCTCCCTCTTATCTTAGCACCTCCTGAATGACGGGTCATCCCTGCATCCTGTCCACTGCCCTGGGTCAGAAGCAGTGTCGCAAGACACAGCACATCCACAGCAAGGCCGCTTCATTAAATCGGCGACCCCCCCTCTTTGCAGCTCGAAGTAAAACAGTCCCATCATTCAATAACAAAGCCTTAGTGCTCTAGATAATCGTTTGACGATCATCGTTGAGCCATGAACGATCATCGTTGAGCGATAATCGTATCGAGCAAAACGTACGTTCAGAAAAGACGATTAAGTTGTCAAAAGAGACACAACGTGTTCATGTTCCTATTGACAGATTAGTTCAAAAGAATACAGGACCACAACTGTCCATTCTAACAAATATTCGATTTTGTCATAGCCTAGCATTTGTGTTACGGTGGTATTCTTAAAAAAAATTCTTTCCTTGTATAAATCTTTCCTTATATAAATCTTATATATATCCTTGGAAGATAAATATTTCTTTCCTTGTATAAATCTTTTCTTATATAAATCTTGTATATATCCTTGGAAGAGAAATATTTTTTTAAGAATACGACCGTAAGAATCATACAGTAATATTCTTAAAATTCTTTCCTTATATAAATCTTATATAAATCCTTGGAAGGGAAATATATATATATTTTTAAGAATACCACCTTTTAGTTCCTCGGGTGGCTATTTTCATCAATCGGCAATACTCAACTTTCCCACGACAGCTGGGGTCAAAATGACTGACATTTTAGCTTAACAATGGTCGAGGTATTTCTTCCAGCTTTATTTGACATTGTCGATTCCCTGAGGTTAGCTGACGAACATACTTCTATGAGACCGTTGGCTAAATATGGCGGCACACTAGCCTAGCATGCTATTTGCTTTTTGCGACTTCGTCTGAGTCGAAATGACTTCGGTTACATTTTTCTAGACATCCGTAAGAACATCTCAACAATGTGTCTAAGATTCGTATTCTAGGTTTAAATTCTGTTAGTTCGTCATTCATCTTCTCACTATGTGACGCAAGTATAATTTGACATTGGAAATTTGGGGAAAAAAAAAGTAACCGAAGCCGTTTCTGTTCAAACGAAGTAGCAAAAACAAGTAGCATGCTAGCGAGAAATACCTAGTGTGCCGTCACATTAAGCGTGGGAAGAAGCCAACAGAAAACGGAGTAATGGGAGAAAAAAACGTAAGAGGTCGAATGAGCCCCGAAGCATCTAGATTACTGTGAAAACGACTTTTGCAAATTCCTCATTAGAAGTGGAAGAATCTGTCATGTAGTTGAGGAAATGACTGGAACATTTCGGAATCACAACCTCTTTATATGGTTCACATACGCCATGTTGGTCTTGGAGAAAGAATGAGAGGATGAGAAGGGGAGAATGCTCGTATTACGTCCCCTTTAACTAGCGTTTCTGTCCATTAAGACAATATTGCTTCTAAGAAGTAGGGTCATTATAGAACTGAATAAGATTGAGGGACGTTAACCAGGACAAATCATTAAGATACACATTAAGTCGGGTCGGTTGTCGCACCCCGCAATGACGTCATGTCGTTTGTTTTATTTCCGTAAATTGAATCGACGTATTCTCGTTATTCAGAACTCGATCTTACGAAGACTCACTCTGACCCCAGACACCAACAGGACAATTTATTCTAATCTTTCCTACAATTCTTACAAAAATTGTGACCCTCCTTTTAATACTTGCAATTGCCATTTACTTGGGGCAATCTTGTTAACAGTTGTTGGTCTGTACACAACACCAGGAGGTATCCTTGGTATCGGGGTCCCAGATGTTCGTCAGCGCTCGGGAAGGTTGTCCTGCTTCAGGCGACAGTGCACCTCAGAAGAAGGTTGCTGGTTTCGCCTACCAATGACGTGATGTCATTCTTCCTGAGCAGGGTTATCAGTTAGGGACACTTCGGACGCTGAACGGTTGACATTCACCAACACCTGCTAGGGACGAATCTAAAGGCGTTATCACATTGGGCTATATTTCCTCCAACTGTTGGAGCAGATTTGCAGCCCGCAGGTTTGGGGAAGGAATCTAATATGCTGGAGGAAGATAATTTTCCTCCAGCATATCAAATGACATTCTATGTAAATTGCTGAGAAAACAAAATAGTTTGCCATTGTGATTTTACAGTGGAAAAAGTTCTGGAGGTGGGACGTACCGCCGATTAATTGGAGGTTGGAGGAAAATAGCCCAGTGTGATAACTCCTTAACCCTAATGACACTTCAAGCGAAGAGTACTTTCTCAGATGAATAAAATTGTCTCTCCTTGGCCAGAACAATACCTACTGTAACGGTTGCCTTGGCTTTAGTAATATTTGTCCGTAGTTGGTGTAAACAGAAGATAATTGATATTTGATAATTGATAATTGATAATATTACCCTGTTCGTTTGAAAATGGCCGTAACTCTGAAGAACAGGAAACTGGACTGAGAATGCAGCAACTGGACAAACAGGAATCTTCGTCTTTTCAAGTTACCTCAACAGCAACGCATAAAGCAAAGGCGTAATACAAACTCACCATTAACGCATGAACCCAAAGTTACCTTGTGTTTTGTTCTACGGATCCTGTTCCTGCTCGCGCTACACGATTCTGTTACTCTGACGTGGTACCTTAATCACAAACGTGTTAATGAAAACTTGTATCAATCCTCTTGCGTACATCGTACCATTCTCTCCGTCTTCTCCGACACTTCTTCCTTTTGAGGTGAGAGACTCCTTCGGCACGCCGCGCCGCGGGCGGACCGAAATCTCGCTGAGGGATCCGGAGCTCGTCGCCTGCTGTCATGCTCGGCCGAACTCGGCAGGTTTTATCAGTGCCCTGTTGAGGAACGTGTCACTAACATGGGTGTGTTGCGGACGTGCGGGGCATACATATATACAGACATACACATATACATACGTATACACATACACACACAAAGGTTGTTTTATATATATATATATATATATATATATATATATATATATATATATATATCATATATATATATATATGTAAGCGGAATAGGAAGCACAGGAGTCTTGGTCTTGAGTTTATTCCTGACTAGTTTCGCAGGTATGCTTTTTCAAAGGAATATGTGTACAAACGGGCTGTGGGCATTATATACATGGGGTGGACCTCACCACCTCTCCGAGTTACCACAGCCCGTTTGTACACATTTTCCTTTGAAAAAGCATACCTGCGAAACTAGTCAGGAATAAACTCAAGACCAAGACTCCTGTGCTTCCTATTCCGCTTACATCAACCTGTCAGAATGTCTCAACATATATATATAATATTTATTGGATATTCATCTTTTCAGCCACATTAATTCACTTTAATTCCATGGAATCTGTTCACTGGGGACTATTCAGTGTATGCAAGAAAAAAAAAGTATATATATATATAAATATATATATAAATATATAATATATATATACATATATGTATTGACGTTATTAGCACACTTATCATAAGGTAGTGTTGGGGAGCTGTTGTATATGTCACAGTGTAGGAATGTGTGCTGGTACGTGCCCGACCTTGCGTTTGCGTAAGTGTAGGCGTGATCTTGTGTAACAAAGAGAGAGATCACAACTAATCCTTTGTCCACACGTGCCTACCCATGGGGACCCCCCCAAGCGTATGAGCGTAGTACAGGCACGCATGATGCTAACTAGTTTTCATAGACACTATGCATTCCAAGAAATATTCAAGAGTGGAGAGTTTTCCGATAGGTAGCCTCACAAAGACATTAATACGGAAACTCAGAAGTGACCGTAAGGAAATGGGAAAGAATATACTTGGCATGACGATAAAGGTTAGGAGGAGAACCATCTGGATTAAGGAAGTGGACAGATTTATGATCACAACAGAAAATGTAAATGGTCATGGGTAGGACATGTTTCTCTTTCGTAGATTGGGAAGCAGATCGACAGTTAAAGTAAGAGTTGTAATCTTGAGATACAGTGAGAAATATAGACAGAGATAAATAGAGAGACAGACAGACAGAGAGACAGAGTGTGAGGTAGACAGAGCGAGTGAGTTAGGGAGACAAAACGAGTGAGACAGAAACAGCTAGTGAGAGAGACAGAGAGAGAGCGGGAGAGACAGGAAGAGAATGAGAGACAGGAAGAGAGTGAGAGACAGGAAGAGAGAGTGAGAGACAGGAAGAGAATGAGAGGCAGGAAGAGAGTGAGAGACAGGAAGAGAGAGTGAGAGACAGGAAGAGAATGAGAGACAGGAAGAGAGAGTGAGAGAAAGAGTGAGAGACAGGAAGAGAGAGTGAGAGACAGGAAGAGAGTGAGAGACAGAGAGGGTGACAGATAGAGAGTGAGAGAGATAGAGATTGACAGAGAGTGAGAGAGACAGTGAGTGAGAGACAGGCAAACAGACAGACAGAGAGAAAGAGAGGAACAGGGACATAATGACGATCGTAAATTTGCCTGGATAAGATAAAAGTAACGAGCAAAGGATTGCTCAAGGTATCGAAAGTTTAGAGAGGCATTCCCTCTGCAGTGGTCAACCATAGATTGTATTTGTATATGTGTGTGTGTGTATAATATATATATATATATATATATATATATATATATATATATATATATATATATATATATATATATATATATATACAAGAATGAAGGTGGAAAAATATACGAGGAATAGTAGGGGAATTTTAATGCTTGACGTTTCGACCCTTAGAGTCTTGATCACAAAGCTTTGTGAGCTAGACCCTAAGGGTCGAAATTCCTCTACTATTCCTCGTATATACCTTCATTCTCATTTGTCAATATATTTTCCGTTCAAGATATATATATATATATATATATATATATGTATATATATATATTATTGTATATATATATATATATATATATATATATATATATGTATATATATATATATATAATGCACACGCACGAGTTGTCATCTATTGACGACTTGTTCATTTTTTTTTTTTTATTTTTTTTTCGTTAACTGCACGGAGCTCCGTAAGGGAAAAAATATATATATGACGTCGATTTTGTCCCGATCTCATCTCATTAATTATTTCTTAGACGCACCGTGGCCCAAGAGGAAGCCTCATCTTGCTGACTGGATTCTTTAACCGCGAAGCTCTCTTAGACTGGTTTACCTTTCTATTTTACTCGAGTTAAAGACGGACTGACCAGGTGTAAATACATACCGAGTTAATGGCTTAAGTAAAGACATTAGTGCCTATTCGTTTAACAAGTTCGTTTGCCACTAGCTTAAGTCGTTAATGTGAAGAATACTGTCGGTACCTACTGGCAGAGCTGGGCGCGTTCCTAGGTGCGTTCCGCTTTTGTTTGGCCGCGGTTAGCGCTCCCAAACTATTGAAGCAATATAGGTGCCGGTATACGTGGCCTACCTTTTGGATGTAGCCTACGAATTTTTTCTTTGGCCTAGTATATGGCCTACCGGACTTTTAGCTCGGTATGAATCTGTCTCTCAAGTTTTAATAGTTTGGGAGCGCTAACCGCGGCCAAACTAAAGTGGAACGCACCGAGGAACGCGCCCCGCTTTGCTTATTGGGCTATGATATGAAGTACTTTTATCATACCTTTGTAGTGTGCTAGTGGCGTAATCAAAACTTAACGGAGCTCGTATTCTCTTAGTCAAGTGTTCGAGTTCCACACTTCTCTCCGATTTTCATCAGTGACTGTTACCTGGTCAAACAGTCCATGCTCATAGGGAAAAGTGTCTGATTCGGTGGCAGTTAATCGCCTTCTGGCGTATGCTCTTCACTTTTTTCCACCTTAATGCCTAGTTTCTTTGTCATTAAGGAACTTCATCTAGGGTAAGTAAGACAACGGAGTACAGCGTGAGGATGAAGGAAGGAAGGAATAGGGAAAGGGATGGAGAGCGTTGTGTCTTGTTGCTAAGACAGTATTGAGACAACAGCGCCCGCGGACCTCACGCCCTCACGCCCTCACGCCCCCTCTTTATGCGGCCAACACCCCGTTTCCGTCTCCCAGACGCCCAACCCTGAGGAGGAAGGTGGAGGAATTCGAAGACCTCCAAACATAGCTCAGGTCTTGCGTAATACTTTAACACACTCTTTGTCCTGGACCCGGAGGTCTTACGTAAAGGACAAAGTTCTCTCGCTTGAGGGTGAAGCCGTTTTCTAATTCCGCCGTGCGCTGACGTGCATAGGTACGCGTTTCTGTGCGGCGGGGTTGAAGGTGTGTATTATCGAAGCCGTTAAAAGCGGTTAAACGGTTTTTGGGACGGTCCGTGTTGCCTCCGCGTGAAGTCGCCTTGCATTAACGACAGGAGGGTTCTCGGAAAGGCGTCGTTGTAGGAAAGTGGTTAAGAAGATTCTTTTTGGCTTCACGATATGGTCAAGTTATATGTATATTTCTTATTTCGTAATTGTCACATAATCTAAAATCGTTATCAGAATCTGGAGACATACTAATGATTGCCTACATCATTACATGGTTAAAACAAAACTGTTTTTAGAGATCATCGTGGCAATTATTCTCCAAAGAAAGCCAAACTGTAATACCTCCAAATATCTCCAAATATCTGTTAGGTCTGCTTGTAATCAGGGAGACACCTTGAGGCGTATCACATTGTCCTTTGCTTCTTCTGGTACCAAGAAAATTGCTTTCACGAACTTAGCTTGATTTACTTACGCCCTGTTACGTATTTTCATACTGATTCTTATTTGTACCAGAATGCAATGTCGTCTCAAGGAGACTGAGGAATTTACGCGAAACTATGAAAACCTTCTATGAATGTGCAATCGCCACCAACCCTAGCCACCTGGAGGTTAACTACGAAAATATAACCTTCCTTTCCAAGTATTCTATACGTTTCGCTACACATTGGTCGGTTCACAGGGAAAGGTAAATATGTATAATGCAATTGGGTGACATCGAGAATATCTGAGCGTTATATTTGGTTAAATGCATTCAGAAGGGACCGCAACCCTTCCGAAGAGTTATGTGCCAACATTGGCACGTAGTGAAGGATTCGAACGCTTGCGAAATGTCCAGGCAGTCCAGTCGAGTCTGGTTGAGACCAGACAAGTCCAGGCCAGGCCAGACCAGAGTAGACAAAATAGACTATGGTAGACCAGACTAGACTAGACTAAAATAGATTAGACCAGAGCTCAGACTAGACAAGGTTAGACCAGACTAGACCAAAATGAAACCTGATTAAACCAGATTACACTAGACCAGACTAGACCAGATTACACTAGACCAGAGTAGACTAGTCTAGACTAGACTAGGCCAGACCAGACTAGAGCAGAGTAGACCAAACTATCCTGTCCTAGACCAGAGTAGACCAGACTAGCCTAGACTAAACCAGACCAGACTAGACCGTCTGGAAGACGCTGCGACGTCATGCAGTTATTTATATCCCTGAAGATTGTTAACTGAACGGCTGACAGCAAAACTTACACATTTGTTTTAGTCAGAGTTTCATGAACACCAAAATATATGAGCCATAGTCAACAAGAAACTAAATTCTAGTGTTAGTAAGGCTCTAGGTTATACTAAATGTTGCTAGTCATAAAAAGAAAGAGGAAAAACAAACAAACAATATAACAGAATAACTCCCGAATTAATATCATTCCAATGGTCGTCAAAAAATGCGAGAACCGTAGGATATGTGTTCTTTCTCATGTGCAGAATAACAAGATCTGATAAACGTGTTTCAAATACAAACGAATCGACCGCGCCAATAGTAAACACACAACGTATACGCCCCACTGAAATAAGAAAAATAATAATTGAAAACTATACTCCAAGATTATTTTACATCTTACCGATTTAAAAGAGCCTGGAATTGAATAATTAAAGAGCATACCTACATATACCAAGGCTTTTTCCCCCTTACAAGGGAGGTAGCCGAAAATAATTAAAGAGAAAATACTAAAAACTGAAACTATTTGAGAGGAATTGTAACCAAGAATTGAAAAATGTGGACATGAGAAACGAAAACAAGAAGAGTTCAGGTCACCACCCAGCACTAAAGGGGTTATCACACTGGGCTATTTTTCCTCCGACATCCTACCTCCAACCTCCATTTGAATAACTAGAATATGACTTCGCTTACAGAAATCTAGATTTCTCTAAGAACACTTCATCAGTATGTCTAACATTCTTATCGTATATCTCTCAGTTCGTCATTTAGCTCTGCTATATATGACAGAAAGATAATTTGATATTAGGAGTTTTTGAAAAATGAAATATTGTAACCGAAGTCGTTTTTACTCAAACGAACTTTCAACGGTCGATGATGATTAAACCCGTAGGAGCCTAGTGTGACTGTTAAGACAACAGCAAACATAGAATAGGCTTGGCTACAGAGAGATACCGACCGCAATACAAACATATGATTGTAACCGAATTAGTTTTTACTCAAACGAACTTAACGGTCGACGCTGATGAAGTAGGTAGAGGCCTAGTGTGACAGTTAAGACAAGAGCAAGCATAGAATAGGCTTGGCTACAGATAGATACTGACCAGGTGTACAAACGAATAATTGTAACTAAAGTTGTTTTTATTCAAACGAACTTTCAACGGTCGACGCCGATGAAACCCGTAGAAGCCTAGTGCAGTGGTTGGTTCCCAAACTGGGGGGGTTAAATTACCCCTTGGGGGTAATTTAACAAATTCTCGGGGGTAATGGAGGGGTGACTAATAATAATAACAATTCTCAAAATCAATAAGCCAAGAATTCCTTAACTAGCTTCACTAGCTTAACTAGCTTCACAGCATGCAACTCCTACATCCATCCCACTGATGTTCTCTACATCTGTGGCAGTAGTCATTAGAGATACACAAAGTTCAAATACAACAAATAAACGAAAATATCTGTAGTGTTTTAATTTATCCATATATATCAATGTTAACCAAATTTTGTGAAAGGGGTAACATGCTTAATGTGGCATGTTAAATTGGGTAACAAACTGAAAAAGTTTGGGAATCACTGGCCTAGTGTGACCATAAGACAGTAACAAGCATAGAGTAGGCTTGGCTACATAAAGATACTGACCACAATACAAACATAAGATTGTAACCGAATTCGTTTTTACTCAAACGAACTTTAACGGTCGACGCTGATGAAGCTCGTAGAAGCCTAGTGTGACCGTTAAGGCACCACAAGCATATAGTAGGCCTGGCTACAGAAAGATACTGACCACAATACAAACATAAGATTGTAACCGAATTCGATTTTACTCAAACGAACTTTAACGGTCGACGCTGATGAAGTAGGTAGAGGCCTAGTGTGACCGTTAAGGCACCACAAGCATAGAATAGGCTTGACTACAGAAAGATATTGACGAGGGTACAACCATCACACAGAACACCGAATACCTCACCTTGCACTGTCCCGCCTGAGCCATAATATCCAGACAACAACATAATATTTCTTCCTAGAGTGAGTTGTGGTCCAATCCGGTGGCTGCCGCCGGTGAGGTTGGAAGCGTGGGTCCCGTGCAACAGGGACCTGGGACAACGGATTGGTTGTTTAGTGTTGTTGTCAGTGTTGTTGTTAACGGTGGAAATAACGAAAATGATTAAGACAACGAAATCCAAAATAGTCTTCAGTCTTCGACACTTGGTGCTCGTGTCTACGAAAGTTTATATTTTAGTATGTGTCTAAAGGGGGTTTACACGTTACACACGTGTTTAAAGTAATGTGTGAACGTGTGAACGGGGTATTTGGGGTTTAACCAACGTGTTCGACAACCAAATACCCCGTTCACACGTTCACACATCACGTGTCTGTCGAACGGCGTTCGACGAACCGTTAGTCCGTGTAAACGCCCTCTATGTCTAAGCGGAAACTGAGACGCAGGACACGCAGGCCACACAGCGCAGATCAAAGATAGACTTCCTGTAGTTGATTTGAAGCTTAGTTTGAACTTCTCTCACTTGAAATGCTGAGGTAGTACGTAGATCTAGAGATATTTCAAATGAGAGAGAAGTTCAAACTGTACTTCAGTTCAGCAACAGGAAGTCTGTTTTTGATCTGTGCTGCGTTACCTGTGTCACCTGCGTCTCAGTTTGCTATTATTATTATTATTATTATTTATTTATTTATTTATTTATTTATTTATTTTTATTTTATTTGTTTATTATTATTATTATTATTTTTTTTTTTTTTTTTTAGGAATGTCTCCTTTGGGACTGCAGAGAGTAGGATGCCTAGTTCTATCCCCGTCCCGTTTTTGTCGACTTTTACGACTCAAGTGGGAATACTCGGTGACAGTATTCTTCTCCCCTACCCACAGGGAGGGGGAGTGAATGGGAGTGGAGTATGTGGGAACGGAATGTGTGGGAGTGGGTTTTATGACCTTGTTTTTTGGCTACCTCTCTTGTAAGGGGGAAAAAGCCCTTGCTATATATATGTATAATACTCGGCAGCAGTATTCTTCTCCCCCTACCACAGGGAGGGGGTGAATGAGAGTGGAGTATGTGTGGATGGGAGTGGATTTTATGCCCTTGTTTTTGGCTACCTCACTTGTAAGGGAGAAAAAAGCCCTTGTACATTCTATCTACTATATATATATATATTAATATATATATATATATATATATATATATATATATATATATATATATATACCAGAAGGACTCCCCTTTACAAGGGAGATAACGATCCCAGACATGCATCCCCTCTCCACCCATCCCAACCCATTTATTTTCCTTTTATCTTAACACTTTGAGGGACCACCTGCCTGGGCTACCCAAACAAATTAAATTTTCGTGAATCTCTGTACTATATTTTTCCTTTTCGAAAAATACTTTAACAGGACGACCAAGAAGAATATAACTCTCCCTTTTTGTACCGGTTCTTTGAGGAACCATTACTAACGCGTAAATATTGGTCAAGACTCGAGATAACCTTGTGACGGAATATGGAAGGAAAAAGAAAACGGCGAAAGAAAATGTGTTTCATCATCGACGGCGAGCGGTGAGGGAAAGCAAGGGCGTGGATTTTCGTGGGATCATTTCGCGCTTCACGAAAAACAAAATCTCGCGAATTTTCAAATCGGTTTCGGCATCGAGATCGATCCTTTCGTGGAAAAATGGTCCGCTGGCTCCATCGGCAATTTTCTTCCCGACCTCTACAAGAGCAAACACGAAACGTTTCATCACTGTCCAAGTAACATTCACCGTGTAGCAATAAATTTCTGTGTCCGTGTAAGATTTTTGCTTCTGTACGAGTGTGTGGACACACACACACACACACACACACACACACACACACACACACACACACACACACACACACACACACACACACTTCGTGGCTCTGTGGTCAGAGTTCCCGGCTGCCACTACGGTGGTCCGGGTTCGACTCCCGCCCAGGGATGAAATAATCTCAGTTTCGCTGCGCCGCAAGTCGTTACTCCAACTCACGTAGGTGGGGTTTGAGGGTGTGTGCGCGTGTAAGGTCACAGTATTACCCATAGATCGGTCATGCGAGCTCTGAGCTCTCATCCGGGAGGGAAATAGCTGTCGATCACGAGTCCAACACGTGATCCGTGACCATGGTGAATCACACACACATACGCACGTGTGTGTGTGTGTATGGAACATACTAGACGAAGGAGTAGTGTGTGCAAATACAATACAAGAATTTAAGATCAAATTAGATATGGAGAGATACAGAGACGGGACCTCACGAGCGTAGCTCCCCTTCCCGTAAGATACAAATAGGGAAACACACACACACACAAACACACACACACAAACACACACACACACACACACACACACACACACACACACACACACACACACACACACACACACACACACACACACACACACACACACACACATTCATATTTATATATGTGTGTGCGTGTGTGTGCGCGCGTGTGCGTGTTTGTGTGTGCGTGTGTGTGTGTTAAGTGGTGGGAAATGGAAAGACTAGAATCTTAATCCGAGTTCAATTCTTGACCACTGTCGCTACAAGCTTATACAAAAATAGTCAAGATTAAAACTCGGATTAAGACTCCAGTCTTTCCTCTTCCCATCCACATCATATGCATGTGTGTGTGTGTGTGTGTGTGTGTGTGTGTGTGTGTGTGATTCACCATGGTCTTGGATCACGTGCTTGACTCGTGATTGACAGCTATTTCCCTTCCGGATGAGAGCTCAGAGCTCGTATATGACCGATCTATGGGTAATGCTGTGACCTTACAGGAACACACACACCTAACTCCCCGTCCACGAGAGTTGGAGTAACGACTCGCAGCGCAGCGATACTAAAATTTCAGCCTTGGGTGGGGTTCGAACCTGGACTGCCGTAGTGGCAGGCGAGAACTCTAAACACTATGCCACGAGGTGTGTGTGTGTGTGATCGAAATATACAGAACATTCGACATTAGTGTCTTCTTTTCCGACGGTGGGATGAAAGTTTATTTTGCTAATGTGCTACGACATTACTATATATATATGTATATATATATATATATGAATGGTAAGAATGGAAAGACACGATTGAGAACAAGAGATTTTATTCATGACCGGTTTCGCCTTTGAGGCTTCTTCAGAGGTAATATCTTACCTCAATCGTGTCTTTCCATTCTTACCATTCATAAACCTGTCAGTCACAATATATATATATATGTATATATATATAGTAAACGTGTGTGTGTATGTGTTCGTGTGTGTGTGCATAGACACCAACGCCCTCGCTAGCCAAGGTTAGTCTAAGGGAGTGTGGGTGGGAATGAACAGCTCTTTGGCTTCTTTCCTCTCCGAGTTTTGGTACCTTTTCCTAAATTCTCTCTGTCGCCACACGATTTTATTCACCTCAGTGGCAACCCTCAGTAGTGTCGTCGTTAGCATGAGCTGCTACCACATCGTGATTGGGAATTTATTGGTAAAAGGTAATAAATGTTTTACTCTACTCTCCATTTTCCCTCCTCTCCCTTTCCTTCTCTTGTATCTCCCGCCCAATTCCCATTGTTATTCCCATTCTTCATTCTACCTCTCGTTCTCCCTTTCCCTTCCCACTCTCCATTTGCCCAAACTTACCTCGAATTCCCAACTTATCTGGATTGTTGAGAGTTTGACCCTCAGTATCCAGTGGCACCCCTTATACATTCTGCTCTGGCTTGCGTTCTTTGATTTGGTTTAATTGAGCGGTCAGTTGAGTCCATAACACGAGAACTCCGGATGGCTCAGTGGTAACGCGTTTGCTTCAAATCCAGGAGGAGTGGGAAAGAGAGAGAGAGAAAGAGAGAGAGAGAGGCTGGTTGTAAGGCTTCATATGTACGTACGTTTCCGCCCTGTCAGGTTCGCCTGATACTCTATTCAGACAACACA
>NC_134804.1:47176534-47201534 GCF_046742065.1 Oratosquilla oratoria
GTCGTTGGAACTTTGCTCTAGAGCCCTGCAGGAACTTCTTCGCAACGCCGAACGACTCGGGGAAGGGGTTTTCGGAGTGGCCTACAAAGGAAACATGAGCGGAAGGCCAGTCTGCATCAAGGTCTTCAAGCGAAACTCCTCTAAAGACATGCTCAAAGAAGCGAACCTCCTGGAAGAGGTAGAGGAAGCCGGAGTGCCTGGGACTCCACGACTACTCGCCTACTGCATCGCTCCTCTTGCCGTTGTCACCACTTTTGACGGTCCGAAGACCCTGAGAACCGCTTTGCACGAGGACCTACTGACCATGGGCAAGGTCGACGTGATCCACATCGTCCACCAGATCGCGACGACTCTTCGTTCTCTGAGTGAGTACGGGGTCGCGCATAATGACCTCAAAGACGATAATATCGTTCTTAGGTCCCAAAATAACCGTTATGTTACCACTGTCATCGATCTGGGAAAAGCCACCAGGCTGGGCACTCTGGCCTACGGTTACCTGGACGGGGATCGATATCCACACATCGCCCCAGAACTTACAAGGGGATTTCTTGCCTCCCCGAAATCTGATGTATATTCTCTCGGACAACTCATGAAGAGTCTGGCATCCCAGGTGCCATTTTTAGGTCCAAGTTTCTTGGCACTCAGTGTTGCCGCACAGAAGACAAATTCTCGAGAGAGGATCTCCATCTCCGACCTCGAGGAAGGTCTAAGCGAGATCCTCACAGAATTGTCATCGGTCTCGAGCTTCTCTGAATACAGCGATTCAGAAGCTTCTGAGAGTCCATTTCCCGAAGTAGTCTCCACTTCCGTCACCCCTGAATCCCCCGAAGAAATCATCATCGCTGTGTCTTCAGCGTCTGTCAGCTTTTCTGTGTCTTCATCGTCTAGCGGCTTTTCTGCTCCCGCTGGGGGTAAGCGGAAGCTCTCCGCAGTTCTTTCCTCTTCTGATTCCAGAACCGAGAAGAGACATCGATGTTGTTGAACTCTCCGTATATTCACTTCGACACATCTTGACTATCGGCCTTACCAAGCAATTCTCACTCCAAAAGCAAACATCATTAAAGTCTTTGGCACCTGGACTCTCCCCTTAGTACAGCGAAACTGCTGTATAGTAGAAAAAACTTACAGTTGTTTTCACGCACACGAGCATGTGTGTGTGTGTGTGTGTGTGTGTTTGAGGGAGGCGCAAGTGTGTACATATTTGTATGTATGCATACGAGTATATATGCGTCTATATATACTTATATGTGTATATATGTATACATGTGTATATATATGTATAATATATATATATATGCATATATATATATAATATATATATATAATATATATGCATATGTATAGAAACAACATCAAAATGAATAATTGAATAGATAAATAAGTAAATGAATAAATGAAAAAAAAAAAATATATATATATATATATATATATGTGTGTGTGTGTGTGTGTGTGTTTGTACTGTATATGTATAATATATATATATATATATATATACTGTATATGTATAATATATATATATAATGTATATATCTATATATATGTATATATATATATAATATATATATATACTGTATATGTATATATAGAAAGAAAGAGAGAGAGAGAGACATTCTGACCGGTTGACGCAAGCGTGAACATTGGTTATAGCTTGAAGGGAGAAAGTGAATATTCACAAGTATAAAAAATAATTGAGTTATGTATACCATTACGAGTATCCAGTCCCGAACAACGACTGAATGTGGCAGCACACTACGCTAGCATGCTATTTGCCTTTGCCACTTCGTTTGAGTAGAAACGACATCGGTTACGATTTTTTTTTCCCAAATGTCAAATTACTCTTGCGTCATATCATAGTGAGAAGCTGAATGACGAACTAAAAGAAGTTAAACCTAGAATACGAATGTTAGACACATTGTATAGATGGTCTTACGGATGTCTAGAATATTGTAACCGAAGTCGTTTTTACTCAAACGGAGTAGCAAAATCAAGTAGCATACATACATACATATACCAAGGCTTTTTCCCCCTTCCAAGGGAGGTAGCCACAAAGGGAAAGGCATAAAAACACTCCCACCCATTTCATCCCTAAATACACTCCACACCCCTCCCACCCTTCCTCTCATCTGAGCACCTCCTGGATGACGGGTCATCCCTGAACCCTGCCCACCGCCCTGGGTCAGAAGCAGTGTCGCAAGACACAGTACATCCACAGCAAGGCCGCTTCATTTAATCGGCGACCCCCCCTCTCCGTCCCCCTTTGCATATAAAGGGAGGACGGGGAGAAATCCCTTCGGGCTGCGTCAAAATTTACTCACACATACTACCCCCCCCCCCCCTCCGCCCATTCCTCCTCATGCAGTCACAACATCATCCATATACAACCATTCTCCACTCACCTCTGTCTTCCGTCCTCTCCCTTCCTTACAGACATTCCCCTCTTCCCCCATCCACCTCATCCTAGGACGTCCCCTCATGTTCACTACCATCTCCAATCCCTGACTCACTACCCTAGCATTCACCTCTCGCACCACCCCATCACAGTGCCTTTCTGTCTACCCTATCATAAGCCTTTTCCAGATCCATAAAAGCCCAAAAAACATCCT
Source organism: Oratosquilla oratoria (assembly GCF_046742065.1). Taxonomy (NCBI): domain Eukaryota; kingdom Metazoa; phylum Arthropoda; class Malacostraca; order Stomatopoda; family Squillidae; genus Oratosquilla; species Oratosquilla oratoria. Next base: position 47,179,138 of record NC_134804.1, read on the forward strand.
TCCCCTTTCCTATAGCTTTCTCACATATCTGTCTTACCACAAAGATCTGATCTACACAACCTCTACCCGTCCTAAATCCACACTGTTCTTCACCAATTACTCCTTCTGTTCCTCTCCTAATCCTCTCAATTAAGATTCTCCCATAAGCCTTCCCTACTACACTCAACAGGCTAATCCCTCTGAAATTACTACATTCACACTTGTCCCCTTTTCCCTTGTAAAGAGGAACTATACAGGCACTACTCCAGTCCTCCGGTACTCTACCCTCTCTCCAGCAAACATTAAATAATCTCACCAACCAGTCCACCATCACTGAACCTCCCTTTTTCAGACATTCTGCATGACATCCATCCAGACCAGGTGCCTTACCTGCTTTCATCATCTTTACAACTGCCTTCACCTCATCCTTCCTTATTTCTCCTTCATTCTCCTCACTCATCACTTTCATTTTTTTCGTATTTCCCACTGCAGCTATCTTTCCTTCCCTATCCTCCTTCACATTCAGCAACTCCCTAAAATATTCTGCCCATCTTCCCCTCACTGCCATCTCTTCCATTATCAACTCTCCATCTGTACCTTTTACCTTTTCTTCCCTACTTGATTCGCCTCCTCTTCCTCTCTTAATTTCTTTCCAAAACATCTTTTTATTACTTTCAAAATTTTCTGTCATACTCCTACCCCATTTCACATCTGCTCTCCTCTTTGCCTCCTTTACCTTTTGCTTTACTTCTCTTTTCTTTTCTTTGTACGTCTCATATGACTCCCCTGTCCTCTTTTGTAACCAATCTGTGAATGCTCGCTTCTTCTCTTCTACAACCTTCTTTGTTTCCTCATCCCACCATTCACTACCCTTTCTTCTATTTCCCCCTGTCCTTCTTGTTCCACACACCATCCTTGCACACTTTAAGACTCCCTCCTTGAACCATCCCCATTCCTCCTCCACACCCATCTCTGCTCTATCCTTTACTCCCTCCCACTCCTCCTTCAGCTTCTTTTCGTACTCCTTCTCCTTTTCCTTTTCATTCAAGGAGTTCACTCTAAGAACCTCCCTACCTTTTGTCCCTTTCCTCCTTCTCCATCTATCCTCCACTCTCAACTTACCTTCCACCAAAAAATGATCTGATATTCCCCCACCCTCCCCTTAGCACATGTACATCCTTAACTCTTCCTATCATAATCCTATTTACCACTACATAATCCATTAGCGCTCTATCTACCACCCTTCCCTCCACCACCCTCTCCCATGTGTACTTATGCTTGACTTTCTTCCGAAACACTGTATTTGCTATCATCAACTCTCTTTCTAGACACATTTCCACCATGCTATCCAGAAATGCTTAGTGTGCCGCCATCCATATCGGAACTATTTCAGTTCATCCTTTGTTACATTAGAACACTTCTCTCTACAAAAGGTAATTCCTATGATGAGATGTTGCTAGCATGTGGAAATTACTAAACACTCAACAATGACTGGCGAGAAATGTAGTAACACGTTTGTAAATCGCAACTAATACCATAATCGGACGAAAGAAAGAGTTACGTAAGCGAAACTATGTATTTCGATTGCTAACTGCAACCCTCTTTGTACTACTGAAGAGGGTTGCAGTTAGCAATCGAAATGTATAGTTTCGTTTACTCAACTCTCTTTCGTCCGACTGTGGTATTAGTTGTGACTCAACAATGAATACTCGTGTGTGTGTATATATATAGATATATATATATATATATATATATATATATATATATACATACATACATATACCAAGGCTTTTTCCCCCTTACAATGGAAGTAGCCAAAAAGGAAAAGGGATAAAATCATTCCCACCCATTCCATTCCTGAATACACTCCACACCCCTCCTGATATATCGTTGGATAGGCCTCGATGCCCACTATAGTAAATGTAGAAGATGCAGCCTATCACACTACAGGAATTAGGAGTCTTCAACGTCTAGAGAAAATAATTTGGTGTTAGCCTAAACAAGGTTCCTTGAAATAGTCACTGAGGCTTGAGGTGCAAAAGGAAACGGGGATCTTAGTTAAAAAAAAAAAAAAAAAAATCCTCCAGCAGTATCTAGAGTACTACGAGTATAGTCTGTGTGCTCCAAGAAGTCCGTTCATGGCATTGCATACGTCGTGCCAAATCCATATTACATGCCCCTCCCTCTCTCTCTCTCTCTCTCTCTCTCTCTCTCTCTCTCTCTCTCTCTCTCTCTCTCTCTCTCTCTCTCTCTCTCCCTCCCTCTCTCCCTCACTTTTATTTCCCATCTTTGTGCTATTTGATACTTTTTTTATATTCCGGATATAGTAAATGAATCTGCATAGTACAACGAGTATTACTTTTTAGGATTATAGCAACGATTACCCCATCCAACCTGTCTCGCCTGTGAGACCTCGGCTTGGCATCATGGGAGGGAAAAAGCGCTGTTGCCACATGTCATAGAATTGATTCAAATCGTTGTTATAATCCCCAAAAGTGTTACCCATTGTAATATACAAGTACAGCTTACTTTATTATACACAGAATAAAAAAATAAATAGCACATAGTTGGGAAATAAAAGAAAGATGCGTTTATTAATATTGATTTGGCATATGTCTCACGAGGTATGGCTGCACGGACTCCTTTGGAGCGCACACACTATAGTAGCTAATCACTTTTTGGAACAACCGCACAGCTGAAGAGCTAGAAGTATTTGATATATGTTTTCCTTAATTAGTATAGGTGGGTGATGATGACATGGAGAAATGTAACGTAGATGTGAAACGTCAGACCTTAGCGCAGCAATAAATTTTGTAAAGTATTACGGTAGCAAGCACACGAACATGCTATAACTCACAGTCCGCTTTCTATAGCAAGTAGACGACCTTTAAAGGTTGTAATAAATTTCGTTATTATCATTATTATTATTATTATTATTATTATTATTATTATTATTATTATTATTATTATTATTATTTGTAGTATTAGTATTAGTATTATCATTATTATCATTATTATTGTCATCGGCATCAATATCATTAACATCATGATCATCTTTATATTTTATTTATATTGTTATCATTATTGTTGTTTTTATGTTATTATTGTTGATTGTATTGTATTTGCTATTTCTATTGTTTATTTTTGTAATTTATTTTTGTATAATTATTTTTACCATTTCTATTTTTATTATTCCTATTATCATTATCATCTTTATTTTTAATAAAATCATTACTACTACTACTATTACTACTACTATTACTACTACTATTACTACTGCTACTACTACCACCACCACTACCAACATCATTATTATGACCATTATTGGCACTGTCATCTTATTGTTTTTTGATAATGCTACCTCCCAAATCACATGAAGTAACATAACTCAGCGTTCTGACCCTGATGTTAGGGGTCGGCCATAATTTGATCAAATAATATGACCGTGTTTTTATGTCCTCGTGGTCTTTGAATTGTGTTCCTCTAGTGATATCGAACGGTAAATCTTATTTTATCACTCTTATATCTTTTGCAATAAGATCTAGTGCTAGACCAGGTAGAACGCGTGATCATAAACGCCAGTGGAATAGTCTAAGGGATCTGAAAATTAGCGAGGAATGCTTCACTTGTGCTTCCAAGATTTCTTGGTATTTTTAGTTCTGAGGAGAGCTGCTGGCTGTTCATATCTTCTGAGAAATTATTATTAAGACGTTGAATAAATAGATGAATAGATGTATAAGAAAAAGAAATTAATATAGATATCAAAAAGTGACGAGCATTGTGTATCTTCGAAAATGAACCACGAAAGACAAAGGAAATAAACGTTCGTGATTTCACCAAATATATTAAGTTCAAAAGGAAATTTAACTCTACTTATATAATGCACAACTTGTAAGGTGGGAGAAGGCCAGGCAAAGGATCCTCTTATCCTTCAGTCCCATACCCATTTGTTGTCTCTGTTATCCTACCTCCTACAGAATGAAAGGTCAGAAGCAATGCAGTAAGGCACAGCTCCCCAGAGCAGGGCACGACAGCCGAAGCTGGTTAACACCCACCTCCTCATTTACATGGAGACCTCAGCCCACTCATCTACTCAAGAATACTCAGCAGACAAGAAGGAATTACTTTGAGCCGCATCAGCATAATCATTCATTCACAAACACTCGCCACTCGTAATTTTACCCGCTTCCTTCCCTGCTCGACAGACATTCCTCTTGTTACAAAGACCCACTTCATTCCATCCATTCATATCATTCTTGGTGTTCCCCTCAAGTTCAGTCCGTCCACCTCTGCCTTCTACACTGTTTCTATTAATCTTTCTTCACTCATTTTTTTCATATGCCTTGGCCATCCCAGTATTCTTTGACCAACCCTACCTTCCAGATCTTTACCCATCCCCATTCCCCTCCTCACCTCCTCATTTCTCACTCTATCCATCCTCGTAACCCTCATCTCAAGTACATTTAAACTTGTCCTTTCTGCCTCACATGAATTGTTAGTCTCAGCCCCATACAGTCACTCCTTACTTCCCTCACTCACTTTGTAATACACCTCCGCGGTCAGTCTTCCATTCCTTGCTACATGTGACATAAAATACTTAAAACTATTCACTTCCTCTGGCCTCTCACCTTTAAGATTTACCCCCGAACTCATTTCCACCCTCTCCCTTTGCGCGTCTCATGACTTATCATTTACCCACATTTACTTTCAACGTTCTTCTCTCACATACCTCCCTGGACTACGACATTGGCTGCCTTAGACCCTCCTCTGACCCAACCATAAGCAAAGTATCATCAGCAAACAACAGCTGGCTCACCCTCCACTTCCCTCCACTCTCACGAACCATCTCCAAACGCCAACCTATCACCCTCGCACTTACCTTGCGTATCACCCCATCTGTGTATATGTTGAACAACCATGGTGACATTACACAACCACACTCAACCCTAACGCAAGCTTGACTACTCACGTAAAATTAAAAAACATTTGACCAGACATGATAACCTTTACCCTATCCCATATATTTATGCAAAACCTCCCACAATTTCTGTTGACTGGCTATAAGCCTTCTCCAGATTCACAAAAGCCTAAAAGACATGCTTAAGCCCCTGGCGCACATACGCGACTTAAGCGAGTTCGTCTGAGTAGAAACGACTTCGGCTACAACTTTGTTATTCGAATCTCCAAATATCAAATCACCTTTGCGTCATATATTGAAGTTGAATGACGAACTAAGAGGAGTTAAACCTATACGAATATTAGACACATTGTTGAATTATAGACTTAGGGAAGTCTAGAATGTTGTTAGCGAAGTCGTCTTCCAGCTTTTCAAAATCACAACATTTGACGAGAATCGTGATAGTGTGACGAGGGCTTTACCTTTCTCGCATATTTGCCTTACTTCAAAAATCCGGTTTGACCAGCACATCCTTTACCTTTCCTAAGCCCATACTGTTCTTTCCTAATACAAACTCTCAGGAGTCTACTAATACACCAAGGTAGATTAGCTAAATATATAACGATTCTGAATAAAATGATAAACGAGCAGAAACAGCAGTATCGTGTAACTTCGTCTGTCTACAAGAAATTATACATATACATGTGTTTATATATACGCATGCATACATATAAATCTATATATGCAAATACTTATGTACATACATATTCATTAATGTAGGTGTGTGTGTATGTGATTCACTATGGTCTTGGATCACGTGTTGGACTCGTGTGTGTGTGTGTATGTGTGTGTGTGTGTGTGTGTGTGTGTGTGTGTGTGTGTGTGTGTATGAATACACACAAGACAAATTATAATTAAATTGATTTTAACACTAGCTCTTCTCACTGCAGTTATTTAGTACGTACTGACCGATTACTTTGCCTTTTAGATTCACCTTGTTGATTATGAGTTATCGTGGATTCAGCCTTGCACGGTTAGGAGAGGGGGCGGGCGAAACTTTCACGGTGTGTTCGGGATGTTATGTAATTACTGTACTTATGAAATCAGCCCCACCGGCCGGGTTGCCTTGGAACACAGCAAAGTGTATTCTGAAACCCAACTTGAATCCCAGGAATTTCCTTTTACGCCTCAATTTCAAGGATTCTTACTTTCGTTAGGTCAAAGCTGAAATCGGTGTTGTGTGTGTGTGTGATTCATCATGGTCTTGGATCACGTGTTGGACTCATGATCGACAGGTATTTCCCTTCCGGAAAAGAGCTCAGAGCTCATATATGGCCGATCTATAGGTAGTGCTGTGACCTTACACGCACACACACACCCAACTCCCCGCCCACGAGAGTTGGAGTAACAGCCCACAGCGCAGCGATACTGAAATTATTTCAGACCTGGTCGGGATTCGAACCCGGACCGCCGTAGTGGTAGCCAGGAACTCTTCCAACTGTACCACAAGTTGTGTGTGTGTGTGTGTGTGTGTGTGTGTGTGTGTGTGTGTGTGTGTGATGAATGTTTTAGTGATATTAACAATTGAGTAAATGTATTTTACATATGACTCTTTGCCGAAGAAGCCCTGTGGTTGACACCTGTCAAAGATGTGTACTCAGTGTCTCTCTCAAAGGCGTTATCAGACTGGGCTATTTTTCTTCCGACTGTTGGAGCAAATTTACAGCCCGCAGCTTTCGGGAAGGAATCTGATATGCTGGAGGAAAATAATTTTCCTCCAGTATATTTAAACACATTCTATGTATTTTGTTGAGAAAACAAAATATTATGCCATAATAATTTTACGGAGGAAAAAAAATCTGGGGATGGATGGCAGTGTTCCCTTTGGTCTTTGGATCACGGATTGGACTCGTGGTCGACAGCTATTTCCCTCCCGGAAGAGAGCTCACAGCTCGTATGACCGATCTATGGGTAATGCTGTGACCTTACACGCACACACACCCCCAACTCCCCGCCCACGAGAGTTGGAGTAATGACTCGAATGGTAGCGATACTGAAACTATTTCAGCCCTGTGCAGGATTCGAACCCAGACCGCCGTAGTGACAGTCGGGGACTCTATCATCCGCGCCACCGATATATGTTTTACAACTAACGCACATAAAGAAATAAATGTGCTCACACAAGGTTTTCAGGTGATATTAAATTCCATTCATTAAAGAAGTTCCACTTAACATCAGCTTATGAATTCTTTAAGAATATGGTAACTTGCCAACCGTCAAACCAATAATTGCTTTGTTGTCTTTGGAGGTAATATGTAATACAAACTTACAAATTGTGCGTATTCTATTAGATGGTCAGAAGGGACCCGCACGGGTGTGCACATAGAAGGCAAATTTTGTACACAAGCAAATGTCTACGCAGACTCACAGCAAAAAAATTGGTGGATGGTACATATATACATACATATACCAAAGGCTTTTTCCCCCTTACACGGGGGGTAGCCAAAAAGAAAAAGGCATAGAAATCACTCCCACCCATTTCATTTCCCATATATTCCACTCCCCTCCACCCTCCACCCTCCTCCCTCCCTCCTATCTTGGCACCTCCTGGATGACGGGTCATCCCTGCATCCTGTCCACTGCCCTGGATGGCACAACCGATTAATTGGAGGTTGGAGTTAAAATAGCCCGGTGTGATAACTCCTCATAGTCACATCAAACGAACGCCTCTTCTCTCTCTCTCTCTCTCTCTCTCTCTCTCTCTCTCTCTCTCTCTCTTTTCACTTCGTGGTTTCTACCCCTTCGGGAGGACAAAGGAGGGGTTAACAGTGTCCTCACATTGTCATCCGACCCTGAGGAGGTCATACATCAACACCAGCACCTCCTCCTTGACCTCCACTTCCGTAACTTCCACAACTTCCACCACCAAAGATGACACCAACGACACACCTACGAACCCAGCTTTTCTACCACCTTCGCTGACGCCTACACCAACACTTTTTTTTTTTTTTAATAATTTTATTAGGCTCAAAGAGCGGTAAGCCTGGTACATAGGTAATTAACTATTTACATGAGCATCGCGACTCACAGGACACGCTGTTCGACTGAGGCGGCAATTTGTAGACAAGTACAAATTTCCAGAGGTTGGGACTGTGGTGGGAGTCGGGGATAAGGGAAATGTTATGAAATTAAACAGAAGCGAAGAAATCATTATTTCCAGCGACACGGGCCCAAACAAACATAGCAACGGGCACACATATTTTCAATATTTAACACAATAACACACTTGTACGTGAGTAAACAGGAGTTTTTTTTGATAACATATCAATCTATGGAACAAACTTCGTAGGTATACAAATACCATTTCTACAGAATTTGCGTCATGCGGTATTTTCCTTTCTTTCGTATGTAACTTCGTATCCTGCATTTGCCGCAGGACGCCACAGGACACAGTGGTGGAGGACATGGTGATACAACCAGGGGCAACAATAGCATGTATAAAACGGCAGTGTTAATAATATCACAAACACCAACATTAACACCATCACCACCTCCATCACCACCACCACCGCTACCATTATTATCATCACAACCACCATTCCCACCATCCTCACCATCCTCACCATCCTCATCACAACCCACCTCCACCTTTAACAACCACCACCGCCGCGGTCGCTACAGATACCATATATAATTTAATGGTTGATAAACACATTACTCGGACTGACATTTCTACTTCCTGGACTCGATTATACGGACTTGGTCCGGGAGAGAAACAAGACAGAGTTGTAATCAGCGAGTCCCCCGAGGCAGCCGTCTGACCATATTCGAAAACAACAACACGCGAGGGGTTGGTTGGGTCGGGTTAAGCAAGATGGATAGAGGTTTGCTTTTCACTGTAAGAACGTGATGTGGTTTGACGTCACAAACTCTCCACTATCGGGAGGTTAGGACGGTGCCCCTTTCAGAGGACTTTGTAGCTTGGGACTTCATGTACTGTGACTTTGGTTCAATTTCGCCGGTGGCAGGGTTCGAATCGCCATCCCTCTCGACTTTCGCATCAGGTAACGACGTCCTAACCTGCTTGGCCAATAACGTAGGCGATTTGAATATTCTTCTAGTAAGCGGTAGTCGATTTATATCTAGAAATGAAACAGAACTACATAAGAGCATGGAACGAGTTGTTAATAGGAGAGGAGAGAGGAAGAGTTGTAATCTTTAACAAGAGCCGCTGAAGATAACTTTCCACGTCTATCTTCATCATGTGCCCCCTACCATCTCAACTGGATTCTTTCAACAAAATTAGTATTCCTTTCACATCAAAACTCCCTCAAGACGTCTTGATTTCTTCTGAGTTCTTTCCTTGTTACTCCCTTATAGAGAAATAGTACTTTCATTTGCACAGCTTGTATTTTACCATTGAGTTTAGTTGTCTATCTATTCTATTTATAAAATGAGCTTTTTCCCCCTTATAAGGGAGGTAGCTAAGTCAGGGGCACGTACCCACTCACACACATTTTGAGAATTTCGTTGTCAATATCCATATTTCAGAAACGTAGGTTAACACTGGTCATGATATTTTTTTTTCGTAATTTTTTTTAACCTGAGTCTGCTGACGTCAGAGGAATCATAAAGGATAGAACTTGAAGAGTTACAGGGTGGTTATGACAAGTTAGAAATTGAGGAAATTGAGTTTGAGGACAGTGTGAAACAAAGCAATCAGAAGGTTATGGAAAATGAAGAAAATGTTCGAAAAATCGAACAAAGACAGAAAAAGTGGTTAAGAATGAATAAGTATAGTGATGGGAAATTATAGAACAGTTAAAAGAAGTAAAGAAAAATGTTCAGTAAAAGTTCGTGAAGGTACTTAGGAGTAGAGAAACGGTGATAAAAGAAGAGGTCGACAAACGAAATTGTATGAAAGTGGAAGGAGATAAAAAAGGAACATTTACCATTAAGGAAAGAACGAAAAAGGAGGGAAAGGTTGAAAACAAAGAACAAGCAATAATAAGCATTCATTTCGTAGTATTTGATATATTATTCAAAGTCTACAATTTCTTTCTTCATCCGATATGGTTACCTGTTCAAAGGTCTCCTTGCTCGTCTATCTGTTCCACTGCCAGTCTGTTTGCTATATTATTCAAAGTCTACAATTTCTTTCTTCATCCGATATGGTTACCCGTTCAAAAGCCTCCTTGCTCGTCTATCTGTTCCTTTGTCTGTCTGTTTGTTCTCCCGTCCATCTCTCTGTATCTCTTTTGGTGGACTACGGACGATTTTATTCAAACAAGGAATCATTCAGGTTAGTGAGGTATATAGCAGGAGGTGCAAGACCAGTGGAAGTAAAATTTAAATGATAAAGCACAACGAATGAATTCATAAGACAGAAAATAACAAACATAGACAAATTCAAAAGTGTTTGGGTAAAAAGAAATGCATCAGAGAAAGAGGGAATAACAAGAAAACTAGTAGAACCTAGAAATAGATAGATGACTAAACAAATAAGTATATATATATATATAAGTAAATAGATTATATACGAATAAACAGGACAGGACAAAACTTTATTTGAGAATGTTAAACCAGAAAACGAGGATGTTAAAGAGAGAGAGGCAGGCAAAATGAAAATTGTTGAAAAATTATGGACATCCTAAACAATTACAGACGGACTGATATTAAAAAGAATAAACGAAAGACTGCCTGAACTAGAAAAGACTAGATATAATGTCCCTTTCCGAAAGCAAACTCAACAGAGATATTAATGGTCAGGTCGGTGAGGGAAAGTATAATATATGGAGGAGGGACGGGAGAGGAAAAAATGGAGAATGATGTGGCGATGGCAGTGAAAACAAAAGTTGTAGGTGGACGAAGTGGAAATTGGAGAAGGAATGGCCGAGATGATAAATATAAGAATTACCTGTTAAGGAGATGGAATAGAGAGAGGGCGCAGTGGCACGTACCCCTCAAAAAACAAGGGAACAGAATGTTTATGACCAAAAAGTCTCCTGTCGACATGCTTCTGTTTTGTAATCCTTTGTAACCCTTTGAATGAAACTGAGTATAAGAATTAGCAATAAACACAACCGAACATCTGAGAAGGCTAATATATATATATATATTTAACTCTGAGGGGAGATTTTAACTGTGGAGAAGTAACGAGGGAGGAATGAGAGACAGAGGTACCACGGGGCTACATAGCGTTGGCAATTGCAATCAATAATATAATGACCTAATAGAAGAGGAAATCACCAAGATATAAAGACTAATATTCACCTGCAAGGTCTCTGAGGTGACTGGAGCATTAAATTATTGTTATTAAATAGATAAGAGTGGTCACGTGGTCTTTGAATCTATGCTGCACACACACACACACACACACACACACACACACACACACACACACACACACACACACACACACACACACACACACACACACACACACACACACACACACACGACTCGGTGGCGCGGTTGGTAGAGCACTGGACTGCGAAGTACGGTGGTGCTCGCAGTACCTGGTTCGAATCCTGCCCAGGGCCGAAATTATTTCGGTATCGCTGCGCTTCGGGTCGTTACTCTGATTCTCGTGGGCGGGGAGTTGGTGTGTGTGTGTGTGTGTGTGTGTGTGTGTGTGTAAGGCCATAGCATTACCCATAGATCGGTCATACGATCTGAGCTCTCTTCTGGGAGGAAAATAGTTGTCGATCATCCCACACGTGATAAAGACCATGGTGAAACACACACACACACACACACACACACACACACACACACACACACACACACAGACACACATTATGTATATCAGTATTTTTTAGTTCCTGGTTGTAAGACAGTGCAACCTCAACTCTCCTTGCCAGTTGAAGCCCTCATGATTATTTAACGCCGAGTATATTGTATATTTCAAGCAAAAATGTATTTCAGAAATCCTACTTCAAAATCCTTGAATATATATAATGTATACATGTATATATTACATATATATGTATGAGAATATATGTACGAGGTAAGCAATATCATCACAAGATAAGAGTAATTTGTAGACAATAAGTATTTTTGTATATTACATCTTCAGAGTAAGGCAGATACAAAGGTGTTTAAAAACAAAAGTATTATATTTTCATAATGATGAGTAATTTGTAGACAGTAAGTACTTTCGTATATTACATCTTCAAAGGCAGATATAAGGATGTTTAAATACAAAACTATTATTATATTTTATTATTTATTAGTATAGAATAATATATTATGTTTTATTATCTATCATTATAAGAGATGTACAAAATGCCGATGTTCAGAATTATTAAACAAGTTGATTGGTGAATGTAGTTATTTGTTATCGCCAAATTTAGGCTCTGTGCCGGACGCAATCAGGGCTTGCAAAAAAACTTGTCGAAGTTTATTTTGTAACTGCTAGATAGCCAACTATATTCGTCTACTAAAAGTATCAAAGATAAAAAATAGTATATATAGATATATGAATAAATATATAAATAAAGAATATATATATACGAATAAATAAATAAAGAAGTGGATAAGTAAATAGATAATTTAATAAATAAACTGATCATTGAATTAAAAAATGAATACATATGTATAGATAGCTAAGCGGACAAATATCTAAAACGACACAAATATGAATATAAAAATTAGATAACTACCTACCTGTCCACCTATCTAACTACCTTTCCACTTACCTGTCTAACTACCTAGCTTCCTAACTTCCTATCCACCTATCTACCAAATCTGACTATCTAACTACTTTAAGCCCCTAGTCAAATGTTTTGAATTTGAAAAGCTGGGAGACGTCTTCGCTTGGAGACGTCTTCGCTTGGAGACGTCTTCGCTTGGAGACGTCTTCGCTTGGAGACGTCTTCGCTTGGAGACGTCTTCGCTTGGAGACGTCTTCGCTTGGAGACGTCTTCGCTTGGAGACGTCTTCGCTTGGAGACGTCTTCGCTTGGAGACGTCTTCGCTTCAGTATTCTAGACTTCCCTAAGTCTACAATTCAACAATGTGCCTAAGATTCGTATAAGCTTAACTTCTCTTAAATCGTCATTCAGCTTCTCAATTTGTGACGCAAAGGTGACTTGACATGTGGAGATTCGAAAAATCAAATATCATAAACGTTCCGACTCAAAGAACTCGCTTGAGTCGCGTAGATGTGACGGTTGACCCTTGGACGCTTTGGCGACCTTTTGACGGTAACAAGGCGACATCATGAAACACTCGTTTTGAAATCTGATGCCATAAATAAAACTAGATCCTGAGGGAAGAGTTTCCAAGATTAGGTTTTCAAATATCTGTGCGTCGCAAGTTAAACAAGTTTTGAGCCAATTTTTTTCATTCTCTCTGCGCTAATGACTGCTAAAGTAACGAGTTTCGCATGCCTTTGAATCAATTAGGCTTATTCGGAGGAGACTCGGGGTAGGAAGCCAAATGATTTGCACGTTAAACTCATCCACTCCAACCCCATCCGTGTCTCGTAGTACTTTTTATTTGATTCGTTTTGTTTATTCTTGGTGTTGTTTTATATTTGTTCGTCAGCGTGTCTTTGAGTCATGATTGCTATGTACGGAGGCTCTATGAATGTACTAAGTTCACCATTCTTTCAGACGGTAATGAATCATTTAAGATAAATATTTTTAATCTGGTTGTTGCTAGGCTATTTTGTCAACATTTGGTAACACATACGTACATAAACACACACATACATACATACATACATACATACCGGAATAGAATCGCCACTGACGGCGCATGTCAATCAAATAATTCCGACAGTCGCCCCAAGCGTCACGAGAGACCCCGGTTCGAGTCTCGAGGCGACTGTCGGAATTATTTGATACATACGTAAAAACATACATGCATATACACATACGTATATACATACATACATATACGTATATACATATGTACATTCATTCACATATACATACATACACACATACTCATATAAATGTAGAAAGTATATAGGCTTATATATTTTTTCATCTCCCCTACACTAGAACGCAACATCGAATCTTTTTTTTTTTTCCAAAGTGAAACTGCGAGCATTTTTGTAACCTAGACTAGAAATAGTTGCACGATGATAAACAAAATATTGAGTTCCCACTTTGTGATCCTGTGGTAAATTGAGATTTATTGTATCATTGCATTGTTCTTATTTTACAATAGACTTTGTGTTTGTGTATAAGAATTGTATACTTGTGCTGTAGGTTCCTTACATACCATGCGATTCTCGTATGTTTAATACTCTGTAATATGTTTTGATGCTCTATAGCACCTGTTGGTGTTGTTTATATGTTTGGATATTTTGTTTTTGTTCTAGTACTTATACTATGACGTCAATCTTGGCTTTTTTACGTTTGTCTGTTAAGCTCTCAATAAAGAGCAAATTGGTTCCTGTTTTTCACTCAGCTACCTCAGCAACAGATCCCCTTTGGCAAGACCAGATAAACCTTGATGGGTTTCAGGAAGAAGAAAAGAAGAAAAATTCGGTAACTCTTTCACATTTGAAAAAAAGATGGACAGATCTCTTCACGCTCTATTTGTGTATCTTTATTTTTTATATTTTTACTTTTTTTTATTTTTTATTATTTATTATTATTATTATTATTATTATCTTTATTATTACTTATTTATTCTATTTATTTTATTTACTTTTATTTGTTTATTTATTTATTTTATTTTTTAACCTTTATTTTTGGCTATATATCTTTGGGTTCAACGTACTTCCATCCCATAACGAAGGTTCTCTAAAGAGGAAGTAGTTTTGTGGGGTAAAAATTCGATACAGTAAAGGTTAATGATCCACCACATTACTGATACACCTTTGACCCCGCATGCGCGCGCATGTGTGAGATTCACCACCATGGTCTTGGATCACGTGTTGGACTCGTGATCGACAGCTATTTCCCTCCCGGAAGAGAGCTCAGAGCTCATATATGACCGATATATGGGTAATGGTGTGACCTCTACACGCACACACACACACCCAACTCCCCGCCCACGAGAGTTGGAGTAACGACTCGCAGCTCAGCGATACTGAAATTGTTTCAGCGAGTGTGTGTGTGTGTGTGTGTGTGTGTGTGTGTGTGTGTGTGTGTGTGCGCGTGCGTGTGTGTATGCCTGTATATGTGTGTTTATGTATTTGTGTACGTGTGTGTTTGTTTATTATAAAGGATTACAAATGCGGAGCATGTCGACAGGAGACCTTTTGGTCCATAACTAGGTCGGATGCGAAAAAATGTAATGATAAATAAGAAAATTATAATAATATAAAAATAAAATAAATGCATATAGTTAAATAATAAACAAATAGGTAAATAGTAAAGAAGAATGAATTGACAAATAATAATAAATGAAAATCAAGCAAATAATAAACAAGCAGATAAATAATATAAAATAGATGGCAGTCGTTACAGCATCTTGCTTAGATGTTTATCTACATGAATCTTAAAGTTTTGAACTGAACTACATTGCATTGTCTCTGCAGGAAGTTTATTCCATTCATTGACTACACGGTTGGAGAAGTTGTTTCCACCCACTTCCAAATTAAATCTATTTCCTGAATATGACCATCTACAGAAATTTAGATTTCTCTAAGAACATTTCAACATTATGTCTAACATTCCTATAAGTTTACAGTCTCTTAGTTCATCATTCACCTTTGCTATATACATGACGGAAAGATAATTTGATATTTGGAGACTTTGAAAAAATAGAATAATGTATAAATATATATATATATATATATATATATATATATATATATATATATATATATATATATATATATATATATATATATATAGTCCGGAACAGTTCATACATGAACGCAAGAGAGACGGTGTCCACGCTATGGCCACATCAGTGATAACTGCAGGAAGCTAGTGTGTGAGTATGTAACCGAAGTGGTTTTTACGCAAACGAACTCTCAGCGGTTAGCACTGGTGAAGCCCCCCGAAGACCAGTGTGATATCCCTTTTAAGGATTATTTGTTTATTTATATTTTGTGGCTCTGGAGGCAGGGAAATGAGAAGCGGAACTTAGGACAATAGTTGCCGACAAAAGTCGTGGAATGGGTCGGAGACATTGTAGGGAAAGGCAGAAAGACTATATATATACATATATATATATATATATATATATATATATATATATATATATATATATATATATATATATATATATATATATATAATGAAAAAAGACCTAAAAATTGAAACGATAAAGATATATTCTGAGATAAAGTTAGAAATGAAGTGAATTTTAGTAGAAAAAAATATGTCTGCTCTTGTGGACGTGTTGTTGTGCGAAGTATATGTTTCTTACGAGAAGTGAGTTAAATTTACTTCCTGCTTGTAGCAGTGAATATTAATTTGGGCTATATTCACATTGATTACACATGACTTCTCGAACATACAGGTGGAGAAATAGGTGTAAAAGACAAATAGTCTGTACGGTGAGGTCTGGGTGTTATATTTCGAATTAGGTGTTCATGTTTGGTGTGGAGTCTTTCAAGATGTCTGGAGTGTAGCTTATGATGTGTTAGTTAAGTGGAACGATGATGGCAGTTTGGTGTAGTGATCCAGATGTTTTGAAGCTGCTCCATCTCAAATCGGTGATGCATCGGGCTGTGACGTTTTAAACATTATGATGAGAGTAGTTGGTTGTGGGGCAACTCATCTGGGTCGTTCCTGGAGGCTGGTAAAGTAACGGTCTGATTCGCGTTGGGTGCAGTCGATGTTTAGCGATTAGTGTAATATCTTTGAGTTACTTTATCTCATCTAGCACAGCGCAAGCCCTCGCTCCCTGTGGAGTCCAGATTTATCTTAAAAGAAGTGCCCGACTATGCTACTTACTCTGAAAATCTTGACAGGTCCGGAGCACAACCCAGTCATCACTCAAGACAACAGCTACCTAACCCGCCTAAACTAGTCTCTCATTTACATTTGCGCCTATAAGTTTGCATGCTTGCGTGTGTGTGTGTGTGTGTGTGTGTGTGTGTGTGTGTGTGTGTGTGAATATGAAAACTTGCCCATGTGTACGTGTAACAGGGCGTTTGGTAGCGAGTGTACTTAGAACTTGAGAAGAAGAATGCCTCAGTTCTATGAACTCAAGACACCTTCACATTTGAGACTTATAAATGTATCGCTTGGTCACTAATAAAACATTGCTGGACGCTGGAATTCATTACATTATTACCATCTATTTTGGAGTTGTCACAAGATATAAACCATAAAGGGCCAGAGAGAGAGAGAGAGAGAGAGATGGAAACGAATAAAAAATCTATTGAGTTACTTGAAGTTCTTCAACGTTGAAGGGTTCCCCTTGAAGGTGAACAAAACTAATGGGCATTTTGCAATTGTTTTTGATAAATAGACAAAAATAAGTAAATAGATAAAAAGATAAAACAAGTTGTGACAAGTTCATCATAGTCGTCAGTGTAGGATTAACTGGGACAGCTTAATCGATATTATGCATTTAACCTTTTGATAACGAAGGGTTCTGTGCTGATCAAAGTAGTCTGGTGTTTGATAGACAAAATGTCAAGCATAACAATCTTTGCCACACCACAACGATGATATAATACGAGTACAGTTGTGTTGACAAAAAAATAACTTTAATTAAAAGGGAACCACTGCATATAGAAACGTATTGGATGACCAACAAGAAATGTTGTTTCTGTTATTGTGATAAATCATACTTCAACGTTACTATCGCAAAGTCGTAGTACGTTTCGCAATCTGTCGACTCAGAATTACAAAATAGAAACGTTCTTCCTATTTTTCTAGTCGGATGATTGTGTAGTGTTACTGGCCGGCATCTAAAACAGATCCACTATCTTACGATTATACAATTGTGTTGACAAAAAATCACTTTGATTGAAAGGGAACTACTGAATTTAAATATATATCAGATACCCAACATATATTAGATAACCAGCAAAGAATTTTTTATACCTGTTATTATGATAAACCATACTTTAACGTTCCTACAGCAATATATGAGCTGTTCTTCATATTTTTTCTATTTTAGTTATTGGCCGATATTACTGGCCTAGCGGGTTAGAGCGTCGCTACTTGCGACGTAGGTCGAGTCGACAGTTCGAACCCTGCCACGGACGAGTTGGACCAAGGGCATGGTTTATTAAACCCCACGCTACGAGGTCCTCTGTAAGGGTTACTGTCCTAGCCTCCTGAAAGGGAGAGATAGTGATTCCATTGCGGTCGCTTTAAGGTGGTGTGTACACCAGCAATGTACGCTAGATGTAGATGAAACCGGTGGTTTCAACCTCAGAGCAGCCAGGGAGAGTGGAGGTCACTGGTACCTGGTGTGAATCAAACCGAGGCTTTCGTCAGTGATTTAAAGCGTTTATTTTCACCCTCACTTGGTGTTCTCACCTGGTAAGGTTAAACTCACTAAAAGACATGGTATAGTCCTGTAGGAGAGAAGGCAAACGCAAAGTATGGGATCCAATATATTTAACGTTTCACCCAGCGGGACGAAACGTTAAATACATTAGATCCTATACTCTGCGTTTGGCTTCTCTCCTACAGTGTTGTTGCAGTCGTTGCTGCTTTTACTCACACTGTACAGTCACCGAAGTGAGAGCTTGCCCAAGAGCATTCGGATCAATATCGACCAAAATGTCTTCACCCAGTGAAAGAATATTAACAAATCGCAGATAACTTTCGTCTTTGTGAGGCTTGAAACCTGTGCTATATTCTCATAAGAAGAATGATCTAGTTAGAAAGAAAAAAAAAAAGATCTCGGTCATTCTTCAGGAATCAGCGTCAAAGTTCGGCTTCGATAAAGAAGAAACTAGTACGGAATCGAACATGACCTTTAGATAACCATTTCCCGACAACGCAAGAACTGCCAATCATTGCTGATATATTACAGGTTCTTCATGAAGTAATCGACTTCAGATCCATCACACGCTGTACATGCCAATCACTGCCCAAGGCCCAATCTGTCTTGATTAGGTTCTTCACACATCGGGCCACGGGAAGCCGTTCTTCAGCTGAACAAAGCCATCTGGATTCAGAACGAGTTCCTTGGAGCCAATTATCCAGGCCATGGGACTTAATGAAGACATTTGATCACCCTTAGTTTGCACGCATAAGGCGGTATCACACTGGGATATTTTTCCTCCGACTGTTGGAGCATATTTGCAGCCCGCAGCTTTCGGGAAGGGATCTGATATGCTGGAGGAAAATAATTTTCCTCCAGCATATCAAATGACATTATATGTAAATTGTGTAGGAAATAGAATATTTTGCCATAGTTATTTTACGGTGGAAATTTTTCTGGTGGTGGGCGTTACCACAGACGAATTGGAAGTTGGAGGAAAAATAGCCCAGTGTGATAACGCCTTAACTCGGACTTCTTCAATCTTGGTGGCTTGTGTCAACCGAATGAAATCACCTGGCGACAAAAGAGGCAAAATATATCACTACAGACACCCCAACATGGTCCCCAGTTTATAAGAATAATTACGGAAATACATTCTTCGTTTTGTATTGTATTTTATGTTTCTGTATACAATAATTCTATTGCAGTAGATTTTTTTTTTTTTTTTTTTTTTTTTTTTTTTTTTTTTTTTTTTTTTTTTTTTTTTTTTTTTTTTTTTTTTTTTTTTTTTTTTTTTTTTTTTTTTTTTTTTTTAAGTTTTCTTTAGGTGAATGTAAGTTCGAGATGTGGCTGTAGAACCACCTTATCCAGGAAGGTAAGCTACTTGGCTTTCTGGCGAGTTGGAGTGCGATGTAGTCATATTCTCGCGCGCAGCATCAGCTGCCATATGTACGACTCATCACACTACTCGCATTATAGAATATAAAGTCACCGCTATATTACTCGTTCGCTTTTACTCTGAGTAATAATGATCACAGGAAACGTGATCAAAACAGTTCACAGAATCCGGTGGTAACTCATGTACAACTACAATATATATATATATATATATATATATATATATATATATATATATATATATAATCATGACGCTGATTCCGGCATCATCGTATACCTACTCACACTTCTTGACACCCACGTAAGGGTCATCGTACCGAGGTTGGGATTTTCTCCTAAATCTCCTGTATGGTGCCAAACTTCCCAGATCTTTATCAAAATAGTATCACGCAGGGAGTGTCTCTCACTCCCCTCACCCGCAGGTCAAAAGGAGAAACGGTAACAAGATCCTGCACCTGTAAATGTGAACTGAAGTTTGTCTCACCTTTCGCAGATTCCTTCCACGAGGGCCGGTCCACCAAAAAAACATTTTCTCATTTGTATTCCAAGAGGTTCTCAAAGTCAACACGGTGTCAAAACCTACCCAGCTTCGGCGTGTTTTAAGGTGGCTGCCCACTTAGCATTTCTCATTAGCATGCTACTTACTTTTGATACTTCGCTTGAGTAGAAAGAACTTCGGTTACGATGTATTGTTTTTCATATTTCCAGATGTCAATTTACTTTTGCGTTATAGAGTGGGAAGCCGAATGACGAACTAGAGAAGTTAAAGCTAGAATATGAATATTAGACACATTGTTGAGATGTTCTTATGAAAGTCTAAAATCTTGTAAACGAAGTCTATTCTACTCAAACGAAGTAGCAAAAGCAAATAGCATGATAGTCTAGTGTGCCGCCACGTATACAGCCTGTGGTAGACCAGATGTCCTAGACCAGGGGTTCTTAACCTTTTTTCTCCAATTCCCCACTTTTTAGTGAGCCAACTCTCCATTTCCCACCACAGCATCGGTCTTTGACAAATTCGATTTTAACCCATGCAGTGTTTAGTACGTAAATATACGCTTTGCTTTTTTGTGCCCTTTTACGGCCCTTAATTTTTTTTTGCATATATTATATTTTTTACTAACAGTTATCACATGGAAATAAAATACATATGTCATTCCCCACTTGACAATTCCGCCATTCCCCACCAGTGGGGAATTCTCCACAGGTTAAGAACCACTGTCCTAGACGATTCGGAGCCTTTGTCCGCCTCTTCAGCTTCTTCAGCGTCGCTTCTCTATTGGGGGACGGATTCCGTCGTAGTACATAGTGAATATACATATAGTGAATATAGTGAATATACGTAGTGAATATATATAGTGAATATAGGTGGGTGCTTGTGTAGGACGCAAACAAACAGACGTGTCACAAACAAATGGACAGACAGACAGTTGGGTAGATAGACAGGCAGGTGTTCAAACAGACACAGACAGTTGGGTAGAGAGACATGCGTGTGTACAAACAGGTAGATAGTTGGGTAGACAGACAGACACTTGTACGGATACGGAAAGACTGGTAGATAGGTAGACAGACACACACATATACTGACAAACATACACACACATTTACAGATAGACAGACGGGTAGGCAGACAGACAGACAGACATAGAAAGAAAGAGAGATAGACATGAATAGAGGAACAGACGTGGACAGATTGGCACACACACACACACACACACACACACACACACACACACACACACACACACACACACACACACACACACACACACACACACACACACACACACAGACTCTTTCTTTCAAAGACCTCTTGAGTTTCTTGCAAGGCCATAGTTTTCTTGTCATCGCCAGGAGGAAGGTCGCTATAGAGAAACCCGAAGTGGTCCGGTCATTGAATGGGTTCCTTCCCGAGCTCTTTGTCGCTCGATGTAGTGTCGTGTCTTGTGTCAGGGGGCCACTCGTCGTGAAGGATGGCCGTGGATGTCTGTTTGTCAACACTGTTGTAAGGGAGGAGGAAGGGTCGCCGGACCACTTGATGTGTCGACTTTCTCAGCTCCCCGCGGGCGCGCGAAGGTGCGTAGACAGCCGCGCACGCATACACACACTCTCTCTCTCTCTCTTTCTCCATTTTTTTTCTCTCTCTTTATTCTCTTTATTTCTGTCATTCTATCTCTGTCTGTCTGTCTCTCTGTCTCTCTCTTTCTCTCTCTCTCTCTATATATATATATTTTTTTTTTTTCTATTTGCTCTCTCTTTCTTACACCCACGCGCGCGCGCACACACACACACACGCACACACACACACACACACACACACACACACACACACACACACACACACACACACACACACACACACACACACACACACACACACACACACAAATGCACTGCTTCTTAAATCATTATGGTAGAAAAGATAATGCGTGACGGCAATGTAAGGAAATGATAAAGCAGAAATGGCCTTAGGTGCAGTAACTCTCAAGCAAGAGGTAGATTTAGTCCCTGGTAATAGAAAAGAGAGTGAATGAATGGATGAATAGATGGAAAAATTAATAAATGTATAAATACTAAAATATTTAAAAAATGAATAAAGGAATAGATAGATATATATAAATGAATAAATTACAAATAATCAAATAAATGTTTAAGGAATTAGATAAATGAATAGATAAGTAGATAAATAAAGGGAATAAGGAAGAAATCAATAAATATTTAAATAAACAAATGAATGAATTAATAGGTAAAGTAAATAA
>NC_134804.1:47206534-47239034 GCF_046742065.1 Oratosquilla oratoria
TTTGATGGAAGAGGCTAGGAAAACAAATCTTACATTCACTGATGCTTATAGTGTTGTTCTACTGTGCGTGTATTGTAATAACGTTTCCCTTGTTATCCTTTATTTCAGCTGTACTTCAAACGAATTGCATTGTTGACTTGGGCATGAAGCTTAATTCAAATGAATAGAATCATCGGGTATCAATTAGAAAATATTTTTCGTCGTTTTATTAAACATAATCTGAGGTACATTCACCTTATAGAATCGGGAACACGAAAACAATTGGTTTGTCTATCAAGAGAGGGATCAACACCCTGGGTGAAGATGTTGGAAAATAAAGAATAGAAATTGATGGTCGAAGGAAAGACGATGAATTGATGGACTAAGTAGAAGTTGACTACTGACCTGGAGGGGACGTGTTCCAGTTGATGGAGTGGCAGGACGAGAAATAGTTTATGGAGTTGAAGAGTTATGGAGTGAAAAGATTATACTCTTAGAGTGGAGGAAGACGACGATGACTCCAGAGGAGACACGGTCGCCGGGCAGTGGGGAAGGGTTGATGGTGGAAAAGGTTTAATTGATGGTGGAGGACGGGGGATGGGGGTGGGGGGGAAGTGGGCAAGGGGGTGGGTGGGTGGGGGGTTGGGTCAAGTGAGAGTACAGGGGGAAGCTTTCGGAGAAGATGATGACTTAATCAAGTTAGCTTGAGGGGGTTTTTGGTATCCAGCCGGGGAGCGGCACGGGCCCATGAAGGGAAATAGACTCGTTCGCTTGTCTCCATTCCCAAGTAATACAGTTGCTGATGGTTTCATCCTTCATTCTTGGTTCCTCCTACAGTGATCCGAGAGCTTATCTTTCTCTGGGGGGACTTGTCTTTTTATTTTGATTGATTTTGTTCATTCATTTTTTCTTCTTCGTCTTTATTTTCTTCTTCTTCATTTTCTTCTTAAATTTCTTCTTAATTTTCTTCTTAATTTTTCCTTTCTTCTTCTTCATTCTTCTTCTTCTTCTTCTTCTTCTTCTTCTTCTTCTTCTTCTTCTTCTTCTTCTTCTTCTTCTTCTTCTTCTTCTTCTTCTTCTTCTTCTTCTTCTTCTTCTTCTTCTTCTTCTTCTTCTTCTTCTTCTTCTTCTTCTTCTTCTTCTTCTTCTTCTTCTTCTTCTTCTTCTTCTTCTTCTTCTTCTTCTTCTTCTTCTTCTTCTTCTTCTTCATTCTTCTTCTTCTTCTTCTTCTTCTTCTTCTTCTTCTTCATTCTTCTTCTTCTTCTTCATTCTTCTCCTTCTTTCATTTTTCTAATTCTGAATTAGAGCAACATTAATGCATATTAATGCTTTCTGTACGATGGGGCAACTTTCCAGTTTTGTCAATCTTCAATTATGATATTTATTTCCTTTCCCAAAAGAATTTATCATCTTATTTTGACCATAGAAATAAATTCTATATTTTTTATTTATATTTTCAACTCAGATGGAGTGGATGCGGAGATGGACAGAAGAGGAATAGATAAAATAACCTGGATGGAAGCAGCACAGGACCGAAGGGTATGGAGAGGATTACTGTTGGCAGACCAAAATCTACACCAGGTTCAAGATCCAACGGAGTGAGTGAGAGTGATTTTCAACTCGTTATTTTCTTTTTTACTGTCGTTGCCATTAGAACCTGTGATGAAGAGACATTGTGGATTACATTCTCCATTTTGTTTCTCCACTTCCTTTCCACTTTCCACAAATTTTCCACTTTGCCCATTCCAGCTTCCACTTCCAACTGTGCCCCTTAATTCCCTTGTCACACATTCAAAAATCTCGTCAAATTATGTGAATTTGAAAATTCTGGAAGAGACATTGTGGATTACATTCTCCATTTTGTTTCTCCACTTCCTTTCCACTTTCCACAAATTTTCCACTTTGCCCATTCCAGCTTCCACTTCCAACTGTGCCCCTTAATGCCCTCGTCACGCATTCCAAATTCTCGTCAAATTATGTGAATTTGAAAATTCTGGAAGACGACTTAGTTTAGAGTATTCTAGACTTCCCTTAGGACAATTCAACAACGTTTCTAATATTCGTATTCTAGGTTTAACCTCTCTTAGTTCGTCATTCAGCTTCTTAATATGTGACATAAATGTGATTTGATCTTCGGAGATTTGAAAAATATAAGATTGTAGTTTAAGTCGTTTCTGCTCATGCGAATTTACTAGGGTTGCGTATGAATGGCGGTGGCTTAGCTTATTTATTAATTGTATATTCTTTTTACCTACATTGATCGTCTTAATTACTAAAATGTTTTTCGTTTTCTTTTCACGTTGTTTGCATAAAATTCAGGTGTCTTCTTGGTCCCTTTTTTATCTTTTCATTCAATTTATCGTATATTAATTGTTCTTAGATTACAATTTAGATCTTGGTACTTATTGATTTATTGAAAAAATGAGATTCACCGATTATTGTAATCTCATTACCCAACAATTCCAATTGACCAAAACTCGTGTCAATTACATTCATTGCATTTGTGTACAATGTTACCAATGTCTAGGATGTCCTTATGTTTGTCTGATATTTCGTAACATTGATCCTTATATTGTTACCATTTGATACGGAAAAATCACAGCATACCATTTTTTGCTGTGATGCCTCCACAAACAACCCAGATCTTCGTCTGCACATTCTTCCGTATCAGTTGCCAGGTACATCTTTTTCTCAGATATTTTTCTTCCCTGTTTCTTTTTCTTAGTCTTTCTTTCTACGCAGACGAAACACAACTGCGCTGGCAAAGATTTCCCCTGACGTAGTCGTTTCGAATTCTTTATGTCGTTCTTATTTCTCAGTTTATTCGTTCCGGTGTTCATCTTGTCGCTGATATCTTATCAAAACAGCTGGATATTCTCAACAGTTTTCTTAACAGATGATATCCACTAAATTCAGGAAATACCTTATCATTTATTACCCACGATTATTCAGCAAAGTCTTGAAATTAGTCTTGAAGAATAAATGATAAGTTTCAAAGGAAATGAACACCATAACAAGTCTTTAAACAGAGCACACCGAATAGGTCCCCATTGAGACGCACCCTCATAATCTTCGAGGGAATTGTGGGAACTATAAATCTTTAGTTTGTACATTTACGTCATGGCTTGGCCTCTCGTGACCTAGAAGACCTATTCTTAATCTGAATAAAAAGAAAATAAAGGAGACTGCAGGAGACCATAAGGCCTATATAAGGTAGTTCCATGTCCCTTACCACCTATTATACCTATCCATAAAATTATCTAGTTTTTTTCTAAAACAATAGTTTTAGCGCTCACTATTCCATTCGTTAACCACTCTATTGACAAGCAAGTTTTTGCCTATTTCCTATTTAAACCTAGATTTAATACGGAAAGATATATGCTTACGATCAGGACCCCCCAAATTGATTTTTACTCAAAATTATTATATACAACACACCGCAAAACTTACAGAAAATAAGCTAAATTTATGGTGAATTTGTGATACATGATGTATATACATAAAATATAAAATTATAGCTATCATTACAGGGATATCAAATATCAAATGATTATGATATATAGGTGCGTGAAGGCACAGTACACCGGTAGCCCCCCCCCCCCAAAAAAAAAAAAATCCTAGCTACGACCCAGCTACAGATACATAAGAGGCCAGCTACTGTAGTGTTCTGAATCGAATGTGATTCTATTGTCGAGAAAGTAATTTTTTTTATTTTACTGGGATGTACAAATATCAGAATTGTTTGATTTGCTTATCAGAAATGAATTGCTATAACGATTCTATATTTTGTTATCAGATGCCAAGCGAGTTTTTTTTGTCTGTACATTCACTTTTTTTCACGAATTCCCCCTATCAGGAGGCTAGGACGATGCCCCTTACAGAGGACTTTGTAGCGTGGAATTTAATTAACCATACCCTTGGTCCAACTCGCTCGCGGCAGGGTTCGAACCGCCGTCACCTCAACCTCCGCCGCAAGAAGCGACGCTCTAGCCCAGGGGTTCTCAACCTTTTTCCCATGACGTACTCAGGGAGTCATCAGACCATCGACCCGTACCTCAATTGACCTGACATGGAATATAGAATAGTGACATATTAAGGCTTTTTAAATATACAATGGCTCGGCAGTTGTTATCAAATGGTTCAAATAGTAATGACTTTATTAATCAGTTAAGCATTAACATAAAAAAAAAATGTACAATGTTCTCTCATTCCAGGTTTAAATGTTTAAGTCATTTTTCGTTAGGCATCTAAGTACCCTTGGAAACCGTCTCGAGAACCTCTCGGCGCTCACGAGCACCAGGTTGATAACCATTGCTCTAGCCCGTTCGGCCAGTGAAAGTACATTCATACAAACACGAAGAAAGGGAAAGCTAGAACCTGACAGTAATTTGGTAGTACAAACCTGCATCCTACCTAGACGTTCGATGTTGCTCCGAAGGTCATGTGACCAGAATTGCACTTTATGTCCCAGATGCAGCAGTGTCAGTTAAACAGCGTCAATACAGTCTTTTGGTTCTTTAATGAAACCATGTTCTTTTTATCTAGTTATTTTTCTATCTCGATACACCGTTGCAAGAATTCCAGATCACTGCTGATCACCACATCGAAGTCCTTTACCAAAACACTCGCATCAGCTTCTCTCCCTACAGGTGAGTAATAGTAATGGGAATTGGCATAGCTGGTGTACATCACCTTGCACTTATCCAGTTTCCAGATCGTTCGCCGATCGTCTGTATATCAATCTAAAGTTGCCTGACACTCTCCTTAGAATTCCGGTTTCCTCCCAACTCATTCACAAACTTTTGATGCCTTACTTAACAGCCCAACCTCCTATATCGTGGATATAACGAACAACGAAAGACCAGCCACGGGCCCTGTAGTACCTCACTCGTCACTGATACTCATCTTGACGCATTGCCAGTTATCAGAACGCACTACCAGGAAGCCAGTTTTCAATCCAGCCCAGTACCTTAACCCGCTCACAGTTCTCATCTCATGGAGCCTGTTGTCAAGCACTCTCTGGACATCAAGGTGAAGAAGGAATATCTACTGGTTGTGTCACGTTCTTGCAGGAACTCGTAAAAGACAACAGTAAAAACAACAAAATATACGAGTAACGTTAAGAGCAGCAGTAGGGATGTCAACAAGAGCAGTAAAAACAGAAACTTAATAATATTGGTATTTATGACGAATTAGTCATGAGAGCCAATCGATGATTAAAACGACGAGAAGAAGTAAATGATATATGAAGTGAATTTTCGGAAGAACATCTGATAGATGTGACAGGTATACGAAATCGCTTCACGTCGACAAGCCGTCACGCTGCCTTCAAACATTACCTGATTTTTGTACCCTGACAGTGCAATATAACGTTCCTCATAAACCCCTCTCCTGCTTCTTTTTTTGTATAATTAAACCCCAAACACTCCATAAAACAGCTACTGATACGTACGCCACACACAGAGGGATTAAAAGACAGCGGACGAAACGCATTCCGTGGTGGCTGCCACATGATGGATGTTCGATTTGGTGGAATTTACGATCATGGCGGAATGTCAGCTCGTCCGGCGAAGTGCTATATATGGACCAGTTCCAACGGTTCTCTGAGGGCGAGCCTCGTCATGGAAAAACAGCTGACTTCACCATCACAGGGACCACCTAGCAAGAAATCATGAATGTCGTAAGTCGGTGGTCTTGTAGTGGCGTTGGTTGCCAGCGACGCTTTTTGACATACATCCCAAAGGCTCTGGTTGCACTACACACAAAAAAACTCGGATTTCATCTGGAAAAGTGCTAACAACCAAAGCACTGAAGACAGGAGTTCCAATGCTTGACATTACCGAGATTCTCTTCAGAGAATGTGACCGCGTTTGTCTCACGAAAAGCGTCATCACACTGGGCTACTTTTCCTTCAACTGTTGGAGCAGATTTGCAGCCAGCAACTTTTGGGAAGGATTCTGATATGGTAGAGGAAGATAAAAATATTTTTTCTCCAGCGTATCAAATGAAAATCTATGAATTTTTTTGAGAAAACAAAATAGTGATTTTGCGGCGGGAAAATCTCTGGAGGTGGGTGGTATCACCCATGAATTGGAGGTAGGAGGAAAAAACGCCCAGTGTGATAACGCCCTAAGACAGAAACAGCATTCCATAAGCGTCCAACTTTTGAAGCAACAACCCCCACCAGGTAATAAATCTCATCCTCGTTTTTTTTTTTTTTTTTTTTTTTTAATGACGCAAGATTTCCATTCAACAACCATCCAGACCTTAGCACGGTTTAAATAATTAAATATCTATCGAAATGTACGCGGACAGTTGCCCTACACTTTACATTATGGCAAACGATGTCTTCGGCCCTGTTCACACTAGCGGTTTCAACCGCGGCGGTTCAATTACAATGTTCAGTCAGTGGAGGCGTACACATACAGCCGCGCAGCTTTTCCTTGACTATGTAGTACCGCCGCGGTTTCCGCGCGGTTCAAACCGCTGGTGTGAACAGGGCCTAAGTTATTCTGATGTCCATTTTCACATACCTAGTTCTCCCTCGTCCATGTGTATTTCCTTCCCTGAGGATGACCAATTTTATTCAAAAGATATTTTTGAAAAATGAAGAATAGTTCAAATGCCATTTTAATTTCGGTTCTTGAGTTTCATCACTACTTTCTGGAAATGTGTAAGTTTTTTTTGAAATGTAAGGCAAGTTTCAAAAGCTTCAGTACAAAGTTCATAACGCTGCTGTCGATCTTCTGTTGTTAAGCATCCAAAAATAATTTCTTACAACACACACACACACACACACACACACACACACACACACACACACACACACACACGACTCGTGGCGCATTTGATAGAGTTCCCTGCTGCCACTACGGCGGTCCGGGTTCGAATCCCGTCCAAGGCTGAAGTAATTTCAATATCATTGCACTGTTGGTTGTTACTCCAACTCTCGTGGGCGGGGAATTTGGTGTGTGTGTGTGCGTGTAAGGTCACAGCTGTACCCATAGATCGGTCAAATACAGTATGAGGTCTGAGCTCTCTTCCGCGAGGGAAATAGCTGTCGATCACGAGTCCAACACGTGATCCAAGGCCATGGTGAATCACACACACACACACACACACACACACACACACACACACACACACACACACACACACACGTGCGCGCGCGCGCGATTTGATTCCGCGCATAAGAACCTCTTGGGGTCACAGGGTTAATGACAATTTCCATTAGAGCTGAGTAGAGTTTTTTTTTTAACGTGAGATAATTTCACTCAGCTTCGAGACCTCAATGCCGTAAAAGCTCATTGAAGGCGCCTAGAAGCTAATGCTTAAGATGTTATCATACTGGGCTATATTTCCTCCAACCTCCAGTTAATCGGCGGTACCGCCCACCTCCAGAACTTTTCCCGTAGTAAAATAACTGTGGTAAACTATTTTGTTTTCTCAATAATTTACATAGAATGTTATTTCCTGTTCACTTGCAGAAGCTCAGCCTATATATCCATGAAAGTTACTAAAATGTTTCAGACCTCTAGTAGATAAGATCGTCGATGTGCAATGCATTTTTTGAACCGTCAAGACATCTTTGAAATAACATACCTTTAGGCACATCTAGCATTCGTTTTGATAATAAGAATTTGACTTACAGTCCCTAAAATCATGGGACAGTGCAACTCAAATACTCGGGTAACGTTTAAGATTAAGTACAGTGTCAAGGATCAATGATTAATGATGTCAAGGTTGGCGGTCACCATTGTTCAAGGACCTTGTTCTTCGCTATCTGATCACAGCAGGGAAGATCATTGCGTAAGACTTTCCGACATTCCAGGACCATCAATAAGACCTGGAGAAGGAGAAACTAAGAGATAGTTTTAGTTGTTTTGTTTCCTTAAGGCGAATGGAATCAGGTGATGCCAGCAAGGATGAAACATTGAGAGAAGCTTTGTAAATAAAAGCCGTCTAATTTTACCGGAATTAGTTTTTAGTACTTCCTAAAGTAAATAATAGCTAAATTGAAAATAGATTACACAAAAACTCTTCCGTTTTTTTAATTTATTGTAATTTTAAGTCACTGGTCCTATCCCCAAAACGTTGTCCGCTTCCGTCATTCTCCCACGGTGACGTCATGTGTTGTATTCATTCTTCATGCATTGTCATTGTTTTTGATGGATGGTGATCTTGTCGAGTGGCGCAGACTATTTAATATAGAATTTAGCAATTACTTAAATGAAGAAAGAACCATTGAGGAAAATACACGATTTGGATTAAATAAATGGGAAAAATGAGGCGGAAAATGTTAATATATTGATAACATATATACTCAGAGAAAAACAGGAAAAGAAAGCTTGCGATAACAGCTCATTCACGTACAGAACATACACGAGGGAGCTAAATGACAGGGCTAGATTCTCTTACAATAATACTAACTGGCCTTTTTAAAAGCATATACAAAACATAAGATAAAAAAGGTATGCAGTGTAGGAATAATTGCAAAAAAAAAAAACATTTGTCATTTGCTGTAATGGATTGGTATGTTCTTAGCGATAGTTGTAGTGAAGCTTTCGTTTTCTTATACAGTGTGTAAACAATCTTAAATAGTGTATCTAACTTGTGTAAAGTACATTTTGTTTTGATCGTATCTAGTAGTAACACATCACCATAATTAACCATTTTACTGGCACGCTTGGGCCGAGATGGAAAAATATCTGTTTTACGTTGTAGAAATTTTTGTTTATAAAGCTTTTAGCATCCAGGATCCATAGTGGGAACGTATTGCAATATTTTGTGTAGGAGAACACTGCAAAAAACATTGAATTCACTCACGTATACTACCCTTGCCCGAAGGCAGCATTGCAGAACCAACAAGCACACAGCTAAACGCCAACGATACACCAATATGAGAATTTTTTTCAGAAATAATCCGTTCAAACTGATAGTCCATAACTATGCCGTCTGTCCACACAACTTGGCTGGTCAGAGATATTTAGATAGTCTAGACTACTCTTAAAAGACGATGAAAGAAAAAGAAAAACTCAATGTCGCTGAAGGAATTGTCTGTTTCGCTACAAAACGCTTGGGTTAGTACTCAACTCATGACATCATTAGCCAAGGCGATGGTGCTGTAAGCTGTTTACTAGCAGACAACGTAAACTATCGCCAAAAGTCTTTCAGATAATACTTTTGAGATTAGATATTTGTTTTAAAAGTAGTTATCGTAAAAATAAATAACAAAAAATACCAAGTTGTATCTAGGCTTGGTAGTTACCTTGTAAAGGGTCAGAAGACACCGAGGTACTGCAGGAAGACCTTAACAAATTGTTCACGTGGTCAGTTAGATGGCAAACGGACTTCAATACCTCAAAGTGCAATGTGTTAGATGTAGGTTTACACAACCCAGAAAGCAGGTGTACCATAGATAACATATTTCTTAGAGAAAACTGAGTACGAGAGAGACTTGGAGTTCTAGTGAGTCCTGACCTTAAATCCAGGAAACAGTGCATTAGCTCCTAGAATAGAGCTAACAGAGCATTAGGTTTCATTGCTAGGACCGTTACGAATAAAAATGCAGAAGTAACTATCAAATTCTATCTAGTGTTAGTTAGACCCATCCTTGACTATCAAGGGCCGTGCTTAACTGTTTGAAAGTCAAGAGAAAAGGACGCTGCGAAAACTTGGATTCTGGAGCATTCGCCCCCTACCTACACGAGAATTGAACTACTGGCCCGATATTCGCTGCCCCAAACCTGTTCAAGGATTTGACCATGGAACCTGAACTATATCTGCACCATCGCGCCGGTTATTCGCCCCCTACCTGCAGGAGAATTTCACCATCGCCCCGTCATTCGCCCCCTACCTGCAGGAGAATTTCACCATCGCCCCGTCATTCGCCCCCTACCTGTAGGAGAATTTCATTGCCCCGTCATTCGCCCCCACCTGACCATCGCACCAACCAATATCTGCACCATCGCGCCGGTTATTCGCCCCCTACCTGCAGGAGAATTTCATTGCCCCGTGATTCGCCCCCACCTGACCATCGCACCAACCAATGTTACTCGAAGCAATTTCCCCTGCGCCCGCCCAGTGACAGACAGACGCTGACGAATAGTCTCCAGACTACACGAATCGCGCTTGCCTGCCTATAATGAATCCCTATGCATTTATTTATGTATTTTATTAATTATTGACATTATAGTTTTTTATTAATTTATTATCATGATTTTTTTTTGCATCCGACCTAGATATGGACCAAAAGGTCTCCTGTCGGCATGCTCCGCCTTTGTAATCCTTTGTAACTAGCTAGGCGGACTAGTTAGAGTCAGTTTTGGATAGTCCGCAAGATTTCTGACTAGCCCGCAAAAAGAAAAGAAAAATAATCTACCGTGGTTTTTAATCGCACAACGTACTGTTAATTTTGGGAAACCCCAAGTGCTATTCAATAATTGATTCATACCAAACATAAACATTATTCTCCAGGAAATATCTAATCTCATTGTTCTCTTTACACGACTGAGAGATCGAAAAGTTTGAACAGGGTTTGGTCGATCTGTAAATAAAGATAAGTCCAACTCTTAAAGTTGATACTACTGGTAATAAAATGGTGAAAGTACTGAATCACGTAGAAGAGGTATATATATCAAATGGTCGACAACGGAAGATATAGTTGCTTCGTTCTGATTTATCTAGGATCAGGTTTTGTTGTCCGGAAAAGGATATAGAGTCGTGATTCTAGATTCTCTCTCTCTCTCTCTCTCTCTCTCTCTCTCTCTCTCTCTCTCTCTCTCTCTCTCTCTCTCTCTCTCTCTCTCTCTCTCTCTCTCTCTCTCTCTCTCTCTCTCTCTCTCTCTCTCTCTCTCTCTCTCTCTCTCTCTCACGTTAACACAGGAATTTTTGGAAGATTTTGAGACGATAACTGTGTTTGTCCATGACCTGGAATAAAACAATCTGTCCTGTTCAACATCTTTGCTACGATGACATAATTTACATATTTTCTTTCTAGAAAATGTTAGGTAATTTTATTCTTAAGAAGTTAGACATCTTTTAAGATTCTACCCTGGCTATCCCTAGAACCACAAACTAAAATTCAGTGGTGTGTGAATGCCTACTGATTCTATTCAGTGTTGAAGTGATCTCCTGGAGGCCAAAGAACAGTAATACATAAGAATAGGATGCTTAGGGGAAGCCCTGGGTCGTGCAGGGCTAAACGTGACGTCATGTCGTCGATATTTGCGAATGATTCATTTGAACCCTTGTCGACCACAATATTGATTCGGTCCGACCTAAAGCGGTTATCACACTTAGCTATTTTTCCTTCCACATCCTACCTCCAACCTCAAGTAGAACATGACTTCGTTCACAGAGATCTAGACTTCTCTAAGAACATTCCAGTAGTATGTCTAACATTCGTATAGATTTAGAATATCTTAGTTCATCATTTAGTTTTGATATATATGGCGGAAAGATAATTTTGATATTTGGAGATTTGGAAAATGAAATATTGTAACCGAAGTGGGTAGAAACAACTTCGCCAACCGTGTAGTTAATGAATGGAATAAACTTCCTGCAGAGGCAGTGCAATGTAGTTCAGTTTTGAAGCTTTAGGATTCGTTCGGATAAACACCTAAGCAAGATGCTGTAATGCCTGCCATTTATTTTATATTATTTGTTTATTTGTTTGTTATTATTATGTCTGTTTATTATCATTTGCTTGATTTTCATTAATTGGTAGTTATGTCAGTTTATTATTATTTTCGATTTACCTTTTTTTTTTACTATTTAACTGTACCTATGCATTTATTTATTATATCTTATTTATATTATTATCATTTTTATTTATTCATTTATTATTTATTTATCACTATTATAACTTTTGGCATTTGACCTAGTCATGGACCCAAAGGTCTCCTGTCGGCATGCTTCGCCTTTGTAATCCTTTGTAAGTCGTTTTTACTCAAACGAACTCTGAAACTGTCGGAGCTGGTGATGCCCGTGGAAGCCCAGTATGAAAATTCAAGTCCTGAACTCGCTGATAATGCGTATTTTACTGCGCGTCACAAGGGATCTAATTGTATAAATTATATATTCATGATATTCAATAGTACCCTAATGAAACCCTATACTTCTCGATCCAGACTCCTTTATAACAGGAGCATGACTTTGGATTACAATTCTGATCTATCGAATTTCATCCTGGTTTATTGCAGGAGATGTAAATACGAGTCAAGGACTTGATGTCTGTGTGAAGGCGAAAAAGACTCGCGTAGACTGGGTGACCGTCTTTCTTTATTTTTTCTTTGTTTTTTCTTGAAATGGCTCTCGCCGGGTGACATCTGTCGTATCCATCACCTTCAATATATTCAAAGTCGTTTTTGGAGTTCTGCAAATGAAATCATTTGGGTTTAATGCCCTTGTCAAAATGTAAGAAATCTTTACCTCTCGGAGGTAAGGGAACTCGGTAAAATTTGTAGGGAAGGTGTAATCAGCCACGAAGAGATAGCAAGCATATACAAAATTGTATAGAAATATGGCGGTATGTAGTGTTTTATTTTTATAGACAAATTTGGATGCTAGGGTGAATCAAATCCGAAAACAGCATCATGTGTTTCATAGTTAACAGACGATTTATCCAAACACAAGATGGGTCAAGAACAGTTAACATTCTCTCTCTCTCTCTCTCTCTCTCTCTCTCTCTCTCTCTCTCTTTCTCTCTTTCCCTCCCTCTCTCCCTCTCTCTCTTTATATCATCATCATCGTCATTGTTATTATCATCATTATCAATATTATTATTATCATAATTATTTTCATGGACTATGTAGTGGCACCCAAAGAGAGGATTGGAAGAGTTCTGGACGTTCATGTTTTCATGGGAGAGACCGGGGGATGGTTAGAGCAATATCTGGTAGAAAGTAATTGAGGGTGGAGTAATTGAGAGTGGAGGAAAATTGGAGGAGGAAGAGGAAAATGGAGATAAAGAAGTGATGAGGGTAAACAAATTAGATAAGAAAGATAAACAGAAAAACTGAGGGACAAGATGAAGGTGGTGAGTTACGAGTACAGGGGGGAATTTGGAGAAGAAGAAAAATGATTATGTTTCAAGAAGGAAATTTTCTTTTGGAGAGAAAAGGAAATAATTGCTCTAGGCAATATTTTTCAGTGCCGTTCATTATGCAAGAGTCTTCAGTTGACCTGATTGTTGGGGGAAAGTCAGGTCATCATTTTGAAGTGACGATTATTTTTTTTTCTATTTGCGCTCAACTGCTAGCTACAGTTTATACGAAGAACACTAAGGGCTATCACACTAGCCAATTTTTCCTCCGACTGTTGGAGCAAATTTACAACCCGCAACATTCGGAAAGGAATCTGGAATGCTGGAGGAAGATGATTTTTTTTCCAGCATATCAGATAACATTCTATGCAAATTGCTGAGAAAACCAAAATTGTTTGCCATAGTGATTTCACGACGGAAAAGTTTCTGGAGGTGGGCGGTACCGCCGATGAACTGGAGGTTGGAGGAAAAACAGCCCAGTGTGATAACGCCTTAACTACGTATTATCCAGTAAGGGTTATATGATAACAGGTTCGAAACAATCGCCATGTGGTGAGAAGTTTAAGAGGGCGTTTGCACGGTGTAACGGTTCGTCGAACGCGGTTCGACAGACACGTGTTTGAAGTGATGTGTGAACGTGTGAACGGGGTATTTGGTTGTCGAACACCTTGGTTAAACCCCCTCTTAAGTGTGGCCATGGCTTAAGTTCTTTCGGTACAAGACTCCCACTTCGGGATGACTCGAGGCCACTACGGCCTCTGGGGGGAAGTTTGCCTTGGGGGAGAGTTACATACCATATTATATATGTATACACACACAGGCGCGCGTGCACACACACACACACACACACACACACACACACACACACACACACACACACACACACACACACACACACACACACACACACACACACACACACACACACACACGGGACACCACGAGCATAGCTCCCCTTCCCGTAAAATACAACTAGGTAAATACACACACACACACACACAGATATACAAACACACACACACAGATAGAGACACACACACGCACAGATAGACACACACACACACACACACGCACACAGACACAGATACACACACACATACACACACACACACACACACACACACACACACACACACACACACACACACACAGACACGCACGCACGCAAGAACAATCCGCGCATTCATGCATTCATGCGCATATGTATAGCAAGGCGTGCCTATTCGTACTGAATGGTACTGATAAGCAGTCAGTCGGCACCTTGCGACAGGCACTGAGTGCCCGAGGAGAGCTTGCGTGGCACCGGCCCGCCCGCCCGATTCGCTTTTGTCAAACAGGTGGACCCGACCTCCGGACCCAAGTTCCCGTCTGCATTTCACCGGCGCCCAGTTACTCTCGGCTCTAAGATGCTCCTGTTGCATAATATATACAAAACACGCGTGTGCGAACGCACGTACACACATACATACAAGCACGGGCGAACACTCACGCACACACACACACACGCGCGCGTGCGCGCACATGTACAGTAAGTTTACAACTATTGATTTTTTTTTGTAATAACCATCGCGTACATACTTACATATATAAGTACATGCATAGTTACATACATACATGCACATACACATACATTCATACATACACATGTACATACACAAATACATTCACCCATACACATGTACATACATGCTCACATAAATACATTTATACATATATCAATACATATATAGATATATGCATATACATACATACGTAAGTATATATATGTGTATATATATGTACATACATACATACATACATACATACATACATGTGCATAAATGCATACACACATACCAAAAGGCCCTTAACCCCATATTAGGTGGGACAGTAAAGGTTGGAATTTATCAGGGTTCTTATTTGGATAGCAGTCGCCAATTATAAAGGTATGCTAGGTGACTCTGATCCGTAGGGACGACACAAAAGTCCTTATAAAGTTGGTAAGATAAAGCTTGAGACAAAAAATGCATTTGCGGCAGACATATCTTAGACTTTATTTCTCTCCATTTTACAGAAACATCTCGTCCCTCTTCTTTTTTAATCTTTCGGTTTCGCAACTAAAGTTTTTCAAACACATCAAAGACAAGTCGAGTAAATTTTCCTTCTATTTCGTTCCGTCATGATCGAAATGCAACGGAATTGCAAAGTACGACGACAATTTTGTCTTCTTGTTATCTGTTCATAGATGGCGCCTGAGTGGCTGTAATGCCGTGTCGGTCTCTGTTTGGAAATTAAGGTTATATGGAAATTCGACGCAAAACTGTCGGTAGAGTTTGGAATCTGGCTGTGCAGTTGTGGAAAGAAGTTGTGGCATCTCCCGGTATTCGACCTATGTGACCAAACCTCTAGGTAACGTAAGACAACAAAAGGTAGATGAGGAAGAGGAGTAGGGGGAGGAAGAGTAGGAGGAGGAGGAGGAGGAGGAAGAAGAGGAGGATGATAAAGAGGAGGAGGAAGCTTAAGATCAGCAGCAGATGGAGGAAGAGGAGTATTAAGAGGAAAAGAGGAAGAAAAATAGTAGTAGCAGTAGTAGTGGTAGTAGTAGTAGTAGTAGTAGTAGTAGTAGTAGTAGTAGAAGTGGTAGTTGTAGTGGTACTAGAAGTGGAGGTAGTGGTGTAAGAGTAGTGACTGTAGTAGTATTAACAACAGCAGCAATAGTAATGATAAAAGGAGGAAGAGGAGGAGGAGGAGGAGGAGGAGCAGAAGGCGAAGAAGGAGGAGGAGGAGGAGGAGAAGGAGGGGCGAGAATGATGGTACAAGAGATAGAAATGAACAAAGTCAGGTGGAGAAATAAATTGTTCTTTTTCTCTTTGTTCTCCTTATTCGCTTGGGTAACAACGCCATATTTCATATCTGCGCTATGGAAAGGTCCGCTCTGAATAAGCACGGGTAAGATTGTTCTTGGGTATCGTGTTAAAAGAAAAATCTCAAATTAAATTGTCAAGAGAAACAATTTACTAGCCACTGGGACATATCTGGTACCTTTACGAGTTTTGTATTGAATATCGTCAGCCGATTTTTACCCAGCATGGGTAAGTCTCTTTGTATTAAAATATAAAGGTATTCACGTCACTGATCTTCATATATCTTCGATAAATCTGAGAAATATAGATTATGAAAAATGAAACTGACAAGGCCTAACGCAATATTAATTACCTTAGGCCTACGATTTGAGAAATAAGCATGCTTATTAAAGTTTTGAATAAATTTTAAGCCCTTGTTTGAATATCAGATATGTTGGTTATGTTACAATGTCAAAAAATGGCTGAGGATTTGTGTAATCAGTACGTCTCCCAAAGCACAGGCAACAATTAGGAACCAGGCTAAGATTTATACAGTGTATATCTTTCATAGCTTATTAATTGATTTATCTAAATTAGATAATCAATTTACAATGAATTTATTATTATAAAGAAAGACTTTATCGAATAATCGTTAGTAAACGCGAAGTTTACAGATCAAGATCTTAAATATATTTTCTGTTTTCGTAGTAAAGGTACGTTTTGGGTGGTACGGCTGTCGCTCAACGATAATCGCTCAAGGCTCAAACGATTATCCAGAACATTAATTCTTTATTTTTGAATTGAGCTGTTTTGATTCGAGAGGCAAAGTACGAGGTTGATAACTTTAACCGAACGTACAACCAACGCTTTTACAAAATATATGATGGTATGATGCGTGTCACACCAAAATATACTTAGAGTTGACATCAGCGTCAATACTATTGTATTTGCTTTCTTATATAAATCCTTTGGTTTCGCTAACTTCTTCGATTCGATAGAGAGATTTAACGAAACACAAAACGTAGACTGTACAAGAACAAAAACGTAATTCATCTTTGTCGTTTCTTTTCCAAATGTTTGGACAAAAGTGAGAAAACATGTTGCAGAACTTTCAGGTGATTAATCGACAGCGGAGGCAAAACATAGCCGAAAAGACGTTGTTGAATTGCTAAATGGAAGAAGCTTACAATTTCTGGCAAAAAGATGTCTAACTTGCTATCAGCGAGATGCTGTTGGACTGAAGGAAAGCATGTTTGTATTGAAAATGCCAGGGCTTTGGTTACGTAAAATCCACATTGCCTTGTACGTTAAAGGCTCGAGTCTTGCGAATGTACCTTGGTTACGTAAGGGATTGCAAAATGCCTGAAATGGTTCCCACCTGTTTCGTAAATGCCTGCTGATGGTATAAATAATCATATTTTTACGGCGGTATTCAAAGTCTCCGAATTTTGTGCAATGGGTCTTATGTCATATCGAGCTGTGTATAAGGCGAGAGTTCGTTTGTCTTTAAAACGACATGACGTCACAGCTGGCGACTGATTTTGAACAAAAACGTTGAATTTCTTCTTTTTTTTGTCGTTGGTATCTGTTTGGTATGACACCTGGCTGTATGACATAAGATTTTTTTTATATTTGATTTGATTGATTGATTACTTATTCATCTATTATTTATCTTTAACTTCCATATATGCAACAATTTATAGCAGTTAAAGAACAGTCACTGCCGTATCTATAAAAACAATTTCATGCCATATTCTGAAAATGGGAGTAAATTGGCAAAAAGGATTAATTTATACTTGAAGTAGAGTCACTGCACCTAACTTTAAAGATAATTTACGTACTATACTATGAAAATGATAACAGATTGGCAAATAGTATATCTACTTAGATACACAATATCCAAAAAATTCTGCACTTTACATGAGTTATGGTGTAAATGAAATCGGAATACATTGCAATTCTTCTAGATCATAAGATGAACAATGTCACTTGATCCATTTTGATAAGATGTTGCTGGTTAGAAATATGGATAGATGGGTTTTGATGATTAAATTTCAACTTTCTTAAAGTCAAACTTATCCAACCTAAACTAGACCAACTTAACAATAATTGATCGACTTTATTAAACTTTAAACTATCGTCCGCAGGTGACTATAATGACGAATTTGATTCCAGTCAACACCAGAAAGTTAAATAAAACATTAAAGAATTTTTTTTTATTTTTTATAAAGAAATAACTAAACATATTAAACGATAGGGATTTTCCTCGTTACCTACTAACCTTGCAACTCACGTTTCTAGAAACCCCTTTTGTGTTTTACTGCGCTCTCCATCTTCATTTCGAGGCCAATAACACTTGTCTAATGACCTCATTACACTATGCACAGAACATTCTCTCTAACAGTTCTACTCTTCTTTTGCATTTTACGAGTTTTTATTTGTCCTGGTTGTTGGGAACCAATTCTGTTCATTTTAAGAAATCACTCGTTCAGTTCCACAGGAAAGGGGAATACAATTTTTTTTTTTTTTTTTTTTTTTTTTTTTTATACTAGGAATAAGTTGTTAGCTATCCATTCATCTCGCATGGTCTGTGAAAAACCAAAGAATTGTGCAAAGGATCACTTAACTGAAAACCCGTAAATATTTCTATGTACTTTGTTGCTCGATATGCCACGCTTTCTCCCGCATCTCCCTCCTCCTCCTCTTCCTTCTCCTCCTCCTCCTCCTCCTTCCTCCCTTCTCTCCTCCTCACCTCCTCTTCCTCCTCCTCCACTTCCCTCCTCTCCTCCTCCACTTCCCTCCTCTCCTCCTCCTCCTCCTCTTCCTATTCCTTATCCTCATCCTCATCCTCATCCTCCTCTTCCTACTCCTCTTCCTTCTCCTCTTCCTCCTCTCCTCCTCTTTCTCCTCCTACTTCCTTCTCTTCCCCCTTCCCTCTACAATTACATTTAGCACACACGCACACACACACACACACACACACACACACACACACACACACACACACACACACACACACACACACACACACACACACACACACACACACACACACACACACACACACACACACCATAGTAACATCCTCTCTGATCCAAATAATTTCAAATTTGTCTTTATCTGCGAACTTCCAAGACCTGTTAATTACCTCGTTTGCTGTGATTTGTCACTTTAACGAACGCGTATTTTTTCTTTTATTTCCTATTTCGTGCCTTTCTGCCCAAGATGTTTTAGATTTTGATGATCAACTTACTACAATAATTATTTTATTTATTTATCTATATATTTTTATTTGTTTATTTATCTACAACCTTTCTGACAAAAGATTCTCTACATTTCTTTTTCCATAGAGATTCGAGACCTGTTCTTCCATTCTATTCTTTTTCTATATTTTGTGCTGTCCAATTATATTTTCTGAAATGACTTGTTTATTCCTTTAAATTACTAAGCATCATTTCTAAGATTCCATGAAATGTCCTATTTTTTTCAATTTGTTTCTTATTTGACGACCTTTATATGATGTTAACGTGCGATGGTTCAAAAGGACTGTACAAGTCCCCGACCACACTTCACGTAGCTACGTCTTCTGATTCCATATGATGTTAACTTTATTGTATCTCACATACCGTTTTCTTTTTACTTCTTTTCTTTAATTAACCATTCCATTATAGGTTTATGGACAGTGTTTTAATACTATTCAGACGGTTTGTTCTCAAAAATTGGATTTACAAAAAAAAAAAAAAAAAATCTCATGAATCTTACTTTTAGAAACTCTCATGAATATTACTTCTACAGGTTTCTCATTCACTTCCTCAGCTATTAAATTGTAATCTGAACGTTTATTTCACTACTTGATCCCATATCTAACTCCTGTATCTTATCTCTCGTGTATATTTCCTTGGTGTGAAAAGCCTTAAGAATTAATCTCTTGATTACTAATTGCAAACGTTTGTTGGCGATTCGTTTTTGTTTTGGCTAGGCGTTTCATTCAGCGCATCCATAATCAAATCTCTCTTATGTGTATCTTAAGCAAAAGACCTAGTTTTCATAATCCAGACCAGGGTAATCCGCAGCACAGCGAAGCAATGTGTTAACAATGGTCATACAATGTTTGGAAAATTATTATTATTATTGCTATTATTATTATTATCATTATT
This sequence comes from Oratosquilla oratoria, assembly GCF_046742065.1. NCBI lineage: Eukaryota > Metazoa > Arthropoda > Malacostraca > Stomatopoda > Squillidae > Oratosquilla > Oratosquilla oratoria. Next base: position 47,226,538 of record NC_134804.1, read on the forward strand.
ATTGTTATTGTTATTATTATTATTATTATTATTGTTATTATTATTATTGTTATTATTACTATCATTATTTACTTCTTAAACATCTTTTTATTGCTTTCAGAATTTTCCGTCATACTCCTCCACCATTTTACAACTCTCCTTTTTGCCTCCTTTATCTTTTGTTTTGCTTCTTTTCTATTTTCTTTATACCTCCCATGTTTCTCTCATCCTACTTTGCAACCAGTCCCTAAATGCTCGCTTCTTCTCTTCTACTACCTTCTTCACTTCATCATCTCACCACTCACTACCCTTCCTTCTATTCCCTCCCGTTCTCGTTGTTCCACATACCATCTCTGCATACCTTGTGACTCCCTCCTTGAAACTCCCCCCCCCCCATTCCTCCCCTACTCGTTCATGTATGAAATATATACTATTAATGTGGATCCCGCCATCTTCCTCCTGAACCCACAAGCAGATTAATATATGAAATAAGCTTTGTCCCAGTTTAATCACTGTCTCGACTGGGACAAAGCTGATCTCGTATATAAATTTGTTTGTGGGAATCAGGAGGAAGATGGTTGAATTCACATTAAAAGAATATATTCCCAATATGAATATTTCAAAGGGGGCAGTGGTCTCTGGACATAATATCCGGACTTTTGATCACCAACATCGTTAACAGGCAACTTCCACGTGACACCACACTACATGGCCCCTAGGTCACCCTTCGAGTAAGGGCATGCGTCCTCTCGTCCTTCCCCGGTCCCTCCTTTTGTAAGAGAGTACTATATAAATATAGTACTCATCTCTCTGTTCGCCTGAAGAGGATTATAGCTTACAGTCGAAATATGTAGATTCTCCTGCTCCAACAGTTGTTTTAGTATATATATATATATATATGTATATATATATATATATATATATATATATAGTGTGTGTGTGTGTGTGTGTGTTCTAGTAGAATTGAATACGACAGCATTTTGACAGTGATTCAACCTTAAGAAGTTGAATTGTCAAAATGCTGTCGTATTCAATTTCCCTTGCATTAAAGAAAATCTGCTTCCTTTACGACACACACACACACACACACACACACACACACACACACACACACACACACACACACACACACACACACACACACACACACACACACACACACATATATATATATATATATATATATATATATATATATATATATATATATATTAATTTGTGTTCGTGTATAAGTATTTGTGCTATCGCGCGTTGATATATAAGAGCGTGCAAGTATGCTTCTATATATGGATATGTTATGTACACACGTGCATGTGCCCGCGGTCACATGCGTGGGGTAGCGGTGTAGAGTTGTGTTATGTGCGCGTTTTTACAACTCACCTATGTCTGCGGTTGCCCTCTCATAGAGCGACACGTTGGCTATTGGGGGTCACGTGTCGTCGTTGTCGTGAAGCAGGCACCCCATCACCACCTTACCTCCCTCTCCCCTCCTCCTCCTCCTCCTCCTCCTCCTCCTCCTCCTCCTCCTCCTCCTCTTCCTCCTCCTCCTCCTCTTCCTCTTCATCTTTCGTCTTCTCAATCTTCTTCCTATCACTTCTTTCTTTCTTTCTATCTCTTTCTCTTGATTTCCTTTCTCTTTTCAGTAATCTCCATTTTTTCTATTTTCTTTTTATTTCTTTTTTTCTTATCTCCTTTCTTCGCATCTCTCTCCCTCCATCCTGTCGTTCGATTTGTCTCTCTCCTCTTTTTCTTCTCTTTTTCTTCTCTTTTTCACTCCTGAACTCTTCCTCTCTCTTTCATTTAGTGCTCTTTTTTCATCTCCTTTGTTGCTCTTTTTCCTTGTCATTCTCAACTTCTTCCCCTTCGTCGTCTTCCTTCTCTTTTTTTCATTTTTTCTCTTTAATCTTCTCCCTTTCCTACTTCTCTTATTCCTCTTCCCCCTCTCTTCATCCTCTTTCCTTTCTACTTCTCTTCCTTTCCCCCTTCCTTCTTTACTCCTGTTCATTCCTACTCTACCTCTTTCTTGTTTCATCATCTACTTCTTCTTTCTATTTTCCACCCAATCATCTCATAATTCTATTTCCTCTTCCTTCTTCCCTATTCACTCTCTTCTTTTTTCTATTCCTCTCTTCGTTGTCTTCTTTTCCGCTCTTTCTTCTTCCGTCTTGCTTCCTCATCTTATTTCTTTTTATTATAATTTTTCTAAACCTTTCCTTCTTGTTCAATATTTCATCGATTTATTTCTGATTCTCTTCTCTACCTCCTTCTTTTAGTCTTTTCCTTTTCTCTCACGTTCCTCTTTGTCCTCTTCTTCTCTCTGTAACTATTTTATCTTTTTCTTCCTCTTTCTTCATCCTCCTCCATTCTTTTTTCCTCCTTTCTCAGCTAATGTTCTCCCTCCTCTTCCTCGTCCTCCTCCTATCCCTCCTCCTCTTCCTCCTCCTCTTCCTCCTCTTCCTCCTCTTCCTCCTCCTCCTCTTCCTCTTGGTCCTCCTCCTCTTGCTCCTCCTCTTCCTCCTCCTCCTCTTCCTCCTCCTCCTCTTCCTCCTCCTCCTCCTCCTCTTCCTCTTCCTCCTCTTCCTCCTCCTTCTCCTCCTCCTCAATAGACAACTTGACATGACAATTTTTTAATGTGCTGATTGGCAGACTGGTTTGCATCATTGTCCACGTGGCAAGTACCCATGTTCGAGACCAGGCGACTTCCAGTTGTCCTGGAAGTCCAAGCACATGAGGCAAAGGTGGCAACCACCCTGGGTCGCAGCTCAGCGCCTCCTGGGTGGAAGTTCCAAATTCTTTTTTGCATCCTGTAGAATCTTTAGTTATTCTCTTCGTCTTCTTCCATCAGTTCCTCCTAATATACTCACTTTGCCATCTTAATCCACTTTCTTACCTTCCACCCTCTTTGTTTCTAGATTGCCATTCTCTCATAACCACTAACTTTCTGCCACATCTTCCTCCTTTTCTTCTCCCCCTCACATCCTCCTCCTCTCCTCCTCCTCTCCCCAACCTACTCCTGCTTTGCCCACCAGAGCTGGAGTACCGGTTTGTAGGTGATGTGATGTGTTTGGGCCCTGGGCAGGGACCGAAGTCAAGTCTCTGAATTAAGTGGTCGAGTGTGGTACCATTATCCCAGCAAGTCTTCGAAGGTGTCTTATTTTATTTTTTATTTATTTTTCTTGGAAACTTGCTTTTTGTAGTCAACTAATCCCCCTCCTTTTTTTTTTTTTTTTTTTTTAAGGAAAAGTGTTTTTTTACTATTTTCTCTAGTATGCGAAGCTTTTCTTAATATTGTTTTTGGGGACTGTCTGCTTCACTTGACTGACCTCACTTTGAGTTGAGGTACAGTTGCCTCCACTTGTACGTACTACAGAGTTTAGTGTCTCGTAGAAAGCTGTGGTCTGTGTGTATATCTTTGGGACATCGTAGATTTACGAGATGAAGAGACTTTTACGAGGTAGTACATTTTATTTGTATCGTAGATGTACGACGTTCAGAAATAGATGTGTTTCCGTCGTCTCCCATGGTTGTATTATGTCACTAATTACCAGTTTCACTTGACTTATAATGTACATGAAAGCCTATTTCGATAGAAATGCACTGTCCTTTCTCTTTGTTTCTTTCTAGAAAGCCTTTCTAGAAAGTGTAATATTTAGATACCAGACTTTCTACTTTGTGTTAACTGTTGGTCGTCTTGTCCCACTTCTCGAAGTTGTCTTAAGCGGCCCATACACGATCAATTATATTGCGCAATTTCATCGTCAATACTCTGAATTGACAATTAAATTGACCGTGTATGGGCGATATATTGCCCATATTTAATTGTCAATTCAGAGTATTGACAAAGAAATTGCGCAATATAATTGATCGTGTATGGGCCGCTTTAAGGCGTTATCACACTGGGCTATTTTCCTCCGACTGTTGGAGGAGATTTCCTCCAGCTTATCAAATGACATTCGATGTATTTCTATTGAGAAAAGAAAATAGTTTGCCATTGTGATTTTACGGCGGAAAAAAATTGGGTGTGGGTTGTATCACCGATTCCCCGGAGGTTGGAGGAAAATAGCCCAGTGTGATAACCTCTTCAGGTAGATTGACGTTCACTCTCGTTGTTCGGGTAGTATGTTGCTCTCTCTTATTTTCTCTCTTATTCTCTCTCTCTCCCTCTTTCTCCCTCTCTCTCTCTCTGTCTCTCTCTCTCTCTGTCTCTCTCTCTCCCCTCTCTCTCTCTCTCTCCCCTCTCTCTCTCCCTCCCTCTCTCCCCTCCCCCCCCCCTCTCTCTCTCTCTCTCTCTCTCTCTCTCTCTCTCTCTCTCTCTCTCTCTCTCTCTCTCTCTCTCCCTCTCTCTCTCTCTCCCCTCCCCCCCCTCTCTCTCTCTCTCTCTCTCCCTCCCTCTCTCTCCCTCCCTCCCTCTCTCTCCCTCCCTCCCTCTGTCTCTTTCCTTCGATAAATACTTATAAATTTCTAAGTACGTTTTCGAAATTATTTTTCTACCTTTATCGGACATTTTCTTTAAATTTTGTGATCATTCTAGGACAATATCAGTTCTGTTTCCTTTTTTTATTTGTTATATTTATTTATTTATTTCATTTAGTTAATTTCTAATTTTCATTTATCTATTTATTTCTAATACCGGGGCTGAAATACTTTACATAGAATCAATATATGTAAGCTTTTTCCACCAATTGTGTGCGTGTTTTTTTTTTAGATGAAATGTATATATATAATAGAATATGAAATAATATGAAATATATAACTATACAATAAAATATATAATAAATAATAATATATAATAAAATTGAATTAAATTCTCATAAGACTTGTTCACGTATAAATCAATTCGTGTAATACTCTGCTTCCTTTCGTCAAGTGGTAAACCTTGACCCTATTCACACTAGCGGTTTGAACCGCGGCGGTCCAGTTACAATGTAAGTCAGTGGAGGCGTTCACACAGAACCGCTCATTTTTTCCTTGACTATGCGGTACCATCATGAGTCATGGAATGATGTAAAAAAGGCGATATTTCAGCAGTGAAATCAAAATAGTTGACTAATTGATTGATAATTGATTCTCTTTACGGTGTATGATTGATTGAATTCCTTGGTAGAAAGGAAATGAAGTGAAGACAGATACCAGAGTTGAGGCTCCGAAATCAAGTCAGCAGAGCTGGGCGCGTTACTGTGTGCGTTCCTCGGTGCGTTCCGCTTTAGTTTGGCCGCGGTTAGCGCTCCCAAACTATTAAAACAATATAGATGCCTCTATAGTGTGTGGCCCACTACCTTTTGGATGTGGCCTACGGAATTTTCCTTTGTTATAGTATGTGGCATACCGGACTTTTATTTCGGTATGAACCTGTCTCTTAAGCTTTAATAAATTGGAAGCGCTAACCGCGGTCAAACTAAAGCGGAACGCGCCTAGTAACGCACAGAGGAACGCGCCCAGCTTTGCAAGTCAGTACATTGAAGATTAAATTTGTGATGTGAACCTGTCTCTTAAGCTTTAATAGTTTGGGAGCGCTAAACGCAGCCAAACTAAAGCGGAACGCGCCTAGTAACGCACAGAGGAACGCGCCCAGCTTTGCAAGTCAGTACATTGAAGATTAAAATTGTGAAAAAATAAATCATAATGTAGATGGAAGAAATCAGCCCGAATTAATCAGTGGAGGCGTAGAGGAAAAAAGAAAAGGAGGAGGAGGTGGAAAGAGAGGAAGGTAGACAAAAATACAAAATACAAAAAATAAATACAAAAACTAAATATATGTTCCGTGTGTATATATGGTATGTCAGTAATATTGTTAACTCCAGTGTCATTTACTTGAAACCTGGATAGTTACATCACCGGAGAAACTCACGAATGTCCATCTGAAACATTCTGAATAATCTTTTCCACAGAAAACGTAGTGTTGGTGATTTAATGTTGAATATTTCCTTATTGTGTTCTGTAGTAATTAACCGTTAAATAACCGTAACTTCTAAACGCTTCGTCGTCGTCTTGTCGGTTTTTCGTATAATTGATTCAGCTTCATTCCCGTATATTAGGTGGTTAATGTCAGTGTGTTACACACACTCTTAAAAGGTTATCATACTGGGATTCCATGAGCTTCACCATCGCCGACAGTTGAGAATTCGTTTGAATAAAAACGACTTTGGTTACAATATTTATTTTTTTCTAATCTCCAGATATCAAATTATCTCTCCGTCATATATATAGCAAAGCTGAATAATGAACTATGAGATTGTAGAGCAATACGAATGTTAGACATACTGTAGAAATGTTCTAGAGAAATCTAGTTTTCTTTAAGCGAAATGATATACTAGTTGTACTGGAGGTTGGAGGAAAGATGTTGGAGGAAAAATACCCCAATATGACAACCCCTATAGTGATGGTAATGATTCCAACGTCATTGCGAATTTTTCTTGATGATTCGTTGATGTAAGACTTAACACATCACTTACAAGGAATCTTGTGAACGCCTTGATGAGGTTCACGACTTTTTATGGCCATACTACCTTCCACCAGCTCTAGCGAACGCTATCTACCATTAGAACGTAGATTTTTACCCGATGTTCTAGTTAAACGTATTTGACTTATCAGCTTATCTACAAAACCTACCAATATTTTTCGTAACTGTAATATAACAAATTTAATAGAATTTTTCTTTCTAATGGTAGAAAGTGATCACCAGAGCTGCCGAAAGGGTGCACGGTCCTTACAATTTCAATTTTGTAAATTTTTGTATAGATACTACGTTTTCAATAACTTTCGTTACTTTTTCCAACCTATTGTAACAGTACCGAAATTTAACTTCCATTGGTTTCTCTCATCTCTACAGAACTGAAATTATGGGAAAAATCGGCCCAATTTAAATCTGACAGGGATGTCTTTATAGATTCAGAGGAGAAAAAAGAACTAGGCGTTTGATGTATATTTTCTCTCAATATTTACAAGAGTGGTTGGATATGGTACTTGATCGCATCCCAGTCTTCAGTAGGGAAAGAGAGAGGTTAATTAACATTAACATGTACAAGAAAATGTAGTCAAATAAATAGTCTTAAAGCTATAAAATCCACATGTCCAGACGGAAATTTTCCGTGAGTGATATGGGAGTGTAAATTTGAAATCTGTGAGAGCGGTTAACGGAATTATTTCAGTTGGTCGGTTGACACTGGAATTGTGCCTATTTCTTGGGTGAATGCATACGTTGTTCTTGTATTAAAAAAGGGCGATAAGTCTTCTGTACACAACTACAGACCAGTCAGTAGCCGCAATCTAATGGATTTGTTTAAGGCCGATGTTTGGGTCACCTCCCCGCTTGGCCAGGGTTGTCGGGAACCCTCACAAGAAGCAATCATGATACCCCTATTCTTTCATTCTGTTCCCCCCCTAGGCTATATTGTATTCATGCCCGACTGATAAGAAAATACGTTTCATGTTAATTATGAGGTTTGAATTAACACGAGTCGCATTTTTTTTATTTGTTTATTTTATTTTATTTTTCGACATTCAGAAACGTTCCTTAAGAAGTCCCCTAGTTTAATTTACGCGATTTTTTTTTATTCACACGATGCCTCTCGGTCCCTATATATATATATATATATATATATATATATATATATATATATATATATATATATATATATATATATAAAACGTGAATTAAGGACTATCTTTAGCCTTGGTAAGAGGTTAATTGAGATGGGAATAATTCCCTTTCACTACCAAGGAAAGATGAGTCTAGAACATAAGTCAGAGTAGAAAAGAAGAATGAATATAATTATATCAAATGTTCAAATCATTCGGACGTTTGTGTTCTTTTGCTTGATACCAATGACTGCGTCTGCAGGTCGTAATAAAGGATCTGAAAACAAATTCAACCTTATTTCCAAACGTACCTCCTAATAATTCTCCTCCCCTCCCAAAAAAAAAAATCATATATATATGTGTGTGTATATATATATATATATATATATATATATATATATATATATATATTTTTATATATATATATATATATATATATATATATATATATATATGCAAAGCAATCACATAAACACGTGATAAATTAAATCTGGAAAAAAATGATAGAACTATTCTTGACATGAAAACGTCACATTTTTTTAGATTTTCTCATTGGTTTCGGCAGATATGTGTGTGTGTGCGTGTGTTCGTTTATGTAAGAGGAAAAGTACACATAATAAAGATTGGCCCTGTAAAGGTTTTCTTCTATCAAACGCTAAAAGTTTTTGTTCGCTCAATTCTGCGTTGAACGTTCAGAGTTTCATCTTGATGGACGCTGAAAACACGTCTTTGCTGAATTTGAATCACTTTAAGCACTTCTTCTCTACGTCTTCGTCGTCGTTGTTGTCGTCATTGTCGTTTTCGTCGCCATTGTTGTCGTCGTCGTCGTCGTCGGACGAAGAGGAGAAATTCGTTCTGTATTATAACACCAGATGATGATGTTCTCCACAGAGGAAGCTTTCATCATCGAATAATTTCTCTCTCTCTCTCTCTTTCTCTCTCTCTCTCTCTTTCTCTCTCTCTCTCTCTCTCTCTCTCTCTCTCTCTCTCTCTCTCTCTCTCTCTCTCTTCTAGTGCTAGATAATTTTGTCTCCTCGTTGTGGAAGGATTTTATTTATGACACCAGATCACATAAGATAAAATAGATGAAACCTGAATAGACCAAATCAGATACTGGTTCTATGAAGATCCCATTTTATACTCGCACGGGTCATCCTCTGAGCTATACAGCATTGTCCAGCATTAGCGAGAACGAGTTTTTCGAAAGGCATCAAAATTATATAATCAATAAAGTAAAATCATCACGAAGGAGACGAGAAACCGGTTTCCACTCCTCCCGAAGGAATTTCGAGCTCCATCGATCATGCACATCGAGAAAATTAAGAGGAGACTTCTGCCTTTGGCTTCGACTTCCGAGGCGCCGCACAACTTCCAGGAAAAGAAGTTGTCGCTGAAGATCACGTTGGCTTGTGGGGTGGGGGGTGGGGGGTCCGGCTTTGGGTTGCGTAACACGCAAAGCGAGAGATGGGGGGGAGGGGAAGGGGGAGGGGGGATAATAGCCCTGTTGCGCAGAGCGACTAAAATGTGTTACCGGTGTTGCGCAACCTCGCTGCTCGGTCGGGCACCCACGTTCCCCCGGGGTCTGAGCTCGGAAGAAGGCGACGCGGACAGGCGGGCGCGACCGACCCGGCGGGTCTCACGCGCCCTACCGACTGTACACCCCTTTACCCTCGTCTCTAAGGCACAAACGCCTCCGTAGTTTCACAACCTGGTGACCTGGCACCAACACAAGGCGGAAAGAAGACAGCGGGGAAGCGCAGGGGGTAGGGGGAGACCTTCTCTTCCCCTCCTCCCCCCCCGAATCTCCCCTCCCTACCCCCCGAAATCACTCGTAGCTTTTACCCTTCTGCTTGACCTCCCAACCTCTATTGTGCAACCTTCTTCTTACCCCGTGCCCCCGGACACTCTTCCCATCTTGCCCCGTCCCAACCTGTATTGTATCCGGGCAGGTTGCGCGTTGTTAAAAAAAAAAAAAAAAAAAAAAAAAAAAAAAAATGAACAGGTCGCCCCGTCGTAAAAGAGAGAGAGAGAAGAATTCCCCATATCTTCCCCCTTCTCCCTATACTCTCTAGTCCTCTCCCCCTCTTCTTCCTTCAAGTATCCCATCTTCTCCTTTCTACGTCACTCCCTCTCCCCCCTCCCTCTCCTCCTCCCTCCACTCCTCACCCATCGTGGTCACATTGCCCCGTGGTCCGTCGTACCTGTTTGCCCCCACGACGAGGTCGAGCATAAGCGATGCTCACGCAGATGTCTCGAGAGATCGCAGCATCATCAGCAGCATCGCCATCTCCAACATTATCCCCAATATCGTTGCCCACCGGCCCGCCGGTTGTCGCCAATGCCGTGTCGTGACCAGCAGTAAGCAACGCCATCTCCAACGGAACTGAAGCCTGGACAGCGTGGCAAACGATGTAACGTCTTTTGTCGCTTCTCCGAATATGATTCGAGACGAAATCGTCACCACGAGGAATGAAAATTCGTCTACCGTGTCAAACACTTCCCGAACAGATTTTTTGTTTTCTATTTTAATTCTAGCCCCGTATGAGTTATTTATTCTTCTTATGGAATTAATATTTCAGGAACCTTAGCGACATCCTTATAGACCAAGTCGCTAAGCATTCTTTAAAGATTGAAGATTAGGCTTCACCCAATGAAGAATGTTACCCTTTTTTTAACTTCTTCAATTTCTCTGTTGTGTTGTCCATCTGGAAAGTTTCCTCTAAAGGCATTGGTTCTTAACTCGGGGTACATAAGAGCATAAGAATAAAGGAGACTGCAAGAGACCATAAGGCCTACACTAGGCAGTTCGTAGGTACCCGTACTTCCAAAGAGGATACGAAACCTTGAACCTGGAGGTACCAGGCATGATAGCCAGTGCAGTGGTACTGTATATTTACTATAAGGAAGCAAAGCAAGGCTTGTATCACCAATCCTTTTCATATGTTTGCGTTGTATTTGTGTTGGATGGTGGTACGAGACATGAAAACCAGTGCAGTGGTACTGTATATTTACAATGAGAAAGCAAAGCAAGGTTTGTATCACTAATCCTTTTCATATGTTTGCACTGTATTTGTATTGGATGGGGTTACGAGACATGATAGCCAGTGCAATGGTACTGTGTATGTTTACAATGAGAAAGCAAAGCAAGGTTTGTATCACTAATCCTTTTCATATGTTTGCATTATATTTGTATCGGATGGGGGATACAAGAAATTTTTCTGAAATATCAAGGGATACTAAGGCGTACTGAAAAAGGTTAAGAACCCATTGCCTTACGGCTTCCACGACTCGACTTCTTAACTGTGATATTGTCTCTACGGACAGAAGCGCTGGTGTAGCCGTCAGGCCATATCACTCATGCCTTTGGCACCGCCTTGGTTGTGAAGGAGCTGCAGCCCATCTCCATTAGCCTAAGTAGGAGACACAAGAGACACAGCACACACACAATACAAATTGGTTACAGATGAATTCCAAAGGTTTACAAAGGAAGAGCATGACAATAGGAGACCTCTTGGTCCATGACTAGGTCGGATGCTTGATATAACGGCCTGGCAACAGCTAAACAATTCACCGCGGAAATGGTTAAGTCTAAGCACAGACTGAAACGCAGGTGACACAGGGGACACAGCACAGAACAAAGGCAGATTTCCTGTTGACGAATTGAAGCACAATTAGACCTTCTCACTTTAAATGCTGAGGTAGTAGATTTAGAAGTATTTTAAGTTAGAGAGAAGTTCAAACCTTACTTCAATTCAGCAACAGGAAGTCTGCCTTTGCTCTATGCTGCTTCGCCTATGCCACCTGAGTTTCAGTCTGTACTTAGACTTAACCATTTCCGCGGTGAATAGTTTAGCTGTTGCCAGGCCGTTATATCAAGCATCCGACCTAGTTATGGACCAAGAGGTCTCCTGTTGGCACTCTTCCTTTGTAAACCTTTGGAATTCATCTGTAACCAATTCGTATCTGTATTCCATCACAAATAAGCGGTTTTATCCTTTGTATGGCGACAAAGAAGAGTCTCCTGGCGTTAAAACAGAGACTTAAGAAGGGTATCAGGAAGGATGGATATTGGAAGTCGAAAGTAATTTCCGTTCTTATTTTCGAGTTGAGATTAGTATTTAGTCATGAAAGAGTGCCGCGTGACTCTTGTCCGTAGAGGTGTCACTAAGGCTGATGTCACACGGGCGGTCTACCCGCCTGACCGCGGCGGGTGAGACGCATTTCCCCACTTGAAACCGCCGCGGCCAGCCCGCCTGGCTATGTCAGACGAGAGGTTTTACATAGGAATCAATATAAAGCGGTTCCGCGGCGGCTGACCCGCTTTGCACCCGCGGCGGCCAACCCGCTCGTCTGACGCCGCTCTAAAGTCACTAGAGTATGGACTGCTTAAACCTGTGCGCAAACTGAGACGCAGGGGACATAGGCGATGTAGCGCAGAGTAGAAGCAGACTTCATGTTGCTGAGCTGAAGCACAGTTTGAGTTTCTCTTTCACGTGAAATAGTTAGTTCATCTAGAAGCATTTCAAGTGAGAGAGAAGGTCAAACACTACATCAATACAGCAACAGGAAATCTGTCTTTGCTCTGTGCTGCGTCGCCTGCGTCGCCTGCGTTTCAGTTTGCATTTAGACTAAGATTTGTGGTCAATGCCGAATACAAGACCTCGGTGGTCCGAGAGTTGGTACGTTTCTTGTTATTCTGGTTGATGCCATGTTCAGGTTCATCTCTGCGTCACGTACTTGGTAGCAGAGAGGTTAAAGAATGTTCAAAATAACTTCCTCCGCATCCTGGGCATCGCCAGGCTATCTTAATTCGGTCCCGTAATATCCCCTGAACACAAAAAAAAAAATAATAATAATAAAATAAATAAATAAATAAAAAAAAAAAAAAAATAATAATAATAATAATGATAATAAAAAATAAGATAAATAGATAAGTAAAT
>NC_134804.1:47241534-47244034 GCF_046742065.1 Oratosquilla oratoria
GAAGAAGAAAACTAAAAAGAAAATAAATAAATAAAAGAAAAGAAGGACTAGAAACCGATTTTTTTTTTATTAAAAATTATGAAGAATGAATGAAATAATCAGTAGGGCAGTTGTCAGATTAAACAATTTCAAAATTGTTTGAATAATCATAGATTAATGAAACTAAGAAAAGGAAACAGAGCTGAATTTTACTATGAAGTATTAGATTATAAGTAGGATATGAAAAATGACATGCATTTAGGTTTGAATATTTTTCGATAAGTAGAGATGCAAGGAAAAAAAAACGTAAATTGTTAATAATAATAACAATAATAGTAATAATATGATAATAATTAATAATAATAATAATAATAATAAAACGAGTAGACGAAACGGAAGATGACAAAAGGTTGCTGTGGTGAGGAAGGTGGGTAAATTGAGATGCAACGGAAGATTAGACAACAAAAGTGGATAACGTGTCGAACCCACGAGCAGGTAGTCGTGAGTTCGATACCCGGGCTCCGCTGTGAGCTTCTGTGTGCTTCTTTTAATGTAGAAATGAAAAAGAACATAGTAAAATAGAGTATAATAAATTAGAATAATATGGAATGGAATAGAAGAGATTAAAATGAAACAAAACAACATAAAACAAAACAAGATGAAATAAAATAAGATAAAAGAGAATTACGTAAAATAAAAATGCAATAAAGAAATAATATATTTGGGATGAAAATGAAAATCCTAGTCTACCAAAAAGAAAATACTAAGCGACTAGATAAGAGAAAGACACTTATATACTGTTACGACGTTTCTCTTTATCAAGTACCCCGCCCACACACGCTGCATCCGACGTAGTTATGGACCAAAAGGTCCCCTGTCGGCACGATCCTCTATTGTAATCCTTTGTTCTTTTAATAGAATCATCGTTATTTGCATAAAAAAATAATATTATTGAGATATTCAAACGCAAAGGAGTGGACACAATCTTCAAAGAAGACATCTTAGAAATGGACAAGAAAAGAACCTTAACCCTTGGTCACACTAGCGGCTTGAACCGCGCGGAAACCGTGGCGGTACCGCATTGTCAAGGAAAATCAGCGCGGTTGTGTGTGAACGCTTCCGTTGACTCACATTGTAATTGAAACCGCTGCTGTGAACACGGACATAGTGTATGGAACGAAATTGGAGAAGGACAGTGATTGAAAAGTACTAAGAAAACAGTTTTCAGTAGTAATGTATTTATTCATAGACCAACGTGATAATAATAATAATGATAATAATAATAATGATAATGATTAATAATTAATATCAATAGTTAATAATAATTAACAATAATAATTAACAGTAATAATAATTAATAATAATAATTGATAATGATAAATAACTAAACAACAATTAACAACAATTAACAATAATTAACAATAAATGATGCTAATAATAATAAACGGTTTATTGTAAACGTGGCAGACGAAGGCTGAAAATACACATATTAAGGTAAGATGGTACATAATAAATGATTACCTATACATATTATGATGCTGTAGTAATTGTGCACTATACAAATATATAAAACATTAACATATAAAAAATGATAGATGTGTCTTAGTGTTAAAATGATGTTTGGATCAGATGAAGAGGAAGTGTACAGTTAGACAACATAGGTAAATTTGAATTTAATTTTTACTAACAAAATCACAAAGACGAGATCCCAGAGACCAATTTTTTTTGTAGGCTCGACGGCACAGTGGTATCGTTCACAACCGCTAATCAAGCGACCGAGTTCAACTCCTTCCAGGGGTTAAAGGATTTCAGTATCGCTGCACTGCTAGCTGGTACTCCAACTCTTGTGGGCAAGGAGTCACAGTATTACCTAGAGATCGGGCATATATGAGGTGAGCTCTCATCCGGCAGGGTAATAGCTGTTGATCACGATTCCAACACGTGATCCAATACCATGGTGAGTGGTGAAGACTTTATATCGCAATTAGGTAATACCATTTATATAAACGCGCGCGCACACACATACACACACACGTCGATCACGAGTCCAACACGTGATCCAAAGACCAAGGTGAATCGCACATACACACACACACACACACACGCACACACACACACACACACATACACACACACTCACGACAAGTACAAGACGCGCACACACACACACACACACACACACACACACACACACACACACACACACACACACACACACACGTACACACACAGAAGAACCTGTTCCTCACTTCAAACCAGAACAATAACACTTGTTCTCCCTGAGGAATACAAGCATAACACGTAACCTCCAAGCCAAACTTACATAAGCTCGAGTTCATGCATAAAAACAAGTTTGGGTCAACGCTGATTAGTATTGCCTGCGTAAGGCTTAAACAGTCATGATTTTAGGGAGTTTGATTGTATCTTTACGGACCAGAGTCACGCAGTAGCCTTTTGCGATTGCTGATTTACCTCCACTCGAAAGAAGAAGAAGAGGAAGAGGAGAAAGAAGAAGAAGAAG
>NC_134804.1:47246534-47254034 GCF_046742065.1 Oratosquilla oratoria
CTCTCTTCTTTTTCCTCTCCCTTTCCTCTCTCTCACTCCCTCTCCCTCTCTCTCCTCTCCTCCCTCTCCCTTTACCTATGCCAGGAAAGTACGTCAGTCAGTCAGTCTGTCTGTTGTTATTTTGCAAAACCAGATTTGATCCCTTTCGTGTAGGTTGGCACTTTAACTCACCTTATAGCTGTAACTAAGTTCCTCATTTCGGAGGCACCTTGGTTACCTCTTTCCTTGTCTTAGGATTCATTTTCCTGACGACTGAGTGTTTGGTTTGGCGTCTTGGCATCCATTTTCTCACTTTTTCTCCTTCTCCCCTCTTGTCCTTTCTACTCCTTTTCTCCATCTTTATTGTAGTCCTTCATCAGATTCCTCATTCTACTCACCCTCCTCCTCCTGCTCCTCCTCTTCGTCCTCCTCCTCCTCTTCGTCCTCCTCCTCGTCCTCCTCGTCTTCCTCCTCCTCCTCTTCGTCCTCCTCGTCTTCCTCCTCTTCGTCCTCCTCTCCTCCTCTTCGTCCTCCTCCTCCTCCTCCTCCTCCTCCACTTACCTGTCCTCCCCCTCCTCTTACCTCTCCTCCTCCTCCTCTTCCTTCCCTTTCCTTCTCATTTCCTCTTCCCTCACTCCGGTTCCTCCTCCTCCTCTTCCTCCTCTTCCTTTTCCTCTTCTTTCTATTCCCTTTCCTTCTCATTTCCTCTTCCTTCTCTCCGCTTCCTCCTCCTCTTCCTTCTCTACCTTTTCCTCTTACCTCTTCCCTTTCCTTCTCATTTCCTCTTCTTTCACTCTTCTTCCTCCTCCTTCATTTCCTCCTCTTATTCCTTATGTTCCCCGTGCTCATACTCTTGCCTGTTCTTGTCCGTGTGTTTGAGCGTTTCTCAATGATTCAACCTGAAAGCTTCTTTGTGTCCAATTGAAGATGAATCCAATAATCTCACCCTTCCTCTCTTTTCACATAAAGGAACCAGATTTTAATCCTCATAATCCTGACAGGACTCTCGAGGTGTTCTTCTAAACCCAGATGGTTTTAGTCGGTGCGAAGGAATCCCTTAAGAACAAATTTGTTCATCCCAAAATGTACATTTCAATCAGCCACGCCACTTGCCTGATTTCGTCATGACCCTTTCCTTATGGTCTGCTGTTTGGTTTCGACTCGACATGAAATATCCACGGGTTTACAAATACATAGCAGACTTTGGGTGAAAGTTTACAAAATACCTCGAGGAAAATCGAGATCCACAAAATGAGGGGGGGGGGGAAATTCTGTGATGTAATTTAGTTACAGACAGGTTTTGGTTATATAATTCGTACGCTACGGAAACCCGCTTTATGGTTATCTAAATTTACTTTCGCTCCCTTCTCCCCCCCTCTCTCTCTCTCTCTCTCTCTCTCTCTCTCTCTCTCTCTCTCTCTCTCTCTCTCTCTCTCTCTCTCTCTCTCTCTCTCCTACTCTCACTCTCCGATTCTGTCTCCATCCCCCATCTCTCTCTATCTATCTATGTCTCTATCCATCTCCTACCATCTCTGTCGCTCTCTCTACCTCTCTCTATCTCTCCCTCTCTCTCTCTCTCTCTCTCTCTCTCTCTCTCTCTCTCTCCTCTCTCTCTCTCTCTCTCTCTGTCGCTCTCTCTACCTCTCTCTATCTCTCTCTCTCTCTCTCTCTCTCTCTCTCTCTCTATATATATATATATATATATATATATATACATATATATATATATATATATATATATATATATATATATAATTTGTCAATGTATATTGACCAGAACATTTATGAAACTATAATGTGCATTCTATTGATGTACATCTATCCATGAACACAATATGTATAGTGACTGTACATGTATCGATGTATGTAAAATATGTAAATGTACAAGAAGCCATTCCCCGGGATGCTATGATGATAGCAAAACAACTGGTCAGGCTCTGGCTACATGACTTGAATCAGAAGTGTACTGACAGAGTTTCATAAGGGTTAAGGTTGATGGCAGTGATATCTATCATACACAACAATATGGTCTACTTTAGTGAACATTACATATGAACAGATCTTGAGGAGGCAAAGCAAAGAACCTTTGGTCTGTTTTTGCCAAATGAAATTAACAGTCGTCTTGGTCGCTAGAGTTATCCTCCGTCTATATTATAGTTCAGATACTGACAGAGTTTCATAAGGTTTAAGTTTGATGGGAGTGATATCTATCATACACAACAATATGGTCTACTTTAGCCAACTGATACTAAAGTGCAATAGTCTTGATGTCTGGAGTTTTTTGTCTACATTATAGTTCAGATACTGACAGAATTTCATAAGTGTTAAGTTTGATGGCAGTGACATCTATCATACACAACAATATGGTCTACTTTTGCCAACCGAAACTAAAATGCAATAGTCTTGATGTCTGGAGTTTTTTGTCTACATTATAGTTCAGATACTGACACAGTTTCATAAAGGTTAAGTTTAGCGGCAGTGATATCTATCATAAACAACACTATGCTGTGTTGCAAAACACATAAGACAGTAAAGATTTATATCAATAAAACCCACAGCCAGCTCTCGTCTCTGAAGAGTCTTTACTAGCTTCATTTAATGTTGACTATATGTTCGCTAGATACATTTATGAATGATTCACTGCACATATAATGATAACCACAAACTCTAAGACTATCACAGCGTAGGTGATTTCCTGTACAAGAAGTCACATCTACTTTACTTGTTCCCCCGTCACCCATACAAGATCCTCGTCAAATATTGTGAATTTGTTAAATTGGAAGACTACTTTCCTTACAGTATTTTAGACATCCATAAGGATAATTCAACAATATGTCTAATGAGTAAAAAGCAGCGACGAGTTAAACAGTACTGTATGAGAGAGTCCAAAAGTAGGGTATGGGATTCAGTATGTTTAACATCAATGAATCCGACGTGTTAAGATGATTTCATACCCACATCATCTAAGAAACCTGTCCCAAGTTACATCAATGAATACCTCTACGAAATTAATGAACCCTGAAGATTGTGCATGAAACTTCACCTTTTCCTTATTCGTATATGATTTACCTGAAGATAGGGTTGCACAAGTCAACCGAAACCTTGTAATTATGTAAGCTTTGTCATCCTATGGTACCATAGATCGCATTGATATTGTGTTTATCCAACCGTCTGACAACAACAAAAAAAAGTCTATAAGAAGGAGATAAGAAATTGATCAAGATGGTCGACACTGAACTATCCCTGGTTGTTCGATAATACACGTTTGAAGGAGAATTTACTGACCAACTTTGTATACATAATTAGCAACCTTGGCCACGAGTAGTGCCAGAGTAAATACCAGTTAATCAAGGGACCCAAATGGTGGGCGGGAGCAGGGGATGACCGTTCACCCGTGAAGGACTAAATTAGGAGCTTCGAAAGGGTATCTAGATGCGTGTAAAATGTTTGTATGCTGCGGCTCGGTCACCCCCGTATAAGGGGGAAAAGGTTTTTTAGCATATGTATGTGTTTATATTAGATCGGGACATTGTTGTAACACACTCGTAAAGAGTATACTAAAAAACTCCATGACCAGAGAGGAGAAAGACAGAAGTACTCTGGGTTTGTATACTGCGACCATCAACTGTGGCTCTTTTCAGCAGATCCATATAATGTCATGAGAGTGTGTCCATTGCCCATGTCAAACGGACACAGATAAGTTGCACATAGGGAGACTTGAGTCACAGAGTCCGAATTTATAAAAGATCCTAAAATCTAGAGAGAAATCTTCAAAATGACGGAGAAAAAGTGTCCGAATTTATAAAGGATCCTAAAATCTAGACAGAAATCTTCAAAATAGCGGAGAAAAGGGTTCGAATTTATAAAAGATCCTAAAATCTAGACACTAATCTTCAAAATGGAGGAGAAAAGGGTCCGGATTTATAAAAGATCCTAAAATCTAGACACAAATCTTCAAAATGGCGGATAAAAAGTGTCCGAATTTATAAAAGATCCTAAAATCTAGACACAAATCTTCAAAATGGCGGAGAAAAGTGTCCGAATTTATAAAAGATCCTAAAATCTAGACACAAATCTTCAAAATAGCGGAGAAAAAGGGTCCGAATTTATAAAAGATCCTAAAATCTAGACACAAATCTTCAAAATGACGGAGAAAAAGGGTCCGAATTTATAAAAGATCCTAAAATCTAGACACAAATCTTCAAAATGATGGAGAACAAGGGTCAGAATTTATAAAAAAAGAAAAGAAAAAAAAAATCCTATCTATAGACATAAGTCTAGACCTAGATGTTAGGATCTTTTATAAAAACAGCCCCAGTCTCCTGGCCATGACCGTTATCACACTGGGCTTCCACGGTCTTCTTTGCCATCACCGACAGTTGAGAATTCGTTTGAGTAAAAACGACTTCGGTTACGATATTTAGTTTTTCAAACCACCCAATATAAATTTATCTTTCCTCCATATATAACAAAGCTGAATGATGAACTAAGGGACTATAAACGTATCCGAATCTTAGACATACTGTTGAAATGTTCTTAGAGAAATCTATATTTCTGTTATTCAAATGGAGATTGGGCTAATTTTCCTTCCACATCCTACCTTCAGTGTGATAGCCCCTTAAGTGATTGAAAAAATGGGGGTCAGTCCAGGAAACTTTGGATACTTGTTTGTAAACTGTGTTATAGAAGAAAGTGGCCATTGTGCTTTGCAAATATTAAATTTACGGTGGTATTTGATAAGAAGATTCAAATATTTTCCTTCTAAAACTAGAGTGGATTTTGAAAATCATGTGATGATTCAAATCGCAGGTTTGATGAAACATGGACGATATACATCCAGGTATGCACTGACATATATATACATGCATCTGATATATATATACATTCATGTATCCATAGAAGTAATATGTAAAGATATAGCAAAAATACCTTATTTCTCTATATTATGAAGGCGTTTCTTGGGATATCATGATGTCAGCAAAACAGTTGACCCTGTTCACACTAGTAGGTTCAACCGCCGCGGTTCACTGACAACATAAGTCAATGGAGACGTTCACACACACCTGAGCGTTTTTCCCCTGACTATGCGGTACTGCCGCGGTTTCCGCGCGGTTCGAACCGCTAGCGTGAACAGGACAGGGCGTAATGGTGAACCGACAATGCTAGGGCCTTTAGTCTTTCTTTGTCCAATAGAAACTAAATTATATAAATCGGGATAATTTGATCCCCCCAACAGGAGTCAGGCTTGTAAAACTTGCTAAATGTAGTTATTCTCTATCTACATTGTATTTAAATATCTGTAGAACAGATATTTGATATTGCCCACACCCGGGTACAACCATTAGACTGGTCATATAGTGCAAAATTTTAAGTACAATAGGGCAGTGTTGATGTTATGTAATACATCTAAATATTTCATATTATCATGAGGCTAGTTTTTGTAGTGTTTCAAAAGGCCAGGTGTCAATTTTAAGGAGTGCGGAGGGGAGAGTGGCTACAGTATTCATATTATGTAAGATGTTTTTATTTTTTATTTTTTATCTTATTTTATTTATTCATTTGATTTATCTATTTATTTTATTTATTTTTATTTTATTTATTTATTTATTTTATTTTTATTATTGTTATCTTATTTATTTTTATTATTATTATTATTTTATTTATTTATTTTTTATTTTTTTATTAATTTTTTATTTTATTTATTTATTTATTTATTTATCTATTTTTTTTTTTTTTTTATTTTTTTTTTTTTGGTGGCGGTACCCACCAAACCAGGGAGGGGCAGCATGGTATATTATGTAATATTCAAAATTTTCTTTCTTTTTGTGACTTATTCCCGTCCCTATCATATGTTATCACCTCTTGCTTATGATTTCCTGTATATTTGGGATTTGTCAGTGTGTGTGGGATTCGCGCGCTTAACCTATTAGATACGAGTGAAATTCTCACGCACAGCATCGGATGCCTAATGTACGACACATCACACTAACCGCGTTATAAAATATGAAATCACTGCTGTATTACTCGTGCTCTTTCACTGTGAGTAATAATAAACAGAAAACGTGATCAAATCAGTTCACAGAATTCGGGGGTCACTCAGTCACAACTATAAAATAGATATAACCCAAGGCATTTAGTATATCCATATAGTATATCCATATAGTATATGGACCTTGATATAACCAAGACGCCGACGAAGGTATCCTCGTATACTCATTAGCGTCTCATGGCGTCTACGTAGGCGTCACCGTATGGAAGAGGTTGAATAGAACTAAGATATTTAGGAACTTACAAAAGACCAGTACACGTGTGTCTGCATGAATTAGGAACCACTTCAACGTTGTGGTTTACTGTAAGTAAAATTTCTGTTGAACGTTAAGTATATGTCTAAAACGCGACGAAACTGGTTACAATCTCAAAATTAACAAATAAATAAAAATATAAATAAATGAATAAAACAAAAACAGAATATATATAAGCACATTTCCCGATACTGTTGACCATAATTTACCGCTGCCAAACGTACGATGTCACAAAGTTGGTCGTGTTCGTGGAGTTCCCAAGGTCAAGTTAGAGGCATGATGGTCCCGGTACCTTAAAGTCCCTTTCAATCCGGGGACCGGCGCTGCCTTTGCGGCTAAACCAAATTGGCTAAACCAAATTGGCTCTACCAAATTGGCTGTACCGGATTCTCCCTTATGAGTCACCAGAATGAAGGATATGGGAGTGTCTTAACGAGGGGGAGATGGTGGTTGTTACATAAGATCCTGGCTCCTGCCGCCAGGTGATTTTATTAAGCTAATTGACCTTGGAAACAAAATCTCCCCAGGTAGTGTGACGTCAGCAAGAGGGAAGGCTGCAGGGCCTAGTTAGTCGAGACGTTTTCAACGATTTTTTCGTTGCTGATATGCCAGACGCTCTTATTCAGTTAAGATACTGGGCACAGTAGTGAAAGGGTGAATTCTTCAGTGCCTTTCACCTTACAGGTCGAAAAAGGATGTATCTCCGCTCGCTGGTGCAAGTGATTACAACTGCGGGAAGTGCTCCATCACCATTGTCATTTCCATTTAAAGAAGAAGCAGGTCTGAAGACTGAATAGTTTATGGAGAGGAGCTTAATTGACTTCAGGTTCTGTTTGAGTAGCAACGCACACAGTCATTTTTATAACTTCATCGTGAGGTTCACTTTCCTTGTTGCTGGGCTAGGAACAGATTACTTAAGGACGATGGTGTGTAGGTTGGCGTTTGAATAGATGCAGCCAAGCTGAAACTGCTATTTATTGTTTTTGTAAGTAGAGTTATACAAAAGAACTACTCTATGAAGGCGTACAATAAAATAAGAGTATGTTTGTGTCGTTCTTAAAAAAAAAAGGAAAAGAAAAAATCTCTATATTCTTGCCTTTTACATGGAGTGAATAGAAATTAATGAAAATCTCTAGGGATTACCTCGTTCGACACAAGTCACAGACTGTCCATGTGTATATTTTAAAATCGATGTCAGTTTTATCGGTTATGAAGTCAT
>NC_134804.1:47256534-47314034 GCF_046742065.1 Oratosquilla oratoria
AGCAACAGCGGAAGTATGTAGCAAGATGCAGCTGCTCCCCTACGCCAAGTAACCAACCCTTGGGAACACCAAGATCACTTGGGATGTCTCATCGCCCCTCCTGGGGGGTGAAATGTGTACTACGAAACACGAAAACCCGAAAATAATCTTTGGTCAGTTCTTAACTTAGGACAGCGAGAGGATTTGGTAATGGAAAATATTAGGACAGGGCATGTGTACACGCGTACACGCACACACACACACACGCACACACACACACACACACACACACACACACACACACACACACACACACACACACACACACACACACACCTCGTGGCGCTGTGGTTACAGTTCTCGCCTGCTACTACGGCGGTCCGGGTTCGACTCCCGCCCAGGGCTGAAATAATTTCAGTATCGCTTCGTTGCGGGGTGTTACTCCAACTCTCGTGGGCGGGGAGTTAGGGGTGTGTGTGCGTGTAAGGTCACAGTATTACCCATAGATCGGTCATACGAGCTCTGAACTCTCATCCGGGAGGATAGTAACTGTCGATCACGAGTTCAACACGTGATCCAAGACCATGGTGAATCACACACACACACACACACACACACACACACACACACACACACACACACACACACACACACACACACACGCACGCACACACAGGACTTTGAAGGTAGGTATGATGAATTAGAAAATAAAAGACGGGGACTCACGAGCGTTGCTCCTTTATTTTACATTGTACTACAACTGGGTAAATGCGCGCGCGCACACACACACACACACACACACACACACACACACACACACACACACACACACACACACACACACACGGTGTACAACCAAAAAGTGTGTTTACAGGAACGTTTATACACAGTGTCTCATGTTTACTACAAAATTTTCTCTTCTTTTACGATCTTTCGTTCTTCAAGGATCGAACCAAGGATTTCCCCATTGTCCCTTCACAATTTGCATACGCGATCGTAAAAAATTCGTTTTGATTTCTCTTTCTCCTTCGTCGGCGTTTATTTTCTCATTCAGACTCGGTTTCTCTTTTTGCTGAAGTTCTTCAGCGTGGATCGCGGTCCTCCAAGGCCCTCGGTCTGAAACTGACTGTTCACCTTTATTGTGGTCTATTTGTATGTCAGTGTAGGACTCGGGCGTTCTCAGCCTCTTTCCTTATAAACCCCGTTGTTATGTAATGCTGTTTATTACCCTCGTAGATACCCCGTCACTAGAGGATAGAGTCCTAGTGCATCCACTAACTATCACTAGTTTTTTTATTTGTGGCACTGTTTGTGAACCCGTCACTAGTGTATAGAGCCCTAGTGCATCCCGTAACTATCACTAGTTTTTTTTTATATGTGGCACTGTTTGTGGACCCGTCACTAGTGGATAGAGTCCTAGTGCATCTACTATCACTTTTTTTTTTTTTTTTTTTTTTGGTGACACTGTTTGTGAACCATGGTGGCCCGCAAGGAACCGATGAACCATTGGCTAAGAACCTTGAACCATAGGTTAAGCACCACTGACTTTAGATAGTCGCTTAACTTACTTTCTTGGTGACATTTGTTTAACGAACCATGTCAAAGACTTCACAAGGCAAAAGGAACTTAACTTGACTTAGTAATTACCGATTCTATTTTACGTCGTCAAATTCCTCCTATCAGGAGGCTAGGACAGTGTCCCTTATAAAGGACTTTGCAGCTTGGAATTTAATGAACCATGCCCTTGGTCCAACTCGCCGGTGGCAGATTTCGAACCACCATCACCTCGACCTCCGTTGCATGTAGCGACGCCCTAATCCGCTCGGTCAGCGAACATCCATTATTAGCCACCAATATATATATATATATATATATATATATATATATATATATATATATATGTATAATATATATATACGTAGTAACATTCACTCAGACATCACGAACAAGAGCTACGATAAACCACACTCCACATTGTTTTTATTGACCTCTCCTCTGACTTGTTTTGACTGCGTCCTCAGATTTTTTTGTCCCTTTGATTTTCCGCGTTAAGTCCCGTGTTTTCAAGGTATTTTTCCACGCCTTCCGATTTCCTCGACCAAGGAACCAGTACCTCGCTCTCCACTTCCAGACCCCTTTGTCCTTGATTTGTTTCGCCTTTCTCCTTGAGCGTGAAACTATGACATTAAACTAATCCTCCCCCTTCTAGTACTCGAGTTCCTTAAAGGTTGCTTCAGTACATTTTTGTTTCCCTTCTAAGCTTTTCTTCATCTGAAATCCTATTAGTGATGATGATAATATAGAAACTATGATATTAACCTAATCCCTTCCAGTATCGATTTCCTTAAAGGCTTCAGTACATTTTCGTTCCTCTCTGAGCTTTTCTTCATCTGAAATCCTATACACTATTTAATAATGATGATATGGTTTAACGTCACAACCCCACCTCCTAATGGGGGGCTAAGATGGTGCCCCTTACAGAGGGCTTTGTAGCATAGGATTTAACGAACCATGCCCTTGGTTTAGCTTCGCCGGTAGCAGGGTTCGAACTGTCATTCCCTCGACCTTCGCCGTATGTGACGACGCTGTAACCCGCTCGGCCAACCGAGTTCCAGATACATACATATATATATATATATATATATATATATATATATATATATATATATATATATATATATATACCAAGGCTTTCCCCTTACAAGGGAGGTAGCAAAAAAAAAAAAAAAAAAAAAAAAAAAAAAAAAAAATCCAGATGCTCTTTAATAATTCCGATAAAGAAACCTGACCTAGCCCTGATTATAAGCTTTCTGTACGAAGAGAATTTTTGCACTTGCTTCCCCTCTTCGTATCATTTACGCAGTTAATATTTTATAGTTTCTGATCAATGTTAACATCATTAGGAGTAATAATCACAATCACTTCATCTAATTTTCTTCATCACATCGTTTCTCTCCCCCCCCATAGTTTCTCATATTTGCCCTTTCCCGATGATTTCATACATGAAGAGGCGATCAATATATATGTATGTGTATATATATATATATATATATATATATATATATATATATATATATAGTGTGTGTGTGTATTTATATATGTACTGTATATATATGTATATATATATGTATATAATATATATATATGTATGTATATATATATATATATATATATATATATATATATATATATATATGTTGACAAAAATATAAACTTAAGCTATGGTAAATTTAAATGTGATAAATTGGTAACCCAAATGGTCACCGGGATCTTTCCGCCAGATTGAGCCATATGTGTTGGTCAGGTCGATAGGGGTAAGATCATCCCCCCTCTTCACATTGTATTGTCTCCCCCCTTCCCCCCTATGGTTGCACCTGATACGTATATTTAAACCCAACTCTGTATCTCTGTCATTTAGTCTGAAAGTGTAATATACGAAAGTACTTACTGTCTACAAGTTTCCTTTCACTGTGGTTATTTTGCATTTTTGTATCACGGTGATGTGATTGCTTGCATATAATATATATATATATATATATATATATATATATATATATATATATATACAGACACATATACCTGAAGTGAATCGCTAGTGGCAGCGGATTTCATACAAATAATTTCCAACGGTCGCCCCGGGATTCGAACCGAGGCCTCGCTTGACACCTTACCGACTGTGCATTAGCCTGGTGTTAAACGAAGCCCGAGTTCGAATTCCGGGCGACCATCGGAAATTATATATATATATATATATATATATATATATATATATATATATATATATATATATATATATATATATATATATATATATATATGGATAGCTACAATGAATTACAACAAAAAAGATATATGTATATATATATATATATATATATGAAAAAAAGTATATATATATCTATATATATATATATATATATATATATATATGGATATGTATAGCTACAATGAATTACAATAAAAAAGCTAACCGACACAAAACCTTTCGGATCTGATTGAGATTGAGATGATATATCTATCTATATAACAAAAGGTTTCTCCTTCCTTATAAGGAAGGTAGCCAGCCAAGGCATGCAACCACCCTCTATCCATCCCACTCCACTCCCATCCATCATCCATTTGTTTCCCTTGTATCTTTGGTCCTTAGAGGATTTTCTAAAGTGTTTATCCAAGTGAATCATAAATCTTCAAACTATTAAATTGTTTCAGTGGGAAATTGTTATGTTCATTGAGAGTATGGTTAGCAAAGTTGTTTTTACTTCTGGGTGAAACATACCTTCTGACAGCTTGAAACTATTGTAATATTTCTATTCCTGTTGCTATTTAGTTTGGAGATATATTTAATGCTCACATGGATCATTTCCTTTAAGATATTATACACTTGAACAAAGTCCCCATTCAATCCTTTTTAAGAGAACACACACACACACACACACACACACACACACACACACACACACACACACACACACACACACCTCGTGGCGCTGGGGCTATAGTTCTCGCCTGCCACTACGGCGATCCGGGTTCGACTCCCGCCCAGGGCTGAAATAATTTCAGTATCGCTTCGCTGCGGGGTGTTACTCCAACTCTCGTGGGCGGGGAGATGGTTGTGTGTGTGTGCGTGTAAGGTCACAGTATTACCCATAGATCGGTCATACGAGCTCTGAGCTCTCATCCAGGAGGTTGATAATTGTCGATCACGAGTCCAACACGTGATCCAAGACCATGGTGAATCACACACACACACACACACACACACACACACACACACACACACACAGAGAGAGAGAGAGAGAGAGAGAGAGAGAGAGAGAGAGAGAGAGATAGAGAGAGAGAGAGAGAGAGAGAGAGAAGGAAAATGACATTCACCGGTAGCTAGCAAAACCTTGTAACTCTGACATATCTGAGACAGACGCCATATATTCATTCTGGCTGGTGACAGGCTCTCTGACGTCTTTCAAGGTGTTAAAGGTGATTTCTGTTATCGTTCTTGCTGTCATTAAAAGAATGAACTCGATTCACATTCACATGAAACACTATGCTTACACTATCCCACAGATTGGTGTTGAAGTGGAACGTGCGTGTTGATGTGAATGTGTACTTTGATTCAGTCACCTACTGAGGAAAGTCTAATGGTACATGAATATTGCATTAGATACTTGTGTTTCCAAACGTGCCTCCATCAGAAGTCACCTAACTCTTTCAAACCATTGAGTCCAAGGTTTACATTGGATCTTTCCCACGTTGGTCCCTTGATATCCTTGGATTCTACCCATCGATGCAGTGATAGTAAGATGTTTTTTTCGACCTGTCATATCTTGTTAAAATGTTGTGAGGGTCATTATCGCCGAGTGTTTCATGCTGTTCGGTTGTAATTCCTGAGCCCATGGCGTCGTTATCATGGTGGCGGCACACCGGACTAGCATGCTACTTGCTTTTTCTACTTCGTTTGAGTAGAAACGACATCAGTTACAATATACTAGACTTCCGTAAGAACATCTCAACAACGTGTCTAACATTCGTATGGGTTTGAATTTTCCACGTTCGTCGTTCAGCTTCGCTGTGACGCAAGAGTAATTTGACATTTGGAAATATGAAAAACAGTATATCATAATCGAGGTCGTTTCTTTTCAAGCAAAAGCAAGTAATAATGCTAACGAGAAATGTCTACTGTGCCACCGCCTTAACACGTAATTGGAGTTTTGTGTCGGATATATTCCGTATCAAGCGTACTTGCTTTGTTCAGTCTGACATCAAACAATTTTATTCAGCTGATAAGCACCAAGTCTGTCCAACTGGAAAATAAGAATATGTGTATATATATATATATATCCTCTTACTGTATGACTAATCGTAATTGCCATAATCTTTTTATCTAAACAAGGCAAAGATCGTCTTTAGCGTTACATTATGCTACAATGATTTTTTTTTTTTAAGTTTCTAACCTTCAAATTTAATCGAACTCCATCTTTTTTGATACAAAGGTAAAACAAATATATAAACAAGTTGTAGATATCTGGGCTACCCCCCATTTAGGGGGAAAAAGCCTTTGGTATATGTATGTATGTAGTTCAGGAAAAAATGAGAATTACAAATTAAAAAAATAACATGAGAATGAAGAAAATATTCCCCTTGGTTTTGTAAACTGAATAAAGGAACTATAGGAACCTTTTACAAGTACTTTTTGTGGGGGTAATCACTGGTTCAAGCGGGTTCTGTTCCCGTCCCACAGCCAAGGACTTCCAAGCACAAATGGTAAAGGTGACCACCTCTCTCTCTCTCTCTCTCTCTCTCTCTCTCTCTCTCTCTCTCTCTCTCTCTCTCTCTCTCTCTCTCCTTCTCCCCCTCTTTCTCTCTCACTCTCTCCCTTCCTCTCTGTCACTCTTTCTTTCCCCCTTTCTCTCCGTCTTTCTCTCTCTCTCTCTCTCTCTCTCTCTCTCTCTCTCTCTCTTAATGTAAGGAGCTCACCGCATGTTACAATTACTGAAGCCTTAAGAGATGTATTCAGGAAGTAGATTCACAAGGCCAAAGGTTGATAGCTGTTACACATTTATGATGCCTTACTTCTTTCATCACTTGGGGATGCGGTCATTAATCGAGGAAGATTAAACGAGACCGGGGGTATTGTCTCGAGTCCTGTGGAAAATATAAGTACACGATTGACCCTATAATTCAGAGCGAAAATATAATCATTAATATAGGTGAATGCCAAAGAGAGGGATCGGAACTAATAAATACAGGAGGGGGAATTACCCGACCCGAGGTGTCGAACAAGAAATCCAACGCTATTTATGGGGACGGTTGGGTTGGAGCAGCGTCACAACAAGTCGAGTTACGAGGCAATGATTCTCTCGCCCAGGCCGTGACCAGGTTCCCATAAGTTTTCGTCCATTTTCGTTCGAAGCAATAGAACTTTGCTTGAAGGAAATGAAACTGGACGATGGGTCTTCTACGATCGGCAAGGTCGTGATGGTCACGTTCTATTGGATATTTACAGAAACTTTGGGTCAGTGTAACCGTTGGAGGATGGAATAAAGGATGCGTTATTCCGGGAGAATGGGGGAAAGTCGCGTTAGGTCACGCTCAGGTGAAATGCTTTGATTATGCATGTCCAAACCAAAGCGTTCGATGCAGTTTTTCAGTGTACGGATTTCTGTGCGTCTGTTTATATCTTTGGGCTGCGTTCTGTTTATTGTTTTATGTTTGAAGGGGTGACAGATGAGTGGAAAAGGTTGTAAGGAAACTCAGGTCGAACCAGGAACACTAATGTAATCTAACGTTTCGACTTTATTTCTTCAAAACTCTGAAGAAAACGGAACGTTAGATTACGTTAGTGTTCCTGGTTCGACTTGAGTTTCCTTGCCACCTTTTCCTCCTCTTGTTTTATCATCAGTACTACCTCTCATTAACGGACTTAAAGGGGGGTAACGGTGTACGTTGATGTGAATAATCCGTTGATTTGGAGTGGTTTTTGGGTCCCATAGTGATTGCACAGCACTGAACAACAGCACCAAAAAACACCGAAAACACACCGAAAACACCTCAAAAACAGCTAATTAACGTCCGTTAATGAAAGGTCTTACTGTATATCTCTACCCCGCCCTCCTCTTTCCTTTAAATCTCTTCGTCTCTCCCTCTCCTCTCCTCCCTCTTCATCATCTTTATGTCTGACTTCCTCCTGTATTATTATTATTGTTTGTCTTGCCTTCAGTTTTTTTTTTTCTTCAAAATTTTCGACATTTTGTATATATTTTCATGTCCCCTCTCCTTTCCTCTTTGTTCTTATCCTTCTCGCCCGTCTTTGTTTCATTTCCTATATATAATTTTTTGTCTTATTTTCTTTATTTTGTTATTTCCACCTGCGATTATTTTGCTTGCAACAATGATTCATATGTACATATCATAATAACCATGTGTTTTATGTTACTTGGTTCAAGAACTGATAATATGGTAAACAAACAACTGAGGGAAGTGGTGACTTAGTATGAGATTCATTATACTCACAAACTAATAACTATAGAACAATAATGGTTTGGTATGTGAACGCTACATTATTCACAAAACAAATTCAATTTTTTTTTTTTTTTACCGTTAAGTTTTCATTTCATGTTATGGTACACCCACGGTTGCATCTACTTGCTCTGGAAATTCGGCACAGAAGACAAAGGAGAAATTTTCGGTCACAGTTAAGCGTCCACTGGGGTGAGCTCATAACCATCACACACTTGGGAAAGGAAGAAAAAATTCGTCTAATAATATAATCCAAAGGTATTTTAAGCGAGTAACCTATTCATTAATAGGTCTCTAACTGCATAATTTTAAACTCAGTCATTGAAATATATCTGATTACACAAAAAGTAAGGTTTGCAATCATTTTGATTACGTATGGAGAAATATACAAAGCAGAATAATTCGAAAATTAGTTTTGGGGAAAGAATTTATAGAAAAAAGAAAAAAAAAAGAAACACGAAATCCATAACCATCATGGTGTAGAGAGACAAACAAAAATAGTAATAGAGTTAGACAGAAAGAAGATGAAAAGAGACGAGAGAGGGAAAGACGAACAGATGAAAAGGAAAGGGGAAGGCGTGGGGTGGGGGTGGGTGGGGTAGACGGGAAATCTCCCGGTCTCTCAGACTCAGTGAGGCGACAAATGCCGAGAGGCTTCACTCTTCGCGCACTCTTTGACCCCTACATTCGACCGGTGCGCTGACACACGCACAATGTTACCTCACCTCGTCTTGTAAATGTCAAACAGGTACTCAAACTTTATTAGAATACTACTCGGGCGCTCTTCCGCTTAAAGGCAACGTGTGACCTTATCTACCGAATGTACCTGTTCGTTGGTGCATACAAGTTAAGGAAGGGCTACTTCTATTGTTTTCTTAAGAGGAGTTGACCCATTCATTACCGCGTGCCACGTTCTGTTTTGTCTTAGCTTCCATCAGGTTTTCTTTCTTTCATATCCGTGGTACCCCGACGATAAACAATGACTGTAACCTTTCTTGATTAACCCTTTCTCTAACGAAGAGATCTTCGACTTTTATTCTGACTGATGTTTGGCAGTCTCGTCCATTGACGCTCCTTGGGTGTAGAAAGGATCAAAGGAAGGCTTCAGGGACACGAATCCCAGTGAATATTTGAAGATCAGCAGTCATGGTTAAATGAGCAATACAACTAACGTGACCAAGGGTCGGGGTGACCTTTTCTGACCTTCACCTTATCGCTCCATACGGGACGGAGAGTAGAGGAGTGATTTGGGGTAAGGAACTCGCCCAGAGACTACTGTGACCTTCACAACAAGGACAGTCTTAGTCTTTCGGCAAAGACTCTCTCTCTCTCTCTCTCTCTCTCTCTCTCTCTCTCTCTCTCTCTCTCTCTCTCTCTCTCTCTCTCTCTCTCTCTCCTGACCACACGCTCTCCCTCTCCATCACTTTTTCTCTCGCTCGCTCTCTATTTTTCTCATTCTGTCTGTATGTTTCTCTCTCTCTCAGTTTGTCTACGTTTGCAGCACATCAGTACACATATGTACACACATGTATACACATGCGTGTACATGCACACAGACACGTGTGTGTATATATATATATATATATATAATATTATCTACGTATATGAGTCACGTGACTATGTATGACTATGTGACTAACAGCTCCATCCATGATGGCCGATCACCCCCTTTGTGCTTAAAAAAAAAAAAAAAAAAAAAAAACGCCCACTACCTTTCCTCTCGTGATGGGAAGTTACCCGAGTTCGATGCCCAACGACGCAAACCACTGATAACCTCATTGTAACATAATGACTGTAAGTCATACATATCCATACATATCATTTACCCACCCAGAATATCAAGGAATACATATCATTTAGAGACTGGGCAGAATATCATGTATACATATGGTGTGAATCTCCTGGTATTATTAACAATAGTATTTCTATGTAGCTCAGTCTGGTGATATTGCAAAAGATGTTGCTTGGTTGCTCCTTGTTGCAAACGTAGAGACAATCGGCATTTGCAAAAAGGGGGCGTGTGTGTGTGTGTCTCTATGCACTGTACTGTATATGTATTGTATATGTATATATATATGCATGTTTATATATATACATATATAATATATATATATATATATATATATATATATATGTTGTGTATATATAGGACATTGAATATTTAGAAGCTCTGCCAAGGGATTCGAACCCTGACCCGTGCCGACATAATTACGAAGCCAAGACACTAGCAACTGAGCCATGAACGATGCTTCAAAAGGATTATTCGAGTCCCCGAGCACACTCTTCATAGCTACAGCAGACGTTGCCTCATTTTAATTGAATTCCCCCATTAGGGAAGCCCTCCGACAAGTTGTGTATTTTAGGACAAATTAATTGTGTCGGCACAGGTCAGGGTTCGAATCACTCTTCAGAGCTTCTAAAAATTCAATTCAGTAAGGTGGAAAAGCTCTTGGAATATATATATATATATATATATATATATATATATATATATGTGTGTGTGTGTGTGTGTGTGTGTGTGTGTGTGTGTGTATTGTTGAGACATTGTGACAGGTTTGAGGAAGGTAGAAGAGTAAGACACGGGCCTAAGGCCTCTGCAGAAGCTCTAAGCGAAACCGGTCAGGAATAAACTCGGCCCTAGACCCGTGTCTTACTCTTCCACCCTCCTCAAAAAATATGTATATATATAAACGTATATTCCGCTCATACGGATCTGATATTTGATTAAATGAGGCCCTTCGGGGAATGGAGCCATGGACCATGTGATCTTAACTGTCGACGAAACACTTTTGCCCCCAAACTGCGCATCAAAAGGAGCGTCGTGATCGTTAATTGAGATAGATTTATTGCTCTCTAGACGTCAAACTCCATCCTGCCCGTCGTAGGTAGAGCTCGGTCATCCGGTAAAGATTTACTCGCTCTTCCACATGTTAGTCGAAAGCGCTCCTTTCCTATTTTCCTCCAAAGGCGTTATCACACTGTGGTTTTTTTCCTCCGGCTGTTGGAGCAGTTTTGTAGCCCGCAGTTTTCGAGAAGGAATCCGATTTGCTGGAGGAAGATAACTTTCCTCCAGCATATCAAATGATGTGTTTTTGTTGAGAAAAACAAAATAGTCTGGGATGGTGATTTTTCCGGTGGATAAAGTGATGGAGGTGGGCGGTACCGCCGATTAATCGGAGGTTGGAGGAAAAATAGCCCAGTGTGATAGCCACTTAAGTCTCTCCCATCTCCCATGCCGTCACCATTTCCGTCATTTCCTCACCAACTCCGATAATTCACTTCAACACCCTCGTCTCCCCTGATCTGATCTCCGCTTGCGTTGTACTTTGTGACAGCCTGTACTTCGGGTGTGTATTCAAGTGGGATTTATTGTCTGTTTACTTGCTGAACCTCTTGACCTTTATTGTCCGTTTACTCGCTGATCATATTGACCTTTTTTGTCTGTTTACTCGCTGATCTTCTTGACCTTTTTTGTCTGTTTACTTGCTGATCATCTTGACCTTTTTTGTCTTTCTTGACATTTTTTGTCTGTTTACTCGCTGATCATCTCGACCTTTTTTGTCTTTCTTGACCTTTTTTGTCTGTTTACTCGCTGATCTTCTTGACCTTTTTTGTCTGTTTACTTGCTGATCATCTTGACCTTTTTTCTTTTTACTCGCTCATCATTTTGACTTTTTTCCCGTTTACTCGCTGATCATCTTGACCTTTTCCCCTTACTTCCTCTAAGCTTCATCTCCTTTAGCTACTCTCCCTTTTTTAACGTTGAAGCCACAATTTATTCCTGAACAAAACTATTTCCCATTTTCTTTAACCAGCGTTGAATTAAAGGGTTATCTGAATGGGCTGTTTTTCCTCCCACATCCTACCTCCAACCTCCATTTGAATAACTAAAATATGACTTCGATGTACAGAAATCTAGACTTCTCTAAGAACATTTCAACAGTATTTCTAACATTCGTAATGGTATACAATCTCTTAGTTCATCATTAAGCAATGACAGAAAGATAATTAGATATTTGGAGATTTCAATAATAGAATTTTGTAACCGAAGTCGCTTTTACACGAACGAACTCTCAACTGTCGGCGCTGGCGAAGAAGCCCGTGGAAGCCCAGTGTGATAACCATTTCACTCTCAAAGTACATTTATTGTGTCTCCATCAGACAATGCACAACAGAGAAGGAAAACTTACGAGAGCAAGGGATTTTTTTTTCGCGACGTTTAGAACCATGTGCCTAGTGTAGGCCTTATGGTCTTTTGCAGTCTCCTTTATTCTTATGTTCTTATGTTCATGATTATTGTATATGCATGAACCGTGCGCATAATATGTATAGACCAGCGTTTCTCAACCAGGGTTCCCTGGAACCCTAAGGTTCCGCAAAAGGTCCCTAAGGGTTCCGCGAGAACAAGTGAGATAAGCTAATGCACTTTTGACTTTTTATTTAATTTCGTATACGTAATATAAGTAAACACGCACGACGTATTCTTGGTTATTGTAATAATGTAATATAGATATCATCCTATCTAACCTATTATTGTAATGAAAATAAAATGAAAAATATATAGTATATGTGTTGTTTTTGTTTTTGCGCAGGGGTTCCTTGAGACATGCAATTTATTTTAAAGGTTACGCAAGGGTAACAAGGTTGAGAAACGCTGGTATAGACATAGAGTACACTTCTCTCTGTCTAGTGAGAGAAGTTGACGGCTTTCACATTTTCTTCCAATCATAAAGGGGAACAGACATGATATTGGGTCTTGCTCCTGTTGAACAAATGTCAACTTGTATAAGAAGAGGTTATTATATTAGTCATGTGAGGTCAGGTACGGGGAATTGCCATGGTACCGACCTGTGGAATCTTCAATTAAATCTCCATATTACGTAAATATGTGCCTCTTGATTAACCCTCCTTTATGCATACATTGCGCTAGGGTACATTCAGCATATACATTATGTAGCCAATGGCACATGTCACTGCATAATCGTCATTACTCTAGTTTGCCAACTCCTTGATTACATCATCACGACAGTGCTAGCACGCGCGCGCACACACACACACACACACACACACACACACACACACACACACACACACACACACACACACAGTGGTAGAGTTCCCGGCTGCCACTACGGCGGTCCTGGTTCGAATCCCCCCAGGGCAGAAATAATTTCAGTATCGCTGCGCTGCGAGTCGTTACTCCCACTCTCGAGGGAGGGGAGTTGGGTGTGTGTGTGAGTGTAAGGTCACAGCATTACCCATAGATCGGTCATTTATGAGCTTTGAGCTCTCTTCCGGGAGGGAAAATAAATATCGATCACGAGTACAACACGTTATCCAAGACCATGGTGAATCACACACACACACACACACACACACACACACACACACACAAACTTGCATGCATGCATTCACGCTCGTCCACGCTCTCTCTCTCTCGCGCGCACACACACACACACACACACACACACACACACACACACACACACACACACACACACACACAACCTTGCAATGTCCCCTCTTTAACCATGCAACAGTATTATGCAATTGTCTGGCCATTATCTTCAACGTCTCTTCCCGTCTCTCAGCATCTTAATTATCCACAGGTACAACACGACAATCCTACCGACCAACACCACCATGTGTTGAAGATTGATAGCTGGAGATTTTGCAAAGCAAACCGAGTTTAATGCGGCCCTTGCCATTAGTGCAACTACGATAGCCTGTATGGCAACAACGTTGCTCCGTCCTGATTGGGCAAGACCGTTATCACAAGAGCCAATGGCGTTACGTGAATGTGAGGGACGAGTTGCTAAGCTGCCTGTGTGTAGGTGCAGGTCTGTGTATGCGTTTATGTATATACTGCATATACATGTGTACACACACACGTACATACAGAAACGCACGCACATACATTTGTATGTGGGTGTAGGTGTGTGTATTGGGAGATGTATGAACAATAATGTGACCTGACACACATGCACACACACACACACACACACACACACACACACACACACACACACACACACACACACACACACACACACTCCCTTTACTCATAGTAGGATGATAGTAATGGGTTGCAATTTTAGTGCAACTTCATTAACAGTGTGTATGCGTAGTGTGTGTGTGTGTGTGTGTGTGTGTGTGTGTGTGTGTACAAGCGTGACTACCGGGGTAGCTAATACAGGTTGCTCAGAGCGAGAGGATAATGTACAGACTGTATACGGCTTTTGGCGAGAACTGCACGTGCGTGGCGGCTGTTAGAGATGGCTGGCTGCTAGCGGGGGGAGAGCGATCGACTATAGGTGGAGCATGCGAGTTGTGCAGAGGAGTGGCTTGCTTCCAATAAAGGAAAGGACAGACAGACTAGCAACAGGGTTCAGGACGATCAGTACACACACTGTTTCGAATTGTTACGGGGGCAGACCCAATGTTTCGTTTGCGGTTACGTCAGAGCCTCGAAGAGAAGAAGGGGGAGGAAATGTGGTGAAGCACGTTTCTAGAAAGTTTGTTTAGAATAGATGAAGGAAATTACCGTGAATACGAGAAAGCAAAAGAGAGGAGAGAGATGTGGACGTTTCTAGGAAGTTTGTATGTTATAAATGAAGGGAATTGTCGTGAAGAAGGAATGCGTGTCAACAGAACTCCATAAGTGAAGTGATTACACGCAACTGCGATGATTGACGGAATTCAACGAATTGCTCATTTCTCTCGTATGATTGCCTAATGTCGATTATAAATGACAATGATTTTTTGCTTTTCGAAATGCGCATGATAGTAACGAGGGTGACGATGTTCAAAGTTAGATATAAAGGTTCGAAAATATGTTGCTCTAATTCTGAAGGTCAGGGTGACCGTAAGAATAGATCAGCTGTCAATAACAATATATATATATATATATATATATATATATATATATATATATATATATATATATATATATATATATAATTTTTTTTTTTTTTTTTTCCAGGTACCGTTTGTTATGGGTGGCATAATGATGACTTGTAATTGATGACGCGAAACAGGGGATGATGATATTAATGATGATAATGATGATGACCCCGATGGTAACGACGACAACGACGACGATGATGGTGATGGTAATGACGATTTTTTCGATTAAGACAAAACCGATAACATCGATGATAATGGTCATTATAGTAATACTGTTGCTACTGATGATAATAATGGTGATATGATGATAATGATGATGTTATCATGTTAAAGGATATGATGGTGATAGTAATGATGATGATGACGATGAAGATGATGATGATAATGACGATATCGATATTACGATGTTTATAGCGATGATCATGATAGTAACAATGCTAATGATGATGATGATGATGATAATGACAGTGGTGATGTAACGATGTTTATATATATGATGATAATAATGATGGTAATGTTGGTGATGTGCTGTTGCTGAAGATAATGTAGATGATGATGACGACGATGATAATGACGACGGCGATATATTAACCAAACTTATGCAACTCTGTCAACGTGATAACAATGATGCTGAAGCAGTGATGTCAGTGGTACGGGACGAAGGTGATGACAAAGCTAAAGCTGTGACGACAGTGTCAAGTCAGATATCAAGTTAGAG
The DNA here is from genome assembly GCF_046742065.1 of Oratosquilla oratoria. Classification (NCBI taxonomy): domain Eukaryota; kingdom Metazoa; phylum Arthropoda; class Malacostraca; order Stomatopoda; family Squillidae; genus Oratosquilla; species Oratosquilla oratoria. The sequence goes on from NC_134804.1 coordinate 47,272,151, forward strand.
CAAAAGGTGTGGGTACCACAGGTATGACGTCATCGTTGTGGGTGGAGTCAGGGGGCCAAAGGGGGCGTGTCCAACACGCAGCGTCAACGTGTGAGGAACCTGACGAAATGTGAAGTCGACTCGAGCTTCGAGTCCCGGGTGTCTGTCACATGTCCGCTACATGTGCCGATTCTCGCCAGAAGAAGAAGAAGAAGGAGGGGAAGAAAGAGGAGGAGGAGGAGGAGGGGAAGAAGAAAAAGAAGAAGAAGAACGAGGAGGAGGGGAATAAGAAAAAGAAGAAGAAGAACGAGGAGGAGGAGAGGAAGGAGGAGGAGGATGGCAAGGAGAAGGAAAAGAAGAAGGAGGAGGAGGAGGGGAAGAAGAAAAAGAAGAGGAAGAACGAGGAGGAGAGGGGAAGGAGGAAGAGAAGGAAGAGGAGGAGGAGGAGGATGGGAAGGAGAAGGGGAGAAGGAAAAGAAGATGAAGGAGGAGGAGGAGAACAAGAAGAATGAAAAGGAGAGGTAGGAGGACGAGGAGAAGAAAAAGGAGAAAAAGATGATGGAGAAGAAGAATGAACAGGAAAAGAAGATGGAGAAGAAGAAGAAGAAGAAGCAGAAGAAGGAGGATAAGAAGAATAAAAAGAAGAAAAAATGAGAAGATGGAGAAGAGGAAGAAGATGAAGAAGATAAAGAAGAATAAGAAGATGAAGAAGATTTGGAAGAAGAAGATGATGAAGAGGAAGAAAAAGGAGAAGAAGAAGGTGAAGAAGAAGAAGAAGAAGGTGAAGAAGAAGAAGAGGAAGAAGAAATATCGTTGCAATCAGAGCCGTGTATGCTTTAGTTTGATTGTCTTCTGTCGATACTTATCAAGAGGGTTTTGTCTCGCAAAGTACCCCACCAATCTTGAGCTCCATTTCTCGGTGGAATGACTTCTACAGGCTATTTTATTCGCTTCCATGATATCCCAGAGGTAACAAAGTGAATATGTTTATATATAACGTGTGTGTGTGTGTGTGATTCACCATAGTCTTGGATCACGGGTTAGATTCGTGATCGACATTTATTAACCCCCGGATGAGATCTCAGAGCTCGTGTGACCGATCTATGGGTAATACTGTGACCTTACACGCACACACACACATCCAACTCCCCGCCCACGAGAGTTGGAGTAACACCCCGCAGCGCAGTGATACTGAAATTATTTCAGCCCTGGGCAGGATTCGAATCCGGACCGCCGTAGTGACAGGCGAGAACTCTACCAACCGCACTACGAGTTGTGTGTGTGTGCGTGCGTGTGTGTGTGTGTGTGTGTGTGTGTGTGTGTCTGTGTGCGCGCGCGCGCGTACCATACCAGACCTCAAGTGCTTATGTATGTTAATGAGAATTAATCCACGGTTGTAAACTGCCTTCATTAGGGTTATCCACGCTGTAAAAGACCAATATCCCGTTTAGCTAATCTGCTAAAGGTATCACTATTCTATTATGATCTTGTCCCATTTCATCTTGGGATATGACCTATATTGACCTCCAATTCACTGACCCGCAGTTTAATGTGCATACGAGGTCACTGAAGAAGTTGCTGAAAATATGCGTCTTTAGCTCCTGTCACACATACATGCATTCTATCTTGGTTAGATCAGCAGCTTGAGAAGGAGAAAGAGAAGAAGATAGAGAAGAAGAAGAAGAAGAAGAGGAAGACTGTGACCCATATTGACCTATTATTCACACCTACGCGACTCAAGCGAGTTCGTTTGAGTAGAAACGACTTAGGTTACGATCTTTTTATTTTTCGAATCTCCAAATGTCAAATCGTCTTTGCGTCATATGTGGAGAAGCTGAACGACGAACTAAAAGAAGTTAAATCGGGGCACATGAAGAATTGTCACCCCAAAACGCCCACATGAAGAATTGTCACCCCATGAGATCCTACCTGAAGAACTGTCACCCCATATGCCGAATATCAACAGTGGAGTAAAGATTAGGTTAGGTTACGTTACGTTAGATTAGGTTAGGTTACGTTACGTTGCGTTACGTTACGTTAGGTTGAATGAAGAATCGTAAACCTAGGATGGCCCACATGAAGAATTGTCACCCTAGGATAGCCCACATGAATAACTGTCACCCTGTCAAAGTATGGGGTGACGATTCTTCATGTGATCCGTTAAAAGTATACAAAAGTTAGACACATTGAATTGTAAACTTTGGGAAGTCTAGAAAACTGTTAGCGAAGTCGTCGTCTAGGTTTCCAAATTTCGACATTTGACAAGAATCTTGACTGTGTGACTTTTTTTTTAAGACGTACCCACAACGTGAATAAATCTTGTGACGTAACAGACGTCTAGGTTTGACGTAGATAGATACGCTTGATGTGACATCACACAGGACACTTGAGATATGTAGTACTTATAAGTGAAATGGTTTGCTCGCACAGTTTCAGTGTAGTCGTGAACTACAGGTTTCGAAATCTTAATTCCCTAAAATTTCAGCACCTGAAGGGAAAGAGAGCAATTAGCTATAATCTCTGAATAAAAACAAAAATACGAATTAAAACTGGAAAGAAACGTTCATAGTAGTTGGATCAACCAGTCAATCAGCATCAATCAGCATAAAGGGGTTATCACACTGGGCTATTTTTTCTCCAACATCCTACCTCCAACCTTCATTTGAATTGCTAGAATAGGAATTCGCTTACAGGAATCAAGACTTCTCCAAGAACATTCCAACAGTATGTCTAACATTCGTATAGGTTCACAGTATCTTAGATCATCATTCAGCTTTGCTATATATGACGGAAAGCTAATTTGATATTTGGAGACTTTGACAATAAATGAAGCAGTTTGTACTCAAGGTCTCAACTGTCGGTGCTGGTGAACCCCGTGGAAGCCCAGTGTGATAACCCTTTGAAAAGCACATCCGTCTTACAGTTCATCCAAAAACTTGTTCCTCTTGCCTGGTGGGACGAATGTAACACATCTAAGAATTCCATTCTTGTTAACACAAGACAGTTGTTTTAGTTGAAAAAATAAATCCGTAAGTAGTGAAAGTATATGAAAAAATCGACTTAAGAATAGAAGTAGAAAGAGAAGAAGAAAAGGAGGAAGAAGGTGTGGAAGAAGAAGAAAAAGGTGTAGAAGAAGAAGAAGAAGAGGAAGGTGAAGAAGAAGAAGGTGTAGAAGAAGAAGAAGAAAAAGAAGGTGTAGAAGAAGAAGAAGAAGAAGAAGGTGTAGAAGAAGAAGAAGAAGAAGGTGTAGAAGAAGATGGTGAATAATGATAATAATAATAATAATAATAATAATAATGATAATAGTTGTAGAAGAAGAAAATGTATTAGAACATCCGTTATTGAAATTCCACCGCTTAACTTAAGATGTTGTTCCCTTTAAACATTCTATTCTAACCAACACCGGACGATTTCATGAAGCTTAGAAGGACCACCAAGCACTGATGGTATTAACCAGTGTTTAATTAAGTTTGACACGGTCCTCACCACCCTGTCTTCGCCTATTACTTTCGGTACAATGATCGACTTCCTATCGGCATGATAACGCCTTCATCTCCCTATACCATTATCCTGTTTAATATCCATCCCTTGATCGGGCATATCGATCAATCTATCCATACACTGAGGGCTGCTTCCATATAAGGGAGGAAGCCTATCAAGACACGCGTCCATTCGTACCCATTTTACTTCCATCCATCACCCCTGTTTCCTTTCTTATCTTAGCTCCTCGTGGATGAAGGGTCATCCCTGTCTCCCGCCACACCGTCCGGGTCGGGAGCAAATGCAGCGAGGCACAGTATCATACCTAAAACAAGAATAACCTCGTAGGTTCGATGGTAAACAGTGGGTGTAGGATTGTGTCTATGAAGATCCGTAAAATTACTCCCTGCACACGACATTAGAGTAGATTCGGTAAGGGATTGTTAATACCATATTCATATTTTGAGATGTACGTCTTTCGTCTCAGGATTTAGTGACAGTGCATGGTTTTCGCTTTATGTGTTGGCTTGTTCATTTTGCGGCGTGGAATAAGAACATATAAACATAAGAATAAAGGAGAATGCAAGAGGCTGTAAGACCTACACTAGGCAGTTCCATGTCCATTACCACCTATCTTCCCCATCAATAAAGTTATCTACCCTCTTAGAGCAACCAGTAGTTTTATCTAACTACATGATTACTAAATCTATTCCATTCCTTACCCACTATTGGTAAACCAATTCCTGACTATTTCCTTCCAAAATCTAAAATTGTCCAATGGAACAGGACGGAATGCGTGAGGCTTGAACAATACAGGGCGTACAGTGGTGCATCGGAATGGGATAGAGGAGGAACATAAATACACGGGACTCGAACGCCGGAACAGAAATTGCTGGGGCGGATGGACGTGAAGGGTTATCACACTAGGCTACTTTTCCTCCAACATCTGATTGATCGGACGTACCTCCCACCTCCAGAAAATTTTCCGCCGTAAAATCACTTATGGCAAACTATTTTGTTTTCTCAACAATTTACATAGAATGTCATTTGATATGCTGGAGGAAAATTATGTTCCTCCAGCATATAATCAAATTCCTTCCCGAAAGCTGCGGGATGCAGGTCTGTTCTAACAGTTGAAGGAAAAACAACCCAGTATGATAACGCCTATAGACGGAAGAGATGGGAAGGGGCGGTAGAGAATGTTTAAAGAGGCCCCAAGGGAATCGCTCTTACCGCCTAATCGCGTGAATCGCACAAGCGGTTCTTTGAGGAAACGCACGTGCAGTACCCGGCTCCATCTACATTCCATTCTCGCTAAGTCACCAGCCTAAGAACTGGCCCTGCCGGTTCCCACGATGACCAACCTGCACCTTGGCCGGCCGCGTCGGGACGGGCAACGGTTCTTTGAGGAACCCACGTGCAGTACCAGCCATACATTCTACCTTGGTTAGATCATCAGATTGAGAACGTATTGAGTCTGGCTTCCAAGGCATCGGCACTTTGCCCTTGCGCCAATAGAGAGCACGGGTCATGACCTGGCCCGGGTATATAAACTGGACGGAATCGCCGAAGATTCAGATCACCTCGGAGCATCACACTGCGAACCTAGCTCGCTGCCTCCGTCGCTTCTCCTCCCCCATCCTCGCTAGCAGACCGCTTTGGGACACAACTTGAAAATGCACAGTCGTCATACTCCCTCGCAGTCTCCCCCACCCCCTCTGTTCTCGCACCTAGAGTGAGCCGTATTACTATTGGCGCCCAAGTTCAATTCTAAAAAGACCCTGGACACTCCTGCAGTGTTTACCTTCCAATTAGTCCTGACAGAGCGAGAAGGGGAAAAGGCAACTGTACACGGTGCGACGGCTTGGTACGAAAACCGACCTGACAGCCAAGGGAGCAGACGTGAATCAACGTGGAAAATAATTAGGAGGGTTGCCAAAGAAGTTGAGGAGGAGGAAGGGGGGAAATGAAGAGAGGGGAAAGGCGGGGGAGAAAGAGTAAGAGTAGGTGAAGAAAAAAGAGGAAGAGTAAGAGGAGGAGGTGAAGGAAGAGGAGGAGAAAGAGTAAGAAGAGAAAGAGGAGGAAGCGAAGAGAGAGTAGGAGAAAGAGGGTAAGGATGGGGATGAGGAATAGAGTGATGGAGGAAGAGGAACAGGAGGTGAAGGAAGAGGAAGAAAAAGAAGAGGTGGAGGAAAAGTAAGAGGAGGAGAGGAAGATAAGAACCAACACCGGGTTAAAGTAAAAAAAAAAAAAAAATTGTGATGATGACTATAATGGAGATGATAATGACAATGAGGAAAAGGAAGAGGAGTGACAGGAGGAAGGTCGACTACGCAGCCGCTAATTTATAATGGCCAGGAGCCGATTTCACTTAAGATTATTTCACAGGCCCCAAAAACAGATGCTACAATTATTTCGATTGATACACGTGCGTGTGTTTGCGTTTACGTGTTTGTTTGTGTGTGTGTGTGTGTGTGTGTGTGTGCTTGTGTTTGTGTGTGTATATGTATATGTCCGTGCATGTGTGTTTTGTGTGTGTGTGTGTGTGTGTGTTTCAGTGTGTGTGTCCGTGCATGTATGTTTTGGTGTATATATTTGTGTGTGTGCGTGTCTGTATGTTTGTGTGTGTGTATGTGTTTGTGTATGTATATGTGTTTGTGTGTGCGTGTGTGTTTATGTCCGTGCGTGTCTGTGTGTGTCCGTGCGTGTTATTGTATGTGTGTATGTATGTGTGTGTGTATGTGTGTGTATTTAATTTTATTCTTTTGACTTTGCATTGTCCTTGGTGAACACCTGCATGTCTCCGAAGATATGTTCAGGTGAACATGTTTCTTGCTGTTACTTTAATTTTTCTCATTATTTATTCGACCCAAATCACTCCTTTCATGCTCCTTCGTCTCTTCACACTCTTCCGTTTGTTAGTGAATAATTCATCTCCTTGAACATATAAAATCTTTGCCTTCTTGCTTCCTTCTCTGCATTTCTTCACGTAATATTTGATCCCATTTCTCCCCTCCAGGTTTCCAGCCTTGTCCATGTCTGTCCAGTCTTATTTCTTTCCAAATTTCTTGTCCATACTCGCCCAGTCTTACATCTGTCCAGAAATGTCTTTACCTGTCCACAGAACGACCCATTGTACTTCATCAAATTCATTCACATTTCTCCACAATTCGTTCTACATATATACACCCACATTCTTCTGCTCCATATGCAGTATATGTCCCGCACCTGCTTTCCATATATGTGCCCCAGAACCTTGATTTCGCCAATTCTTCCCGTGTGACCTCCTCTGTTTTGCCAACAACGTAGACAATTTCACTTCCTCATTTGCAAACCCCTCTCCTTCACTCTGCCGGAAGATCTATTGTCTCTCTTTAAAAGGTTGTGGTACCTCGGAAAGAAGGAAAATACAAAATACGTTAGAAGTGGGAATGGTAGAGAGCACAGTGGATACCATAGTCCCATCAGAGTGCGTGGTAAGTACTAATAATGATCTATTTGAAGTAAAAATGTGTACATCTGGCTACAGAAGGAATGCGATACTGATAATGAAAAAAGGAGATACAGGAGGAGGAGTAGGGATGGGGGCAAGGTAGACGGCATTGTCGAATTGACTCAGATAAGGGGTGGGAAACGACAGACTGGCGGGGAAAGTGAATGGTTTAAGTAATTGATAGGGTATAAAGATATCACACACACACACACACACACACACGCACACACACACACATAATATAAGCACCATGTGAGGACGAAGCCTTTATTAATACGACATTTCGTTTATTAGAGCTTTACCAAGTATATAGTCGTGATACACCTATTTGAGAATTGACAGGGTACAAAGATATCACACACACACACACACACACACACACACACACACACACACACACACACACACACATAATATAAGCACCATGTGAGGACGAAGCCTTTATTAGTACGACGTTTCGTTTATTAGAGCTTTACCAAGTATATAGTCGTGATACACCTATTTGAGAATAAGTAAGAAGGTCTGGGGGAACGATTGAATATCACTGGAGTCTAGAAAATGTTAAGGAGAAAATGGATCAATTTTTTGTGTGTATGACATTTGTTCACAAATGTGAAAGGGAAAGAAATAAGAGGAAGGGGTATTTTTCCACTGACGATGGACAAAAGTTGTGAGAGAAAGCTGTAGAGGACAACTAGGGACAGCTATCTAATATTTAGTTGACAGTTAGAAGCAAAGGAATAAAGTGAAGTGAAATATTAAACATGCCACAATTCTTTTCAATTATGTTGGATCCTTGGATAATAGCTGCTGCCGAACATTTCCTTCGGATCTTATCGGGCTCACGTACCAGTAGCTCTGCCTTCACCCAGTCCACCAGGTTGTTGCTATTGTCTCTGTGTGTAACACACGCGTTGGTGGATACATAATGGCGGACATCATACCACCATCCCTAGATGTCCTTCACACCTTTTTCCTCTCATGATTTTTCCCCATCGTCAGTGGGCAAATTGCTCCTTTCTTTATTTCTTCCTCTTTCACATTTCTTTATCTGAGAGGGACAAGTGTCCTGCACACAGACGATTGATCCCTCTCTTTCTTGACCTTTCCTCGACTCCAATAACCTTCCCCCGTTCTCCTGGCTTTTCCTACTAATTCTCAGATAACACGATTACGTACTTGATAAAGCTGTAATAAGCGAAACGTCGTTTTAATAAAGGCTCCAACATCACATGAGTGTTTATCTTTATAGACTAGTCGGCAACTGCCAGTTACATACACACACACACACAGAGAGAGAGAGAGAGAGAGAGTTGTCGTATAATGTTTAAAAAGTGGGGAATAAACGTATGGATAATGGAAATGTAGGTGTAGAAAAGGATTACAAAGGAAGGGTATGCCGACAGGAGACCTTTTGGTCCATAACTAGGTCGGATGCGGGAAAAATAACAATAGATAAATAAGTAAATAAATAAAACACCTTGGGAAAAAGAAAATGGCATTGGAGAAGGTAGAGAAAGAGAAACAAAGGGACCGTTGCACTTAGTTCTTTGATGATGAGATCGGGGAAGGAGGTGTGAGTAAAGAGCCTGGCCCACTTGTCACAGACGGCAGAACCTGCGGTCGTGTTGTCGCGTCGCGGGGCTCCGTGGCTGTGGCTCTTTGTCGCGTCGCCACACCGTAATTATTGCAACGCGTGAATAGTTTGCGCCTCCCAGCTAACTAGTCTCCCTGGTGGCCAGCGCACGCTTGTGCGCACGCTCAATTGCTTGCGCCAAATATGGCACTTTGGACGTTAACTCACCTTAAATTGATGGCTTTAGTCGTGGGTGGTCGCTCTCGACGGTAGGGCGACAGCTGATGAAGAATTCAGGAAAGGATTGTGTACGTGTGCACATGTGAACGTGTGTACGCGGGGATTATTTCGAACTTCAAAACGTGAGCTATGATATATGAAATCCATGTCAATCAATCTTCGGTTGGAGTTACATACGTGCGAATGTATTTACTGAAAGTTATTTATCGTTATGCGAGAACTACTCTTTGCAGTACCGTGTCAAGTATGTGTGTGTGTGTGTGTGTGTGTGTGTGTGTGTGTGTGTGTGTGTGTGTGTGTGTGTGTGTGTGTGTGTGTGCGTATTCCCTCCTAGCTATCATTTGGCGATTTCACCAAATTACGGAAACTCTCACTGGAAATAACTGAACCGAAATGTATTTTGGGTTTTTAATCTCTGATTTCTTAATGAAGACCATAGTAATCATTGTCATCACCGTTATCGTAATCGTCATCAATATTGTTAAGATTATTGATATAATTATTATTGTTATTGTCATTATTATTATCATTATTATTATTGTATTATTATTATTATTATTATTATTATTATTTTATTGTTAATATTATCATTGTTATTATCATTATTATTATTATTATTATTATTATTATTATTCATTTATTTACTGGTATTAATGTTATTTACTATTATCAATTTTATTATTATTCATTTATTATTATCATTATTCATTTACTATTATTATTATTATTATTATTACTGTTATTAATATTATTATTGTTAATATCATTATTACTATTATTATTTCATTATAAATATTATCATTATTATTATTCATTTACTATCATTACTATTATTATTATTGCTATTATAATTATTAGTATAATTATTGGGATTATTATTTTCATTACTATTGTTATTGTTGTTATTGTAAATTTTATTATTCTATTATTATTATCATCATTGTCATCATTAACATTATCATTATCATTATCATTATCATTATTATTATCATTATCATTATCATTAACATTATCATTATTATTATCATTATTATTATCATTATCATTAATATCATAAATAACATCATCATCATCATTACCATCACCATTACCTAGTAATAAGTAACGTGCTCAGACGCACGACCCCAACGAGAACAGAGAGAGGATAGAGCTCCTCACTCGCCCGTGAAAGTCGTGACCGTGATTTCTTATCAGAACCTGCAACACACATTTCCCATCCAAGAAAGCTTTCAGGGCTTATGCGGCCAAAAGACCGTCTTGCTTCGTGTACTTGTACGTCTCGTGCCCGTAAGATAGTGTGGGTGTACGTGTGCTTTATTTGCATTGAAACTCGTTTTCTACCCTTGGTTTTATTCGTATATTTTACCTCCAGTTTTTCATGTAACAGCCTTCAATGTTCTTCAGTCTCCGTATGATATTTGTGTCTTGGGTCTGTGAGACGGTATTTATGGTTGTTCTGTCTACCCTGTTATTAACGTATATCTAGAACAGTGCTGACGCTTTCACTGATCACTGTGGGACTCCACTACTGACTTGTCTCCAGCCTCACAACCCATACTTATTCAGCGTCCTCCTTAATCTGTTCATTAGAAAGTTATGTCCATTAAGGTAAAATTCTGTCAAGACTTCTTATCTGTTCAAACTTCTATATAATTTTAAGATGCCTTCTCAAATGCCTTCTCTATTAGAAAAAACTGAATGAAATCTATTAATCTTAAGTGAATATTCAGCAGTTTGTTCTTTTCTTAAATTCAAAATTCTTCTGCAAGATTTTCTCTTCTAAGTATCCACCTGTTCTTAGCAGTCTTTTCACATATTTTTGGCTAATAATGTGGTTAAAAACAATGGTGTATAATTAAAGGTTCCCTGTTGGAACCACCCTTGTATTACTAGAAGAACATTAGCTATTTTCCAATTACTTAGCATTTTTTATTTTTTTTTGTAAACACATAGAAAGTTCATGCATCTTAACTACCTGATGTTTATGATTTTTAAATATTCTATCTGAGATCCAAACGCAACCCGGAATTTCTTCATATTCAGCACCTCCAGTATTTCTTGCACTTCTACTTGTATGTCATGTATGTTCCAAAAAATCCTTTTATTTCATTAAGAAATAACTCTTTTTGACAAACACATTCTGGAAGCTGCTATTCAAATATCCAGCTTGCACATACACCACTTTCAACTTTGTAATTAATTCTTTCCTTATACTTTAGTTTACACACACACGTACACACACAGACACAAAAACGGGACAATGAAAAAACAAGAGGACACGAAAAGAAACTCAAAAAGGATAATTATAGAAAAGATCTGAAAATAATAGCTTCCCACTCAGAGTAATGGATACCTGGAATAATTTAGATAAAGAAACAGTGTGTGCAAACACTATTCAAGATTGAAAAACTTGATGCTGAAAGATACAAAGACGGGTCACTAAGAGCATAGCTCCCTTCCCGTATAATACAACTAGGTAAATACACACACACACACACACACACACACACACACACACACACACACACACACACACACACACACACACACACACACACACACACAGAGAAAGAAACTCATACGCTCACACGGAAATCTGGTACACGACCCGAATGCTCTATTGAGGTCAACGAACGCACCGGAAGTCGTCTGAAGTAGATGCAATATGGCGAGCCTTGGAGAAACGAATTGCTGTGACGTCGGTCTGGAATTCCAGTTACGGTCTTACAAATACCTCTACATAACTGTCTCGGGTCTGAGATAAGTTTTCTTTCGCCGTAGGGAGCGACGTCCGTGAAAAGGAAAAGTGGTTGCCTCCTTACCTAGCGAAATTATTGTGGATTTTTTTGTTGCTGTTGTCGTTAAATGTATAACTCTCTATCTCTCTATCTTTCTGTCTCTCTCTCTATCTTTCCATCTCTCTCTGCCACTCTTCTCCTCCTCTTCTCTATCTGTTTTTATCAAATTGTATATACGTAATTGTTATATACATGAAAGAACTGAAAGAACCAATGCTTTGTGTGTGTGTGTGTGTGTGTGTGTGCGTATGTGTATGTGTGCGCGTGTGCTCGCGTGCGTGCGTCTGACGTGAGACTTGAGAATAGGAAACACAGGAGCTGTAGTCTGAGTTTATACCTGACTAGTTTTGTAAACAAGCTTCTTCATTCATGCCCTTCAAAGAGCTTATCTGCGAAACTAGTCAGGTATAAACTTCTGTGTTTCCTTATCCTATTCTTGTCAACCTGTTAAAATGTCCAGCAAGGTCTGTGTGTGTGTTAGTGTGTGTGTGTGTGTGTGTGTGTGTGTGTGTGTGTGTGAGAGAGAGAGAGAGAGAGAGAGAGAGAGAGAGAGAGAGAGAGAGAGAGAGAGAGAGACAGAGAGAGCGAGAGTACACGCGCGCACGACAGTACAGTTAGTGTAATTTGTACGGAATACAAACTCCTCCCGTTTGTTTACGTCATGACAGGCAGAGTCTAGATGCATCGTAATCGACAAAGGGTCTGGTGACATCATAACAGTCCGAGAAAGTAAAATAAATAAATAGAAATAGAACAGAATAAATAAATAAATAAATAGATCAAGTAAAAAACAAATGTGCATTATAACGGACACTAAACCTGACTCATATATTGCAAAACAAAGCAAACATACATTTACTTCTTGACTATTTAGAATATTTCTACATACAATAGTTCCCATAGGATTAAAGTTATTTAATTTTGTAGACGAATTTGTATAAAAACAAGAAGTATAGAGAGAGATATTTCTGATATATTTATGGTCATTTTGGAGTGTGCCCGAGTTAGTACGTGCCTTGCGTGTATATGGACTTCCTTTGCCGAATCACCAGATCGAACCAAGAACTGCGGGCCACTATGGTGTCAGTTCAGCGCTCTACCAACTACGCCACCGAGTCGTGTGTGTGTGTGTGTGTGTGTGTATGTGTGTGTGTTTACCTAGTTGTATCTTAAGGGAAGGGGAGCTATGCTTGTGGTGTCCCGTCTCTGTATATCGCCATATCTAATTTGCTCTTAAATTCTTGTATTGTTTTTGCACACACTATTGTTTCGTCTAGTATGTTCCATGTATGTATGAATTTATGTATTATTGTTTGTGTTTATGTGTGTGTGTGTGTGTGTGTGCATGCCCGTATGTATGATTATATGTATGATTGTATGTGTGTATGTGTGTGTGCGTGTCTGTGGGGGGTGGCAGTACAAAACTTGATTAATATCTCTATCAGTATTAATAGATGAGTAAATAGATCAATGAGTAGACAAATGAATAGGTAGATGAATAAATAAACAAACGAACGAATGAATAAATAGATAAACAAATAGAAAAATAATTTGTTAAAATATAAAATTCCCCTTTATTCAAAATGACCATAAGACCATAATTATCAAATAAAGGCAATTGTGAATAAACACAATGTCTGATGCTTTTGTTGCAAATGAAACTTGCGTTTGTCACCATTTGTTATTAAGAATTTCCCAAATCGTCTTCAAGAACCTCACGAAAATGACGATATGGTTGACATCGTACTTCTGGCAGCGAATACGACCCATTGTTCCCGTTTTCTTCGTCATCGTTCGTGAAAAAAAGGTGCAACAATTAAACGTATCCTTTTCCGTGGGGATTAATTAATTTGTTCTCGTTTGTAACAAGTTCTGTCAGCTATAAATATAGATTTATTATATTATGAGCACTGTTGCAAAGGAGGTAACAGTGGAACATACGTAAAAGAATTTACGCGTTTTTGATGAGTTAGGCGCACGGGAGGAGAATTCCCGCGCGCGGGAAAGCTATCTGTTGACATGTCGTCGACAGCCATTGAACGCTTTGCTAGTCTACTCAAATAAAATTCTGTCAAGACTTCTTACCTGTTCCAACTTCTATGATAATTTTCAAAGTACCTTATAAAATACTTTTTTTTAGATACATTTAAAAGCCTTGAAGCCTTATTCTTGAGTAAATACTGAGCAATTTGTTTTCTTAAATCCGAAAATCTTACAATATGTACACTATGCCATCGGTCAAGAACCTTCTAGTTCTTTTTCTCGCCTACGAGGTTCTTAGGTGTTCACACTAGCGGTTTCAAACCGCGTCGATTCAATTACAATGTAAGTTAGTGGAGGCGTTCAGATTGACGAGTTAAACAGCATATGAGGACGGAGCCTTTATTTGTACGACGTTTCGCTTATTACAGCTTTTTCAATAAGCGAAACGTCGTACAAATAAAGGCTCCGTTCTCATATGGTGTTTAACTCGTCAGCCTTGTCGGCAACCGCTACTTTCATGAGGCGTTCAGATACACAACCGCTATGTGGTACTGCTGCGGTTTTTCGCGCTGTCCAAACCGCTAATGTGAACAGACAACAACGCCATCGGCTCTTCTCTTAGGAGCTGGAGTGGGGGAATGAGTGCTCTACGTCGTAACTCTCTTTGGAGATTTGATTGTGCGAGAGCTAACGTGGCTCGACAAAAAGGACGCGAGATTTCCATAACATGGGAGAGTAGAACAGCCATCTCAGTCTTTAAGTCTGTCTGGCGCTCTCTCTCCTCTCTCTCTCTCTCTCTCTCTCTCTCTCTCTCTCTCTCTCTCTCTCTCTCTCTCTCTCTCTCACATTTTCTCCCCATTGTCTGTCTCTCTCTCACTCCCTCTACCTCTCTTTCTCTCCCTCTATTTCACTCTATATCTCTCTGTCACACATTTTCTTCCCCTCTGTCTGTCTGCCTGTCTCTTTCTCTCTCTCTCTCTCTCTCTCTCACACACACACACACACACACACACACACACACACACGCATGCGTGCATTCCCCCCTTCTCTCTCTGGTTGCAGAACAAACCGTACGAAGAGCGCTTAAGGGAACTAAATTTGTTTAGTCTCTCGAAACGGAGAATCAGAGATCTAATTGAGGTCTTTAAAATTGTCAAAGGAATTGATAGTATGGAAGTGGAAAATTATTTTAGAATTGACACCTCCAGCGCAACAAGGAGTAATGGATGTAAGATTGTAGGAAAAATTATTTCAAACATTGTACAATACTCTTACTTCAGTCGCGTTGTTAATACGCGGAATGGCCTACCATCCAACGTCATTTATAGTTTCGCTGTAGAGGTATTCAATAAACCTCTCGACATTTAGCTGCAAATTCATGATTAGAATTATTCACTTATAGTTAGATTAAGGAGATGGGAAAAAGAGAAAGAAAAAGAAGAAAATAATAATAATAGTAATAATAATAGTAGTAGTAGTGGTGAGATTAATAATAGGTTAAGTACCT
This sequence comes from Oratosquilla oratoria, assembly GCF_046742065.1. Classification (NCBI taxonomy): domain Eukaryota; kingdom Metazoa; phylum Arthropoda; class Malacostraca; order Stomatopoda; family Squillidae; genus Oratosquilla; species Oratosquilla oratoria. Next base: position 47,287,207 of record NC_134804.1, read on the forward strand.
AAAACAACCATGTAAGGACCAATAGATTTGTTGCTGTAGGTTTGTCCATGTAACACACACTCTCTCTCTCTCTCTCTCTCTCTCTCTCTCTCTCTCTCTCTCTCTCTCTCTCTCTCTCTCTCTCTCTCTCTTTCTCTCTCTCTCTCGCAAGCAGGCAAACTACAGCGAGCGGGTATAACTGTCCAGTAATTGTGACAGTTAAAGTGTCTGTTAAACGTAGAAGTTTATGAAGGAAATATGTCGAAGTACTCCTTAATACCTCCCTTCAAGCACTAAAGGCTAATAAAATGACCGTTTTCTGTCGCTAAATGCCACGTACGTATGTAATATTGCTTTCACCCGTAGTTCCACAGTCTTGTAATACCGAAGCGGTACTAAAAACTGTCTTGTTTTTTGGCTCCTAACTGCGGTGTAAGTATGCTTGGTAATTTGTCTTGCGTTGAAATATGAGTAGAGCAAAGCTTGTACTACTGTTTAATAGTTAATTATGGGTATTACAAGGTTGAAGTTCAGCTTCGGAAGTTGACTTGTTGGACTTCAGAATTCACCAACAGTGTCTTGTAGTATCATTATCTGCTGATAGATGGCAGAACAGAGTAATAGTTTTACTTTACAGTGTTAAAATTCAATATTAACTGTCGGGTCTATAGTACTTGTGACAATGCACACAGGCAAGTGACAATGAGATTTAGCAATAAATAAATAAATTAATAAATAAATAAATAGATAAATGAATAGATAAAATAGAATACATATACCAAGGCTTTTTTCCCCCTTACCAGGGGGGTAGCCAAAAAGGACAAGGCACAAAAACATTCCCACCCATTTCATCCCCGAAAACACTCCACACCCCTCCACCCTCCCTCCCATCTTAGCACCTCCTAGATGACGGGTCATCCTTGCACCCTGTCCACTGCCCTGGGTCAGAAGCAGTGTCGCAGGACACAGCACATCCACAGCAAGGCCGCTTCATTAAATCGGCGACCCCCCCTCTCCGTCCCCCCATATAAAGGAGAAGACGGGGAGAAATCCCTTCGGGCTGCGTCAAAAATTTTTGCTCACACACACTACCTCACCCCCATTCCCCCGTCCAATCCACCTCATGCATCACAACATTTTCCATATACAACCATTCTCCATTCACCCCTGTCTTCTGTCCTCTCCCGTCCTTCCTCAACCGACATTCCCCTCTTCCCCAAAACCCCCTTCACCCCATCCATCCATCTCATCCTAGGACGTCCCCTCATGTTCACTCCCTCCACATCTGCCTTCCATACCTCCTTTACTAGTCTTTCTTCACTCATTCTTTCCATGTGCCCAAACCATCCTAATACTCTTTCATCCACCCTATCTCCCAGCTCCCTTTCCACCCCTGTTCTCCTCCTCACTTCCTCATTTCTCACTCTATCTAGCCTTGTAACCCCCATCATACTTCTCAGACAATGAAATAAAATAACGAAAGGTTTTTGGAGCTTGAAATCTGATCATATACGCATCTGTCGGATGCGTATAAACGTGTAAGAAGATCTTACCTTTAATCATATTTTGTCTTTCCTCTTTCATAAAAGCATTACCTTAGGAAGATATAGCAAAATACTATAGATATGTATTACTTTTTAACACTAAATCCACATTTGATATCTAAGAATTATCTTAACCAAAGTTCACAAACCAGCCACTCTTTAGTGCGTGCGAGTCAGTGATCTTATTTGAAAGATATCAAATCAGATAACTTCATATTTAACGATGTTATACTTTTATATAGATTCGATAATATTTGTAGTGTTACAAAATAGAATATAAGCATTATTTTTGGATATATATTTTCAAATATTCTTCATTATTCCCGGCAAGTAGAATACAAATGTACTTTTCATTTAAAACATTGTTCAGTCTCTAAGAGTTGTCGAACACGTTGGTTAATCTCCAAATACCCCGTTCACACGTTCACACATCACTTTAAACACGTGTCTGTCGAACCGCGTTCGACAAACCGTTGGACCTTGTAAAACCCCTATAAGAATACCAAACATAATAGAATTATGCCTTTTCATTTACATATAAGGAAACATTTAGTACAGATAATGAAATATCGTTCTGGGTTAATAGACATTGATCACGTTGTAAATAATATCTTCTAACCTTGAAAAGCGTCATGCGATTTGACGAGGTTCCAATACTTTTCCAGTCTTCTAAAAAGTGGTCACGGATCGATCAAAACCGAAAAAGTTGGAAGCCATCTTAAAAGACTAATTAACGAGTGCTTTTCCTCTCTGTTCTCTCATGTCTTTCTTTAAGGTTTTGTTCTCCCTTAACCTCTCTGTTCCCCCTTACCTTAAACTTAAAAAGGGAGCACACTGGTATATGAAACGTATGAAAATTTCGCGATAGCGAAAATTAAACATTCGCGAATGTAAGAAAGGGACCTGGGAGTGTTGGTTATAACTAATTTGTCACCCGATGAGCAGAATGACAAGATTCTTGATGACACGGAAAAATTATTGACAAATATGAGTGATACCTCATTCCATGGATAGATAGATTAAAAAAAAAAAAAAAAAAAAAAAAAAGTATATATATATATATATAAATATATATATATATATATATATATATATATAAATATATATATATATAAAATATATATATATAAATATATAAATATATATATATATATATATATATATATAAATATATATATATACGACCTAGGTTGGAGTATGCAGCAGTTTGGTTCTCACACCAAACTATACGTCCCTGTTCACACTACCGGTTTCAACCGCCGCGGTTCAATGAAAATGTAAGCAAGTCGAGGCGTTCACACACGACCACGCAGTTTTCCTTGACCATGCGGTACCGCCGCGGTTTCCGCGCGGTTCAAACCGCTAGTGTGAACAGGGCCTACATGTAAACTTAAAAGGACACAAATAACAGCAACCAAAAATGGCCCCTAGCCTAACAGACAGACCATATGAGGAGAGGATTAGAAAAACTGGTTCGTCCCTATTTAGAAGAAAGAAGAAGAAGAGGTCACATGATGAATGTGTTCAGAATAAAACTCACAAAAGAAAAAGAAAAAAGATTTAGAAGAAGAAGAAGAAGAAGATGTAGCAGAAGAAGAAGAAGAAGAAGAAGAAAAAGATTCAGAAGTAGAAGAAGATTTAGAAGAAAAAGAAGTCCCCAAAGGATATCTAAAAGGATGGATTTTTGAAATGATTAGGTAGTAATATATGACTTGGAACTGCGTGTGTAGCTCCTTTTCCTGTAGATACAATTCGCTGGGAAATACAATTAGGTAAATAGGTAAGCACACGCATAGACGTACACACCTGCGTACATATACACACACACGTACACGCACACACGCGTACACAGAGAGACGAGCGCGCACACACACACACACACACACACACACACACACACACACACACACACACACACACACACACACACACACACACACACACACACACACACGTACACACACACACACACACGCGCACACACACACACACTCACACACACACACACACACACAGACACACACACAGAGACACACACACACACACACACACACACACACACACACACACACACACACACACACACACACACACAAACACACGTACACACACAAACACACACGTACACACACAAACAAACACACACAGTCCCGTGGAGGATCCAGTCATGCGAGACAAATGAGGGGAATAAAGTTGCATCATGTAACGTAATGACACAACAAACATCACGATCGCTAAGCGCTGTAAACAACACACACACACAGACCAGTGACACCGCCCATCATGTCTTCTACGCCATGCTGTGCCGGGACAGAGCGAAACTATCATTGTCTTGTTTATTTTGACAAGAGAACATGAAGAACGAGTGGTCACGTGATCTGTCTGTCTCTCCTCTGTTCAAGTGATCCAGTATAATTATGCTGTTATAAAGATTTTTTTTTTTTCTGAAAAAAGTCGATTTTCGGAAGAAGTGCCAAACTGTACTGTCCTGTTAACGCTAGCGGTTTAGTGAAAATGGAAGGCAGTGGATGTGTTCACACACAACAGCGCGGTTTCCGCGTGGTTGAAGCCGCTAATGTGAACAGGGCCTACGTGTAAACTCTAAAGGATACAAATAATATTAACAAAAAACTAGCCCCTTTTCTGTTCACATGATCCATTATATGCTGTTATAAAGATTTTTTTTTAATCTCAGAAAAAAAAATCGGCAAGAAAATCGCCAAAATCTAGAGAATTCTGGATAGCAGAAACATTTATTATTTTGCATGAATTTGAAAAGCGTTGTCATTCCTGGTATTGGATATTTTGTCATTTTAGAGGTCCGTTATATGTTGTTTCCTAGGACAGAAGCGCTGGATGTGTCCGTCAAAATATCGAGGAACCGAGGATGTGCATACTACAGCCTGTGCGCTCCAAGTAGTCCGTTCAGGATGTTGTATACGTCATGATCTACCAATGTTCATTCTTCCAAATCAAACTTTGTATATGTCTCTCTCTCTCTCTCTCTCTCTCTCTCTCTCTCTCTCTCTCTCTCTCTCTCTCTCTCTCTCTCTCTCTCTCTCTCTCTCGTTTCCCATCAATGTACTATATGATTTTTTTTTATTCTGTATAATGATTTGAATTAATTCTATGACACGTGGCAACATCGCTTTTTCCTTCCCATGTTGCCTCGTCCAGGAGTCACCAAAATTTGTATATGCCTCTCTCTCTCTCTCTCTCTCTCTCTCTCTCTCTCTCTCTCTCTCTCTCTCTCTCTCTCTCTCTCTCTCTCTCTCGTTTCCCATCAATGTACTATATGATTTTTTTTTATTCTGTATAATGATTTGAATTAATTCTATGACACGTGGCAACATCGCTTTTTCCTTCCCATGTTGCCACGTCCAGGAGTCACCAAAATTTGTATATGCCTCTCTCTCTCTCTCTCTCTCTCTCTCTCTCTCTCTCTCTCTCTCTCTCTCTATCTCTCTCTCTCTCTCTCATTTCCCATCAATGTACTATATGATTTTTTTTATTCTCTATAATGATTTGAATTAATTCTATGACACGTGGCACCAGCGCTTTTTCCTTCCCATGTCGCCACGTCCAGGAGTCACCAAAATTTGTATATGCCTCTCTCTCTCTCTCTCTCTCTCTCTCTCTCTCTCTCTCTCTCTCTCTCTCTCTCTCTCTCTCTCTCTCTCTCTCTCATTTCCCATCAATGTACTATATGATTTTTTTATTCTGTATAATGATTTGAATTAATTCTATGACACGTGGCAACAGCGCTTTTTCCTTCCCATGTTGCCACGTCCAGGAGTCATAGGTAAGACTAGTGGGGTAGGGTATAGGTAATCGCTGTTATAATCCTTAAAAGTTATATTCATCATACTATGCAGCTTCCTTTAATATATGCAGAATATATACTTTTTAAACAACACATAGTTGGGAAAGAAGAGAGAGAGAGAGAGAGAGAGAGAGAGAGAGAGAGAGAGAGAGAGAGAGAGAGAGAGAGAGAGAGAGAGAGAGAGAGAGAGAGGCATGTACCAAGGTATATTTAGTACGACGTATACCACACCCTGAACGGACTCCTTGAAGCGCACAGACTATAGATGTGATGGGCGAGGCAAATTGATTTCGTAAGGGTTCTGTTTCCAAGTTCGGTCAAATCGTATCTTCTGTTTGGTGGCTTATGCAAGTTGGCTCGGCCGTATTTGGACATGATGTCCCCTCCCCTCAAGCCCCCCTCAACCTCTCAACACTAACCCCCCACCCCTCAACACTAACCCCCACCCCTCAACACTAACCCCCCACCCCTCAACACTAACCCCCCACCCCTCAACACTAACCCCCACCCCTCAACACTAACCCCCCACCCCTCAACACTAACCCCCCACCCCTCAACACTAACCCCCCACCCCTCAACACTAACCCCCCACCCCTCACCACTAACCCCCCACCCCTCACCACTAACCTCCCACCCCTCAACACTAACCCCCACCCCTCAACACTAACCCCCCACCCCTCAACACTAACCCCCCACCCCTCACCACTAACCCCCCACCCCTCAACACTAACCCCCTCACCCTCTTAACACTAACGCCCTACCCCTCAACACTAACCCCCTCCTCTCAACACTAACCCCTCAGCCCTCAACACCAACCCCACCACCCCTCAACACTAACCCCCTCCTCTCAACACTAACCCCCACCCTCTCTACACCCACCCCTCAACATTAACGCCCCCACCTCAACACTAACGCCCTACCCTCTTAACACTAACCCCCAGCCCTCAACACTAACTCCCCACCCAAGCCCTCAACACTAACGCCCCACCCTCTCAACACTAATCTCACCAACCCCTCAGACCTGCGGACACCTGACAAGCGCCACTTCTGTCACTCTGCGATTTTCTTGGTACCTGACGAAGAGTAGGTATTATTTTAAGTAGAGGGTGTCTTCTTTTTCTGTCCTCCTTCTCCTCCTCCTCCTCCTCCTCCTTCTTCTTCTTCTTTTTACAGGACTGAAGCTCGTAAATCATTCCAGATGTCTCCATTAGGAAGGCGGATTTGAAAAAAAAAAACGACTATACACCGCATTCGAAGCGTAGTATCTTTTCTCGCATTTCCATCACAGAAATATCGTTTTACACAAAATCAGACATTGCTAAGAATAAAAGGGAAACAGTCTTTTGCACGGGATCGTAACATGAATGCCAAAATGAGCTTTATGTAAGAGGGAATAAAGGTGTAGATGAGCTTATTATAAGGTATGCGAGGGAATAGAGGAAGGAGCAAGTTTCTATACAAGGAACATTGATAAAAAATGTAGAGATAGAGAAATGTAAACGGTGTCTTCACGCGACACGCTGGTCAAGAGAGTGCATGAAGCAAATGTATAAATGAATGAATGAGGTACATACAAAAAAGGGAAAAAGAAAAGAATAAATGAGGAGGGAACGAAGCAAAGGAATGAAGAAGGAATGAAGAAAAGAATGAAGGAAAAGAAGAAAGAAAATGACGATAGGAAGAAAAAGAAAAAAATATGGAAAGAAAAAAGTGACGAAAGGAAGAAAAAGAAAAAAGATGGAAAGAAGGAATGAAGAAAATAATGAAGGAAAAGAAGAAAGAAAATGACGAAAGGAAGAAAAGGAAAAAATATGGAAAGAAAAAAGAAAACAAGTGACGAAAGGAAGAAAGAGAAAAAAATGGAAAGAAGAAAGGATAAAAATAGAAACAAAAGAGGAAGGAAGGAAAGAGAGAGAGAGAGAGAGAGAGAGAGAAATAGAAAGAAAAGCGGAAGTGGAAAAAGAGAGAAAAAAGAAAAATAGAAAAGAGAAAGAGAGAGAGAGAGATAAATAGAAAGAAAAGCGGAAGTGGAAAAAGAGGGAAAATAGAAAAGAGAAAGCGAAAAAAAAGAGCGAGGAAATTCAGGAAACAAAGAGATAATAATGATGAAAAATAACAACAGTGATTATTGACTCGACTTTCACATAGTGGAAAACTCGCAGCCCCACATTGCCCGTCAACAATCCTCAAGCCGTCTCGCATTTCTCTCCATGAAGAATTTTTGAACCGTTGCGTATTATATTGTTTTGGGGCTCTTTTAATGCCACCGACTTAAAGTGTTAACAGTCGGGGAAGAGAAATCACGTGTTGTCAGATCTCCAGTCACAAAAAAGTGTTTAAAATACAGTTGAAGTTGGAAGAGATCTTGGGCCTAGTCTTAAACGTATGTTTTGCTCGGTGCGATAATCGTTCAACGATAATCGTTCATGGCTCAATAATAATAGTAAAACGATTATCTAGAGCACTTTTTTTTTTTTTTTTTTTTAAGAGCTGTTTTGCTTTGAGCTACAGAATACGTGGCTGGTAATTCTAATCGAACCTACCAACGGGTTTACCCAAGTAGGATGCTGGGTATGGTATGTGTCGCTCCCTATTGGCTGTGGTGGGCTAATAGTCCCACCGAGAGAAATGTACCTTAGGACTGAACGTCCACCCCTCAGTGCTCCACATCGTGAAGGGTGTGAGCTGGTCGATTAGTTTAGAATGATCAGCTTAGCTGTCCGTCATGACCCAAGGAAGAAAGAAGTAAATAAGAAAAATAGGAAGAAAGGGAGGATGTGATGAAGGAAGGAGTGAAGAAAAGGAAGAAAGGAAGAAGAAAAGCGAGGATGGAATGAAAGGAAAGAAGGAAGGGAGAGAGAAAGAGAGAAGGAAGGAAGGAAGAATGGAAGACAGAAAGGAAGGAAGGAAGACAAGAAAGAAAGAAAGAAGGAAGGAGAAGGAAGGATGGATGGAAGACAAGAAAAGGAAGGAAGGAAGACAGGAAAGAAGGAAGGAAGGAAGACAAGAAAGAAAGAAGGAAGGAAGGAGAAGGAAGGATGGAAGACAGGAAGGAAGGAAGGAAGGAAGGAAGGAAGACAAGAAAGAAAGAAAGAAGGAAGGAAGGATGGATGAAAGACAAGGAAATGGAAGGAAGGAAGACAGGAAAGAAGGAAGGAAGGAAGGCAAGAAAGAAAGAAGGAAGGAAGGAGAAGGAAGGAAGGAAGACAGGAAAGAAGGAAGGAAGGAAAGTGGGAAGGAAGTAAGAAAGGAAAAAAAAAGAAAGGAAGGAAAGAAGAAAGACAGGAAGACAGGAGACAGGAACCAGAAGTTGTTATATGAAGAAGTAGAGAAACTATGGAAAAGAAAAAGCCCAGAAGGTATTGGCACGTGGCGTGGTCCCGTGTCCCCTTATTGGGTCAGAGACCAGCGAAGTGTCCAGGAACAGAATCCGGTTGCATAACCTTCAACTCATTCTTCCCTTCCCTCCATCATTCCTCCCTAACTTATGATCCTTTGTTGCTTCCTTCTGTTTTCCCTACCTGGTTCCTCTTCATTTTGGTCCCTTTCCTCAATTCCTCTCTTCTTATGTTTGCTGGTTCTGTATTCCATTCCTTCCCTTCCCTCCATCATTCCTCCCTAACTTATGATCCTCTGTTGCTTCCTTCTGGTTTCCCTACCTGGTTCCTCTTCATTTGGTCCCTTTCCTCAATTCCTCTCTTCTTAATTTTGCTGGTTCTGTATTCCATTCCTTCCCTTCCCTCCATCATTCCTCCCTAACTTATGATCCTCTGTTGCTTCCTTCTGGTTTCCCTACCTAGTTCCTCTTCATTTGGTCCCTTTCCTCAATTCCTCTCTCCTTATGTTTACTGGTTCTGTATTCTTTGTGGTCTGTATGTTCTTCCATTTGTGGTGTCATCACCTTCCTGTCTTGTGCCTTCTTCAGAATTTGATTCCATAACAGCTCTGTAACACAATCTTCCTTAACTTCAAATAAATACAAATATTTATTCCTTGGTATGACTATAGTCTTGCGATGGTTGGTGATGCAGTTTTTGTTAAAGTTGTTTTAATCTGATACAGCGAAGTAGCATTGTTAAAAAGAAAAAAAAAATCCGCTATTTCTAATCGCTTAGTTTTCTAAAAGGCGCATTATCATGAATTGTTCTCCCTTTTCAAGTACTTTATACACAATAAATATCTGTTATCACCATTGGACAAAAATATAAATAATTATCTTGAGTTACTTGAAGTACCAAATAGAAACACTTAGAGATGCAATATAATATATATATATATATATATATATATATATATATATATATATATATATATATATAATGACCAATAGATAAATAGGTAAAGTTAAATAATAGACGAACAGGTGAACGGTAAATGATTATAAATTGACAGATTAATGAATGATATTCAAGGAAAAAATAATAAACAGACATGTAATAACAAATGAATAAATAAATGAATAATATAAAATGGATGGAGACTTTGCTGCCGACATCAACAAACCACGTCGGAGCCGGGCAGTGTGGCGACGGCCATACAGAAACCCCAAGATTACAAAACTCTTACCTGGCCGTTTATCTCCCAGAGCTTCCCTGAACCAGGGCAAAGGTGGTGGACGTCAAACAGGTTCTGTTCCCACCTCGGCGTGTCCGCATCTGCCCCGAAGATCTGGATAATGAAGTGATTTGTAAGCAGATGAGCGTTGCCGATCAGTGACGCAATTATCATGTCATCTGGTTAGGGACGCGGGAAGGATGAAAGACTGACGTCAGCTGCGCCACAGCCGCCCTTCATCTGGAAGAAAACGGGAGAAAACTGACTCGATTGAACATTCTTTCCCATATTTACGGGTCAGGTACGGAATGTGTCCAGGGACGTCGGCGCAAGAAGGGACGAGTGACAGCCGGGGGATTGCATGGAAGCGGGGTACTGTGATCTCTTTGTGGTCAGAATCCTTTGGATGTGTCTATCCCTCTCCGCCTCTAGAAGCCCGTCGCGCATAGAATATTCAGGGTCATGATGCAGTCTCGATTTATTTATTTTTATCTTTATTTACTTTTTATTTTTATTTATTTTATTATTATTATTATCATTATTATTATTATTATTATTATTATTATTATTATTATCGTTATTATTATTATTATTATTATTGATTTTATTTTTTCTTCTTTAATCACGCGTCGCATACTCGCCTTCCATTCTCACACCACGTAAAGACAGTATCACACTGGGCTATTTTTCCTCCGACTGTTGGAGCAGATTTACAGCCCACAGCTTTCAGGAAGTCATCTGATATGCTGAAGGAAAAACATTTTACCTCCAGCATACCAAATTGCATTCTAATATGTAATTTGGTTGAGAAAACAAAGTAGTTGGCGGAAAAAGTGCTGGAGGTGGGCGGTATCGCCGATTAATCGGAGGTTGGAGGAAAATATCCCAGTGTGATAACCCTTAACCTTGTAACTTGAGTCCAAAGAATACCATTACGTCACAGAGTGAACCCTTAGACCAAAACAACAGGACCCTCACCCACTGATTGGATATTACACATCAAATAAACTCGCAAAGAACGTAAACCCGAACCCAATCATTCTAAGAGATTGGTGGAACGACTTTGCAGCCAATCACTGTGACCCACACCCCAATCAGTACCCAATCCCAGTTACCCGGGCACCAGGACCTAATCATGGGGAATTACTTTGTGGGTTCTCCGTCCACTGAGGGAGCTTACTGTGAAGATAAAAAAAAGAATCCTGGCTGAGCGGGAATAGGGCGTCGTTACTTGCGGCGAAGGTCGAGGGGATGGCGGTTCGAATCCTGCCACCGGCGAAGTTGAACCAAGGGGATGGTTCATTAAATTCCACGTTACAAAGCCCTCTGTTAGGGGCACCGTCCTAGCCTCCCGGTAGGGTAGGGGGGAGTTTGTGACGTTAAGCCATATCATGTATTTAAAACGAAGAAATCCCGATCACCAGCCCAGACTAATTGGATCCTTCTCGTTCATCATTCTTCCCAAATTTCCGGCCCTTAGTACCTCTCTTCTTTCTTATTTTTTCTTATATATTTACACACATAAACACACACACACACACACACACACACACACACACACACACACACACACACACACACACTAAAATTATTTCAGTATCACTGCGCTGCGAGTCGTTACTCCAACTCTCGTGGGTGGGGAGTTGGGTGTGTGCGTGTGTAAGGTCACAGCATTACCCATAGATCGGTCATATATGAGCTCTGAGCCCCCTTCCGGGAGGGATGTAGATGTCGCCCACGAGTCCAACACGTGATCCAAGACCATAATGGTGGTGAATCACACACACACACACACACACACACACACACACACACACACACACACACACACACACACACACACACACACGTTGATAGAATTGATTGCAGAAGAATTGGAACTTTCTATGTCGATGGGGCCCGTGATAAACGTCCGGTACTTTACAGCTTCGCCCTTTCACCCAGATAACGTCATTTTCGGGATTCTCTTCGGCTAAAGACCGTTGGCCAGAGGCCACGAAGCCCCAGAGTCTAGTGTGGGCGGGAGTGGCTCGATTGATACTGCGATCGGTGATATTGGTTTGATTGAAACTCTCATCATAAGTGATAACGCTCAACGTAAGAATGTTGGAGAGGAGCAACTGGCTGATGTCCAGAGCGAGGAAGAGGAAGAGGGGGGGAGATTAGAATGATGATGAGGAGGAGGAGAGGAGAAGCAGATGGAGGGGAAGGAAGAGGAGGAAGAACCAAGGGGAGTAGGAGGAGATGGAGGAGGAGCAACGGCAGCAGCAGAAACTGGTGGGAGGAGTTGGAAGAGGCGTAGGGGGAGGAAGAGGTAGAGGGGGAGGAGGAGGATGTTACATCATTGGGGGAGGGACTATATGTTGATTCTCCTTGTCTTAACAACGGGGATATATATCATGTATACTATGTATTATATATTATATTCTAAGTATTATTACATACATCATATATATTATGTATCATATGTTACATATTGTGTATTACGTATTATCTGTCATCATGTTACATTTCATATATATACTATATGTATATATATATATATTAAATATTATGTATTATATATCATACATCATATATTGTTTATTATATATACCATATGTTATATATATCAGAAATTATACATTACATATTATATATAATATATATATATATATATATATATATAAATATATATATTTTGTATATCATATATTATTCATTAGATATTATACATTATATATTACACATAATGATGTATATTCTATAATACTGTCCATGGCTCGGAGAGGTAAATTTGCACTACAGCCTCAGTTGAATCTTCGGATTAGGCAAACTCTGAGTCAAACAACTGCCGCCTAGGCCGACTCCGCACGGTCCATGGCTGCCTTCCCCTTGCGTCAGAGTTGTGGGTACATATACTTTACCATGACCCTTAAGGCTATTGGGTCATTATAGATCCCCAAATCCTAGCATACCCTCCTTGGGCTCTGTGGTGGGTTGGGGCGTGGGAGGATGTTTGTGAATACATGGATATTATATTATTATATATATATATATATATATATATATATATATATAATATATATATATATAATATATACATATACACACACACACACACACACCTACACACACACACACACACATATATATATATATATATATATATATATATAATATATATATAGAGAGAGAGAGAGAGAGAGAGAGAGAGAGAGAGTGAGAAGAGAGAAAAAGAGCGGAAGGAAGAGCGAGGGGGGGAATCAGGATTTGGGGAGTAAAGAGAGGGTAAATAGGGAATACGTGAAGTAGAAATAAGAAATGAGGAGAGGAGGGGGACGAAGATGAAGAAGGAGGAATTGATGGAAGACTTAAAGATGAGACAGAAGTGGTGACCATATCGGGACAGATTCTCCCGTAGACTTGTTTGGTTTCGTCAGTCTTCGCAGCGTCAGGATCGACCAAACCAATTGTCTTACTGAAAGAGTTAACCATATTCCTTAAACCTAACCCATTAAACCAGTCTGTTTGCTTTAACAGACTTGTTTTTGATGACTCTATGTGACTGTTGAGCTTAGACTCTTCCTAAAATGCTTTCATGGTTTACCTCCTTCATTGTCCTTTGCTATCCTTGCTGTCGTTCGCCAAGATATTTTAATTTTCTCCTTAGCATCCTTCCAGTATTAGAGCGGATTGTGAACCCCTCCTACGCCAAGCAAGAACGAGTTTCCTTTTGTTATGGTCTCAACCAGACAACTTTATTCAACCGAGAGACAGTTCCCCAATAACCACAGGGTCATAAACTTTGGAGTATTGTCGCGTTCATTAGCGGCGTATGGATTCCAGCGTGCCGTCAGGTGATTTTGTTTAATTAAGGGGAAATTTCTCAACTAGCCACAGGGCTTATCGTTTGGCTCTCTCTCTCTCTTTATCTCTCTCTCTCTCTCTCTCCCTCTCCCTCTCTCTCTCTCTCTCTCTCTCTCTCTCTCTCTCTCTCTCCTTTTTTTTGTGAGGATACAGACGTTCTTCGACTTACGAACTCCCAGACACACGAACGAAACTTCATGTCTATTTGACCAGTTTCAAAGGTAAGAAATCCAACTTTAAAGTATTATTACAATTAATTTTTGTTTTATGTATCGTCAGTAATGTGTTTCAGGATAAACAAACATGTATTGACTTTATATCATACTAATGCATGTAGATTTGAGTACCCTTGAAATAATGTTGTATAACGATTTACGAACCTTTCGAGTTACGAACGGCTGTTGGGAACTTAACTCATGCGTACGTATTACTCCATTAGTGTTGCATTAGTTCTTACGAAAAGTGCTTCTGTCATACAATTCCAGTTTGGTGTCTCTCAAATATAATTTTTTTTTAGACAAAAATTTTCCGGGATTCGTTTGAACTGGGATTCCTTGATGTGAGGAGGACTGGGGTGGGGGAGTCCTGTAGGAGTTTCAAGGTGAGAGGATTAAGTAATTTGTGGAGGGAATGAACTCCAGTAAGGGAGTAGCTATACCACCACAACTCCAAGGTCAATCGGTTCCTCTATAGATCAGTTGGGAGTCGTCGATTTGCTGAATCAGCTCTCGAGTCGTCGATGAAAAGATCGCCTGTTTTGTAAGAATCTCGCTGCTTACATAAATCCAAGTCTGGCGACTTCCATATGTATCGATTTTTTTTGTACCTTGCGATATTTCCATCAATACACTTTCTTTTTTATATAAAATGATCTTGTTTGCAGTTGTTTTTACCATGAAACATTTCCAAAAACTCGAAATTCATACATTTAGAGCTTGTGAAAGGGATGGGGCTTATGACGTAATGTCGTCATGCTCTGCCTAGAAATCTATCATTCTTAACCAAGATTGATAGATTTTGGGTCCTTGAACTTTGCTAAAACCTTGAAATGTTCAATTTAGTAAGGTTTAATTCAATAAGCCTGTTTAATTCAGTCTATCGTACAAGTATTTCCCTCTTAATACAAGACCGTTAATACTGTCAAATTTAGGCATTAACATCCCCGAAATTGTAGTCATCATTTCAAGTTTACTGATGTCTTTGATATGATTAGGCTAGGATAGGTTAGGTTAGATTTGGTTTAGTTAGGTTATCTTAAGTTCGGCTGTTTCAGATAAGGATAGGATAGGTATTATCATATAACTTTTGCGTCTTGGAAATACTGCCATACAGAACAAGTAACGATGCATATTGTCGTCATAATTGGTGATGTCGCGGTCTTCAAATGGGTCAAGGGATTAAACAAGGGGGATCCAGACAAGGTCATCATATTAAGACAAGGATTCAAATTGGACAATTTTAGATTTAAGGAGGAAATAGACAAGAATTGGTTTACCAATAGAGTGATTAACGAATGGAATAGACTTAGTTAACCATACAGTGAGCGCTTAAACTTTCGGTTGTTTTAAGAAAAGGTTAGAACTTTATGGATGGGGATGATAGGTGGTAATGGACATGGAACTGCCTAGTGTAGGCCTTATGGTCTCTCGCAATCTCCTTCATTCTTATGTTCTTATGTCTTAATTAACCATGACCTTTGAATTTGGAGTGACGAACCCTTGACTTTCTTAACTCGTATTTGGGCATCACATCCAAGAATATTTCATGAAATTTACAAGATTGTTTGATCAAACGAAGGAGATGGCGTTTGATCAAAACAAAGAAATTATGAAATTCTAACGACAAACCTTCTCATGGGCAGCGTGATAAAGAAGCGTCTTCTACATATTAAGTGTTAGGTAAGATTTTGTAGACAATTTTGTTAATATATCTTGAATTTGGCCAGACAAAACCCGACTTTAGATTGTTCTTACATATTAGAATTTGGCTATAAACGGATGAGTTATATATTTTTTGTGGGTTTTAAGTGATTTTTGTGTAAAAAAAATCTTCTAGTTTTGGAATCTTCCTGGGATGAGAATTTTGAAATTATCGACAAGGCTCTTGACTTCGATTTGTCCAGAATCTTTATCTTTGTCGTGAGACAAATTTGCGGATAAACAAAATTTTGATTTTTTTTCCTTTAATGCATCTTATCAAAACTGACCATTTTTTCTTTCGATCTTAAAAGTAGTTTCTCTTGATTTCTAGGTAAATATAAAATTATATTAACTTACCAATGTGAACATAGGCACTAGTGAATGTACTACAGGCTCCAATTCTCTTAAAGAAGTTTATGGTAACGAGTATAGGTGTGTGTGTGTGTGTATATATATATATATATGTGTGTGTGTGTGTGTGTGTGTGTGTGTGTGTGCGTGTGTGTATGTATGTATGTATATATTTGGGTCCGGCATGGGGCCATGCCAGACTTGGCGGAGTCAGAAACCGCGCACGCTGTGACCGCGGCGGTGGTAGTGGCGGTTACCTCACAGGCGGCCGGCCGGCCCACCGCCTTGCGTAACAAAGGAATGCTAACTGTCTTGCGAGGGAGGAGGACTGGAGGACAGGGGAGCAAGGTGGAGGAGGAGGAGGAAGAAATGAGGAGGAGTGGGGGAGGAGGAGGAGGAGGAGGAGGAGGAAGGGAACAGTAACAGGGAATAGATGAGGAAGAGGAGGAAGTGGAGGAGGAGAACTGGAGGACAGGGGAGCGAGATGGAGGAGGAGGAAGAGAAGAAAGAGGAGGAGGAGGAAGAAGAAGGGAATAGTAACAGGGAATAGATGGGGAAGAGGAGGAAGACGAGGAGAAGAGAGGAGGAGGAAGAAGGGAAGAGTAAATGAAAATGGATGAGGAAGAGGAGGAAGTGGAGGAGAAGAGAGGAGGAGGAGGAGAAGGAGGAAGGGAACAGTAACAGGGAATGGATGAGGAAGTGGAGGAGAAAGAGGAGAAGAAAGAGGAAGAGGAGGAGGAGGAGGAAGGGAGCAGTAGCAGGGAATAGACGAGGAAGACAAAGAAGAAGAGGAAGAGGAGAAGAATAAAGAAGAGAAGGAGGAGGAAGAGGAGTGTGAAGAATAGTAGGAGGAAAAGGATACGGAGGAGAAGGAGTAGGAGGAGTAGAGTAAAGAGGAGGAGGTGGAAGGGAGAAGGAAGAGGAGGAGGAGGAGGAAGAAGAAGAGGAAAAGGCTGAGAAGAAGGATGAGATTAGGTGAATAGGAGAATCAGGAAGAAAGGAGAAGAACGAAGAAAAGGAGGAGAAGGAGGAGGAGGGTAAGAAGGAGTAGAGGGTCAGGAAGTAGAGGAGGAAAAGGAAGAGAAGGTGAAGGAAAAAGGGCAGGGACAGTAGGAGGAGGAGGAGGAGGAGGAGGTGGAGGAGGAGAAGGGAGAGAAATGACGAGGGCGTGAAGGAAGAAGAGAGAGAGGAAGATTGAAGACCAAGAAGAATACAGTCGGTTATAATTCTTTTTCTGTATATACTAAAACTAGATAAATATAATTAGGTAATCATACACACACGCGTGCACACACACACGCACACACACACACACACACACACACACACACACACACACACACACACACACACACACACACACACACACACACACACACACACACACACACACACACACACACACACACACACACACACACACACACACACACACACAGACAAGAGGAGAAAAAGAGGAGGAACAGGTGTAGAAGGAGAAGAGCAGAAGAAGAGCAGAAGAAGAAGAGGATGAGGAGGAGATTAAGGAGAATAAGAAGGAGGAAGAGCTGGAATAGGAGTAGGAGGAGGAAGAGAAGGAGAATGAAGAAAAGTAGAAACAGGAGGAGGAGGAGGAGGAAGAGGAAGAAGAGAGTAGGAGGAAGAGGAGGAAGATAGTCTGGAAGCGTTGGAGGCTCAGGACGACTAGGAGGAAGGAGAGGAGGAGGAGGAGACACGCACGCACACACACACACACACACACACACACACACACACACACACACACACACACACACACACACACACACACACACACACACACACACACACACACACACACACACGTACACACACACACACACGTACACACACACACATACACACACACACACACACACACACACACACACACACACACACACACACACACACACACACACACACACACGCACACACACATACAAAAATATATCACACGTGTTTAAGCTCCAGGGCTGAAATAATTTCAGTATCGCTGAGCTACGAGTAGTTACTCCAACTCTCGTGGGCGGGGAGTTGGGTGTGTGTGAGCGTGTAAGGTCACAGCACTACCCATAGATCGGTCATATGTGAGCTCAGAGCTCTCTTTCGGGAGGGTAGTAGCTGTCGATCACGTGTCCAACACGTGATCCAAGACCATGGTGAATTTCAGACACACACACACACACACACACACACACACACACACACACACACACACACACACACACACACACACACACACACACACACACACACACACACACACACACACACACACACACACCACAGTGGCGCAGTGGTTGGAGTTCCAGGCTGCCCCGACGGAGGTCCGGGTTCGAATCCTGCCCAGGGCCCAAACAAGTACAGTATCGCTGCGCTGCGACTCGTTATCCCAACTCTCGTGGGCGAGGAGTTGGGTATGTGTGTGTGTGTGTGTGTGTGTGTGTGTGTGTGTGTGTGTGTGTGCGCGCGTGTGTAAGGTCATAGCATTACCCATAGATCGGTCATATATGAGCTCTGAGCTCTCTTCCGGGTGGGTAGTAGCTGTTGATCACGTGTCCAACACGTGACCCAAGACCATGGTGAATCACACACACACACACACACACACACACACACACACACACACACACACACACACACACACACACACACACACACACACCGAGAATCTTAATTGTTTTCTTTGTATCACGCCATCTCCACTTCTCTGTTCTACATTCCTTCCCTGCTATCAACTAATCCTACCATCCTTCATTCTCTTTGTGTGTGTGTGATTCACCATGGTCTTGGACCACGTGTTGGACTCGTCATCGACAGCTATTTCCATTCCGGAAGAGAGCTCAGAGCTCATATATGACCGATCTATAGGTAATGCTATGACCTTACATGCACACACACGCATACCCAACTCCCCGCCCACAAGAGTTGGATTAACGGCTCGCAGCGCAGCGATATTGAAATTATTTCAGCCCTGGGCGGGATTCGAACCCGGATCGCCGTAGTGGCTGCCGCGAACGCTACCACTGCGCCGTGTGTGTGTGTGTGTTTACGTACTTGTTCATGTACCCATTTGTGTGTACATGGTACATACATGCATACATAAATGCTTAACTTCACATAGAGTTATACGTATACGCGTGCCGTCTGAAGAAGTATCCACGTTTTATACACACGTATAAATCCTTCTTGTAACGGAGGCCAATCGTTGTGTATATGATAAGAGGACCTCAGTTCCCAGAAGTGGACCTCCGCCTATTGATGTAGGTCGCCGGTAATTAGAGGACGCTTGTTGTTGCGTAATGCGAAGCCGCTGACACAAGGGGCGTGGCCGATTTTCACCTGAGCATTGACGTAAGAGGTCCCAGGTGCGCCGAGTCTAAATGAATAAAGTCATCAGCATTTCTGCAGCGTCAGAAGGAGGGCAAGGAGAGGTGGAGTAGGAGGAAGAGGAGGAGGAGGAAAGGGAGGACAAGGAGGAGGCGGGACAAGAAACAGAGGAAAAGGGAGGACAAGAAAGAGGGGGAGGAGGAGGAGGAATAAGAAGGAGTCATAAGATCAACGCTGTCTCTTGTAGATAGTAGTGCATCTTACAGCGTTCTTCCCTTCCTTTTTATATCAGCTTATGTACGAACTGTGGTACGACCTGTATAAACTTACTTACGGCTTAATAGGTTGCTATAACCTACTAATTTATATGCTGTATACACTCACCTTATCAGTAATATATGCATATGAGATAGAGAGAGGGAACATTCGTTTCTTTGACGTTTATGTGCTTGGGTGAGCGGTGCGAACGTGTATGTGTGTGAGTGTGTGTGTGCGTGATTCACCATGGTCTTGGATCACGTGTTGGACTCGTGATTAACAGCTAGTACCCTCCCGGATAAGAGCTCGGACCTCATGTATGACCGATCTTTGGTTAATGGTATGATCTGAGACACAACACACACACATACACCAACTCCTCGCCCACGAGAGTTGGAGTAACGACTCGCAGCGCAGTGATGCTGAAAATATTTCAGCCTTGGGCGGGATTCAAACTCGAACCGCTGAGTTAGCAGTTGCGAACGCTACATCTGCGATGTCGAGCCGTGTATGTGGGTGTGTGGGTGTGAGTGTGTGTGATCGACAACTATTATCCTCCCGGATGAGAGTTCGATCTACGGGTAATGCTGATATTTTTTATACACACATACATTGGGCTTTCCCTATGCTCACCACGTCTGGCGTCCTCTGGGGTTACAAAGGATTACAAAGGCGGAGCATGCCGACAGGAGACCTTTTGGTCCATATCTAGGTCGGATGCGAAAAAAAAATCATAATAATAATAAAATAATAAATAAAAACTATAATAATGTAAATAACAAATAATAGTTAGATAATAAACAAACAGGTAAATAGTAAATAATGATAAATTGACAATTGTTCTGCCTCTTCCACTTTTCCTCCTATCCATTAATAAACTACTTGACCACACATCTATCTATCTATCTATCTATCAGTGTGTCTGTATGTCTGCCTATCTATCTGTTTGTCTGTTTGGTGTGTAGCGTCTTAATGTGAGTTTGTGTGAGCATACACTTATATACACTTACGTAAACGGTGGAGACCTATTCACATAAGTAAGGCTACACTAAAGCTTTGAACAGGATACCGCTGTAAATCAAGCAGAGATAATAAAAACAAGCATCGCAAGTATACGAGATAAATTCGGATTCCTCTGGTAAACACAAAGACACAAATACACCTTTGCTTTACGGAGGGAACCTAAATGGCTACTGACAATCTGGTAAGGACAGCCATTCTTTGGCGAAAATTAACTTTACAAAGGCAGCACAGGCCTAGCTATGAATGATCATTGTTTATTATAGACTGGGGAGATGTAGAACCAGTAAGTTCATACACATACACACACATACACTCGGTGGCGCGGTTGGTAGTCCCAGACTCTCACTACGGTGGTCCGGGTTCGAATCCTGCCCAGGGCTGAAAATAATTTCAGTATCGCTGCGCTTCGAGTCGTTACTCCAACTCTCGTGGGCGGGGAGCTGTGTGTGTGTGTGTGCGTGTAAGGTCAAAGCATTACCCATAGATCGGTCATACGAGCTCTGAGCTCTCTTCCGGGAGGGAAATAGCTGTCGATCACGAGTCCAACACATGATCCAAAGAGCAAGGTGAATCACACACACACACACACACACACACACACACACACACACACACACACACACACACACACACACACACACACACACATACATACAATGTCACAATGGATAGTACACAACCGTAACTATTATGTACATAATCATCATCATCATCATAATTGCCTGTCAGTACTAGATCATGTGTAGAGTGAATGTAAAGGGGGAGTGGGGTGGAAGGGCAGGAGAGAGAAAGGGTGGATTGTGTAACAGTGTTTAGTTTGTTACATAGTGCATGGATTAAAGTTTCCCACGCTGTTTCCTGCATCTCCTTAAGGGCTCGTTTTCGTGCATTTCTCATATATATATATATATATATATATATACATATATATATAATATATATATATATATATATATATATATATATATATGCATGCATTGTTAAAATCGACAGCGTTAGTGAGGTTGTTGATCTTCTTGTGAGTATTCTCCAGTTTTCTAACCAATATTCTGCCATTTGGAGGGTGGGCATAGACCAAGTTGCCAAAATGATTAATTCATTTCAACGTTTCGTCTAACAAAGAGACATCTTCAGGAAATTCTGTAACATAGATATGTTACAGAATTTCCTGAAGATGTCTCTTTGTTAGACGAAACGTTGAAATAAATTAATCATTTTGGCAACTTGGTCTATGCCCACCCTCCAAATGGCAGAATATTGGTTAGAAAACTGGAGAATACTCACAAGAAGATCAACAACCTCACTAACGCTGTCGATTTTAACAATGCATGCATACAAGAGAATCTGCTCCCCAGATATTCAAATATATATATATATATATATATATATATGTGTGTGTGTGTGTGTGTGTGTATATATATGTATGTGTGTATATATATATATATATAATATATATATATATATATATATATATATATATATATATATATATAATGTGTGTGTATAATGAGAAGTTTGAAGGGTTTCAGAACAGTACTATAAATTACATATTTAAAATTGGACTGGCTACTTTTGGATGGTTGCCATAAGCTGGCTCCCCCCTCAAAAAATAATGAAATAAATAAATAAGTAAAATACAATAAAATAAGATAAAAAAGAGGAGGAGGAAGAGGAAAAGAGGAGGAAAGATAATTAAAATTTTGGGTACTTTTATTAAAATAATTAACATATTCCTGAACGTTTATATCTAGAAAAGACCACAGTATTATTGTTCCTGGAGACGTAAGGTGCTAACCAATACAAACAGGATGAGGAAATACAAATAAATGCATAAATACAGAAAGGAAGAAATACAGAGAGAGAGAGAAAAAAAAAAAAGCAGTTGATTGCATGGTCAAGCGAATAAAGGTCTCAACATAAATATGTTACATAATTTTATAACTCTCTCAGCGTCTTCCATCTTCTCAGGTAGAACAATCATTTCCTTAAAAGCAAATCGGACGAGTACGAGCTCAGAATAAAAGCGAAATTGTGTAACGATCGGGGCCCACTTGTGTAATCATAAAAAAAATATATATTGCGCAACCATTGGAAATTTTATTGCGCAAGTATTGAACAAGATTTGCCCAGTGCGTGGATTATCATAACATGCTCATAAATTGGTGGAACATGCTGCACAGCATTGCTGAGCAAGAGTTGCTAAGTGTTAGCAGAATTATGCTCACAATAGACGCAGTGTGTTCTGCTAAAATTGTGACTCTTCCCAATTTCGACATTTTTGAAATGTGTGACTTACATAAGAAATTCTCGTCAGTACGAAAGTTTTGTTTGTAATTAAGTAGACTTGAATAGCTCCGAATGACAAGCAAGTAAAACGCAAACTAAAGGGTAAACAAAAATTAAAAGCAATTTACTTAGCGAGTTACACGTGGAATAAAAATACACTGTCCTGAGCTTTACTTAGATAAGCTTCCTAACCTCAGTCTACTCCTTGGATATTGAGCTTTAATATATATTAATTAATTGTACATGTTGAACACAAGTTTCCTGGTGTCTCGTTGTCTAATATACACTGGAGTCAAATCATGACAAGAGTACATATATCACAATGCATACTGGGCCAAAAGGTCCCAAAATAATGCGGAAAATATGTCAGAAATTTCCGTTTAAGGTTTCAGATGTCGTTAGAGAACAATATACTCGTAATCGTCTTGCATAATATCCTGTACGTTTTCTCTGTAACATGTACACATGATTTTCAGTCATGCATTAATAAGAAAACATCTTTTACATAAGTTTCACTATCTCACGCACAAAAGAAAGAAAGAAGGGGAAAAAATTAAAGAAGTAAAAAGCCCCGGTCTGTTATTGGCACCAAATCGCCTGAGCTGCAAATTTTCAAACAAGATTAAGTTGATACCTCGTTGAATTCGCCCAAGAACTCGCGCATTGGCCACAAGGAATGTAAAACTTGCCAAAGCTTCGCGTGGTCCGACGATCCTTTGCATTACGTATTGTGCAGAAACATCGCAAACGTTTCATCAAATAAATGTCTTTATAACCCAGATTAACTGTGAAATTAACAATGTATAGTTCGTGTACGCGTATTGTGCAGAAACGTCGCAAACGTTTCATCAAATAAACGTCTTTATAACCCGGTTTAACTGTGAAGTTAACAATGTATAGTTCGTGTACGCGTATTGTGCAGAAACATCGCAAACGTTTCATCAAATAAACGTCTTTCTAACCCAGTTTAACTGTGAAGTTAACAATGTATGGTTCGTGAACATTGTACATGAACCATACACTGTACAGCATCTTGCCAAATCTTCGCGTGGTCCGACTATCCTTGCAATACGTATTGTGCAGAAACATCGCAAACGTTTCATCAAATAAAAGTCTTTGTAACCCAGTTTAACTGTGAAATTAACAGTGTATGGTTCGTGTACACTGTACACGAATCATACACTGTACAGCATCTTTCGTAGACAACCAATCTTGCCATAGAAGCTATATCTAACGAACCCGAGAACCACGAGGAAATGTTGCCAGTGCTATCTAATCTCACATCAGGTCACTGTAGCTACCTAACAAGCCAGCTCCATGAAGGTGTAAAATAAAACTTTGATTATGAGTAGATTATAAGAACAGCTTAATCAGATATAGTGCAAAAACAACGTACATGGTTGATTTGAAATGACAGTCGTCGAGAAAATGATTAGAGTATGTGAGGACGAAATCTTTATCAAAAGTGCATCAATTCAATTACTGATACATTTTTCGTGTACATGGTTGCCAGACATAAAAAGAAATCCCTTATTTTGTGGTTGGAGTAGACTTTTTTTTACAAAGAATAATCAATTTTTTTTTTGTCACCCATTAACAGTAGGTACAATATTGTACAATATTGTACCCATTAACAGTAGGTACAATATTGTACCCATTAACAGTAGGTACAATATCAGACAAAAACTGTTAAGAGATGGTGAAGAAGAGGTGGCGTGTGATTATGTATATATACATTCGGAATGTTTTATGTTTTAGGACTTCTGGTGTTTATTGTCTTTAAAGTGTAATAATGGATGGCTACAGTTAATTGATAAATTACTGGAGAATCATGAATAATAACTGAAGAAATATTTTAGGAGTATTAAGTTATTTAGAAGAGATGATAGAGGCAAGTAGCACTTAAGATTACCTAGAATAGGCAAAAAAATAAAATATTTTCTATAGAGAAGGAAATGAATAAAATGAGAAATAAAATTATATGAAAAAAAATATCATAAAGAAACCAAACATAAAACCATGTTTGAATAAATTTTAAGTAAACTGGGACTCAATCGGTATAAAAAAAAGATCAGAAAAGGTATAAAATGTCTGCAGTAATGATGAAAGTGACAGTTGATCAAGATGGATCTCACGGGGCAGAGGTGGGTCAGGTATGAACTAGATCAACAAAAAACGGTGTACTGAGAACTCTTTTGATGAAAGGTACAAGATAATTTTCATCGATAAATGTTCTGACGGGAGGTTATGTATGGTTTCTGATGTTGCTTGTTTTTGAAGGGAAAGTGATTATATATATATACATATATATATATATATATATATATATATATATATATAACTTATGACAGTCGCATGTAGGATTCGAACCCACTGCTTTCGGCCACCCGTAAGGTTATCTTCACAGAGCCTTAACCCACTACACCCACAGAGTCTCTTAAAGCCTCTGTGGTGGAGTGGGTAAAGGCTCTGTGAAGGTAATCTTACGGGTGGCTGAAAGCAGTGGGTTCGAATCCTACATGTCATAAAAATCATCAGATTGATGTCGCTGTCATTAGCGATTTTCTCTCATGTGTATATATATATATATATATATATATATATATATATATTATATATATATATCAGACAATCTCCTTGACAGTGGCGCACGGGACTCGAACCCGATGCACTTGGAACTAAACTTCCAAGACACCCAACAGCGACATCAATCAGACAATCTCCTTGACAGTGGCGCACGGGACTCGAACCCGATGCACTTGGAACTAAACTTCCAAGACACTAGCGAATTTCTCATATATATATATATATATATATATATAATATATATATATATATATATATATATATATATATATATATATGTATATATATCGGAGAAATTACTTGTTAGGAACGCAGAAGTTATCTGAGAATGGTGGTTGGAATTTTATATGTTTTTCTTTTTTATTAAATGTCTTTAGTAATTCGCTTCCTCTTTTTTTTTGTTTGCCTTTTTTTTTAGCTAGCATGTGGTTCGTTAGTGTTGAGAGTCTGAAACTGTGAACTGTAGACGAGGTGAACAAATATATTAAATGGTGAACATAAGAACATAACACATTTGTAAAAGTTCACTATAAGCCCACTATCGGAGAAATAATAGCGGAAAATACAGGGAAACTGTATATTTCGACTACTATCTGTAGTCCTCTTCATTCTGCTGAAGTGGACTACAGACAGTAGTCGAAATATACAGTTTCCCTGTATTTTCCATTATCATTTCTCCGATAGTGGGTTTATAGTGAATAAGAACATAAGAATGAAGGAGACTGCAAGAGACCATAAGGCCTACACTAGGCAGCTCCGTATCCATCACCACCTGTCATCCCCAT
The DNA here is from genome assembly GCF_046742065.1 of Oratosquilla oratoria. Classification (NCBI taxonomy): domain Eukaryota; kingdom Metazoa; phylum Arthropoda; class Malacostraca; order Stomatopoda; family Squillidae; genus Oratosquilla; species Oratosquilla oratoria. The sequence goes on from NC_134804.1 coordinate 47,313,494, forward strand.
CCATAAAGCTGTCTAATCGTTTCTTAAAACAACTGATAGTTTCAGTTCTTACTACGTTGTTTATAGACATTTGTGGTGTATTTTTCTTACATGTGTCTGGATTGTAATTATTTGTGTTGCGGTATCTGTTAAATGATTTTTAAATTAATTTATTGGTGAATTGTTTGTTGTTGTGTATTAGAGTTATGAGTCTACGTCTGTTCGATGTTCTTTTTCCTGACTGTTGTGTATACAGTGAATGTAGATAGTGCAGATTAGGCGGTTAAGTCTCCTTTATTACCATATACACTTGTTTTGTTTATGCAGAAACTGAAGCCTGTGTTTGTGATATTATTGATATATATATTTGTGCTGGAATATTTTTTTGGGTTGTTTATAAATGCAAGATGGCTGCAGCTTCAATTCGTTGTGCATTTATTTGGGTTGGTGTGCGAGATGTACCAGCTTGTAGTAGGAGATATACTGTATAGTTGTGTGCGGACAATTTATAGCTCATGTGTAAGTAAGACATATGTAAAGGCTTGGGTGTCTATGTCTTCGG
>NC_134804.1:47324034-47334034 GCF_046742065.1 Oratosquilla oratoria
GGCCTGTACTAGGCAGTTCCATGTCCATTACCATATACCATCCCCATCCATAAAGTTATCTAACCTTGTCTTAAAACAACCAATATTTTCAGCGCTCACTACATGGTGAGGAAGTCTATTCCATTAGTTAATAACTCTATTGATAAATCAATTTTTGTCTATTTCCTTCCTAAATCTAAATTCGTCCAATTCAAATCCATTACTACGTATATTTCCTAGATATGATTAGACACTACTATATTGGGGAAAGTACGAAAGCGAGGATTCTTTCGATTAGATTATAAGAAACAATAGATACGAAAGCCGCTTAAAACATTAAAAGAGAGAGAGAAAGAGAGACTCTGGGAGATCTTAAAACAAATATTTCCAATTTCGGGAAAAGATAATTTGAAATAGATAAGTTTCCACATTAGATACATATTGGACAAGGAAAATCGATTCCAAGTGTCAGTACGCCCATTTTAACCCAGAATTAGTTAGAAATAGTTTTGCCAATGGCATCGTCAGTAAATGGAATAATTTTCCAACCGAGTTGATTGGCTGTAATACAGGTCGAAGACTTGGAATCCGTTTGGATAAACCCCTAAGGAAAACAATGTAATACTTTGTCTTTGTTTATTTATTCTGTTATTATAATTTATTTATGTTATTTGTTATTATCATTTTATTAGTTGTTATTTTCTTATTATTATTTATTTCAATTTTATTTTTGTTATCATTATTTTTATTTATTTGATTTATTCATTATTATTATCTTGTTTATTTATTTGATTTATTTATTATTATTATCTTATTCATTTATTTATTCATTTATTTATTTGTTTATTCTTTGTTTTTCTTTCTTTTTTGGTGCATCAGACCTATTGACCGCAAGATCTCATCTGAGCATGTTTTACCGTTGTGAATTACTGTAAACTAGTATGTGACTTGTGGGTGTGGTCTTCTTACAAAGGGCAATTCTGCAACGAGGTCATGCCTTTTTTTTTAGTTTTCAAATACCGTGAGCTTCGTAAAACGTGTCCAGGTAAGATACCCACACGCAATAAGCATCTGCCACCGGTCTCAAGACAGTACACACCACCATCAGACCAGTAATGACCCCGTAAAAGAAGGCTTAGCTTTTTATCATCGCGAGATCGTAGGTCGTTTGCAATTTTTGAAGACATTTACATAAAAAAACAACAACCTTGGCATGAATATACAACTTGAAGATCGACAGATACTTTCTATTTTCAAGGCGATGTCATGTCTACCTGATGACGTTATCAGCCCTAACCGTAACGTTTTGGAACACAAGTAACTGTTGGTCTACAATGAAAGCGTTTCCGTTTTTTTATGTCTTTTATCATACATATTTTTAATCATTTGAATCTTCTCTATTTTATTTTTTGTTGTCTTGATGTTTATTCCGCGATATTTAGTTCATGCGAAAAATACTGAAGAGTTGACTAATTTTAAAATGACATGTCTTCTGGTGTTGTTTATCTTGTATCGCAATGCACGTTGGAGCCCTTATGGCGAGATTTCCCTTTGAAGCACGGCGTCTTGTTTGTAACACACACACACACACACACACACACACACACACACACACACACACACACACACACACACACACACTGTATAGAGGTACCGTTATCGACCACTAATTCAGGAATCCGAGTTAGAGTCCCGCCCAGGACTGGGAAAAAATCAGCATCGCTGCACTATGAGCCAGTAATGCAGCTCTGGTGGGCAAGAAGTTGTGTGTATGTGTGCGTGTGCAAGGTCACTATATTACCCATAGATCGGGCAATATTTGAGCGCTGAGCTCTTATTAAGGAAGGTGATAGCTGTCAACCACCAGTCCGTCACTTGATCCAAGACTGTGGTGGATAGACCATGATGAATTACAAGCACACACACACACACACACACACACACACACACACACACACACACACACACACACACACACACACACACACACACACACACACACACACACACACAATGTTTGCTGGTGTAATGGTACCCAGTTCGTCATTACCATCTCTCGAGCTTGCTGAATCTTCTCGTGCGTCACGCTTGTCCAGCCAATTTTAAACTTCTCGATCCATTTATACACATTTCTACGCGGCAGGGCACTGTTCCCGTATTGTGCTAAAAGCCTCCGATAATTTCAGACTGACACACCTTCCGATCAGAGAAATCGAGTCACTGCTCTTTGTTCTCCCTTGGTCCATCATTGCTGGTGGAGCGGCCATGTTTACACTTTAAATACAGGTTCAAACTTCGATCACGTGACTACAACAGTATTAACTATAAGCATGTATGCGCAGAATGTAGTGTGACAGTGATAAAGATATGTTATGGTAAAGTGCAAATTATTTTTGACTCTCCCTCGTATGTGTGTGTGTGTGTGTAATGTATATGTGTGTGTATACTCGTATGTATATGTGTATTTATGTATAAAAATGCACGTTTATGAGAGCCTCCACTTCCAATAAGAGCCAAGTGCCAAAAATAATATTTTACAGAAGTGTTCAAAGTTCAGTAAAGGGTTCGCAACTATATCTTTGTTATCAGTTGAACTGCATTAATCATTTTGGTCTCGTATGAAAGTTTCAGACGAGTAAAAGAAAATAATTGTAAACTTTTTTCTGTTTAATGTTTTAAATTAATTTTGATGTTAATATAGTCTCTTTTGTTGAACTGTAAGTAGATCTCTTGTACGATTGGTTGATGATTTGGTAATTATCTTATTGTAATTGACAGTCCACAACATAAGCATAATTATAAACCATTGATGGTAATAGAAATGATGATGATAATGATAATAATAATAATAATAATAATAACGATAATATAGTCATAATGATAATAATGATAACAACAACATTACATCACTCACAATTTCTGCCTCAGTGGCATATAAGGTTGAAATGACTCGCTTTAGAAATACAAAATTGAACCATATTTCCATTGCCCCATGGGTTATATCTTCACCACATGTGGGAACAACTATGTGGCTGCCGTTTTCTTAAAAAAAAAAAAAAAAAAAAAAAAAAAAAATATATATATATATATATATATATATATATATATATATATATATATATACATATATATATATAATATCACTTGACCCTCTTTGGGGGCGGCGGAGCTCCGAAGTTTTTGTTGTGTGTGTGTGTGTGTGTGTGTGTGTGTGTGTGTGTGCGTGTGTGTGTGTGTGTGTGTGTGTGTGTGTGTGAGACCTTTATGCACGTGTTTGTCTGTATGTATATCTATATCATAAGAATATTTCCAAACACGTTCACCTTTGAAGTGGGCCATTACCTAATGGCTTTGGCATAAGAATGAGTGATAAGAGGAAGCCGCTTGAGAGTCTACAAAAGATCAAAGAAGGCGCCAGTGGCCAGTTTTGCTGCACATAATACCATCGCACTCATACTTGACGGTAAACCTTAGTTAGCATTTTGCCTTCACTACAATTGATCCCGGATTGGGATTGATTGATTGATTGATTGACAATTGATACTCGACGAGCCTTCGTACCAAGCTCAGTGATAGATTAAGGGTTGAATTGAATTGACTAATTTGCATATATTTTCTATTTATCTGTATCATGTGTATTCACCTTGGTCTTTGGATCACGTGCTGGACTCGTGATCGACAGCTATTTCCCTATCGGAAGAGAGCTCAGAGCTCGTATGACCGAGCTATGGGTAATGCTTTGACTTTACACGCACACACTCCCCCCAACTCCCCGCCCATGAGAGTTGGAGTAACGACTCGAAGCGCAGCGATATTGAATTTTTTCAGTATCGCTGCGCTTTGAGTCGTTACTCCAACTTGTGGGCGGGGAGTTGGGTGTGTGTGTGAGTGTAAGGTCATAGCATTACCCATAGCTGGGTCATACGAGCTCTGAGCTCTCTTCCGGGAGGGAAATAGCTGTCGATCACGAGTCCAGCACATGATCCAAAGACCAAGGTGAATACACACACACACACACACACACACACACACACACACACACACACACACACACACACACACACACACACACACATACATATATATATAATATATATATATATATATATTATGTATATATATCATATATATATATGTATGTATGTATGTATATGTATCATGGGTTTGGTTGCAATAATAAATTGGAAATAAATATACAATGGCAATAATGAAATAAATATACAATAATAAGTATGCAATACTACAAGTACGTATGTGTACAATAATGAATATACAATACTACAAGTACGTATGTATAATATATAAGGAATGTTTGATGCTAAATTACACGGGCACTGAAAAAAAAGTTAAGAACCACCACTTCAGAACTCGCTTCAGGGCTCCTAGCGCATCACATAAAATAGGCGTCATTCCTTCAGCCTCGGGCCCACGTGGACCCTCACTAACAACCTTGTTAGCGAGGAACCTGCCATTTCAGCCCGGGTGATTACGAACATTTGCGGCACGTCGGGTCCACGATTCGTAGGAATCTCACGCCTCGTCTCCTCTGCTCTTTCGGTGGAGCTCGTGGGCGCATCCATAGACAAACGAGTCGGCTGGTCACCAGACCAAAGATCCTGTGGTAATAAGTACGTTGTAAAGTGGTCGTTTGCAAGTGAGTGGGGACCGGAGGAATGTGTGTGGCATTTCTTAAAAAAAAAAAAAAAAAAAAAAAAAAAAAAAAAAAAAAAAAAAAAAAAAAAAAAAAAAAAAAAAAAAAATAGAAAATAAATAAGGGGAGGGAAATCCTTCTCCATGTCTCCACCATACACAAGAAAGAAAAAGAGAAGAAGAAAATCTGCTTTCTTAATCATATCTATCTATATGTTAATGTTATGTAAACAGTGTGTTTTTTATATCAAAGGAGCTTATTTCGCGTCTTATTTGAGATATTTTCTACAAATATCAGCTTGGGCCGTGTTTGTTTCAGCAAAAACATTAAACCTCCTGCCATTTACAGGTGTTGCAGCTGTATTTTTACATTGCTTTTGTGTTCTTTCAGTTTTGTGGATAAACCCCCTTTCTCCAATACTGTCACGGTCACAATTTGAACACGGAATTCTGTACAATAAACTTCCGGTTTTGTTAATTCCCATCTTTGGTTCACTGAGGTCACAAATTTTCTTACTTGCGTCCTATACGATGCGGTAATGTTTAAGTTTCCTAATGAGTGTATAATACAAGTCTGGACTGGGGAATAGTATGTAATCTGCGTTGCTTGTGTCGTTCTGAGGGAGATAAATCATATCACAAAGGATTACAAAGGCGGAGCATGCCGACAGGAGACCTTTTGGTCCATATCTAGGTCGGATGCGAAAAAAATCATAATAAAATCACTTCTCCATCATGACCTGTCAAAGTATTCCATTACGCAATATTGACCCAAGAAGGAAGTAGGCAAGAATTAGTTTACCAGTGGAATGGTTAACAAATGAAATAGACTTAATAACCATGTAGTGAGCGCTGAAGCTATCGGTTGTTTTAAGTAAAGTTTAGATAACTTTATGGATGGGGATGATAGGTGGTAATGGACATAGGACTGATAAGTGTAGGCCCTATGGTCTCATGCAGTCTTCTCCATTCTTTTGTTCTTATGTATTAACGTAACCCCGGATGTGACAGTCGTGTTGCGTGTGACCTTAATGTACGTTCCCTTACGTCACGCTTTGCAACGTTGCGTCACTGGAAATCTACGTCACGAGGGGTAATGTCATGGAAGAACGCCTTTACGCGTGAGTTGGCGAAGGTTTCTTTCGAAGTTAATAACCTCACCTGGACTTAATCGGATCAGCGTCGTAACTACTTGTAACAGACGAAACGTCGTACCAATAAAGGCTCCTTCTTCACGTGGTCATTCTTTAGATCAGCGTTCCTTAATCAGGGTTCCCCGGAACCCTAAGGTTCCGCAAAAGGTCCCTAAGGGTTCCGCGAGAACAAGTGAGATAGGCTAATGCACTTTTCATTTTTTTATTTAATCACATATACGTAATATAATTAAACACGCACGACATATTCTTGGTTATTGTAAAAATGTAATATAGACATCATCCTATCTAACCTATTATTATGATGAAAATATAATGATATGGTGTGTGTGTGTGTTTTTTTTTTTTTTTTTTTGCGCAGGGGTTCCTTGAGACATGCAATTTATTCTAAAGGTTACGCAAGGGTAAAAAGGTTGAAAAACGCTGCTTTAGATCGTCTTAACTAAGATCAACGACTAGTGATAGTTTAACTAAGAGTCTCATTTTAAACCCGTTAGTCTCTCCAGGTCGTTCCTAAACTCCAAACAAAATAGTTTGGTGTTACCCAGGGGGGGGGGAGGAATCCCGGGGATTAATGTGTTAACCCTTGAGATCCTAGATCACCTAGGGTACCTGTATCCCCCTGGGGTACGAAACCTTGAACCCTGGGGGGGAGGGGGGTACGAGACACAATAGCCAGTGCAATGACACTGTATATTTACCATGAGAAAGCATAATGTACATTCATTTGATCCTACTGACATTTTCAGTAATAGAATATAACTGAATTTCTCAGCAAGGTTCGCGTCACTAATCCTTTTCGTATGTTTGTATTGTATTTGTATTGGATGGGGATACGAGATTTTTTTTTTTTTTTTTTTTTTTTTTTTTTTTAGAGAGAGAGATAGATAGATAGAGAGAGAGATAAACAAGGGGTACTAAGGGCACCGAAAAAGGGTTAAGAATCGGTGTCCTAGAGTGACCAATTTAGCACAGGTCAGGGAAGGACGGAATGTCGACATCTAAAGTATCTTTTCCACAAGATTCTTCAGAGAACACACACTGTGTTCTCTCGCTGCTTCCGTTTAATGGATCATAATATTAAATTGGTTCCTGATTGATATTATTCAGATGGAAAATGAATTTTGTCCTCTTCTTTATTACATTGTCTGGGCTGAAAGGTAGCGCTACTTGAAGACGGCTGAAGTATCTGATACACGCACACACACACACACACACACACACACACACACACACGAACAAAGATTGGACAAACTTTACTAACCATCTATAGAATTATGAAACGGATGGAAGTCCTTGATAGAGATAATTTACTAAAGTGGGATAAAAGAAAAACAAGAGGACATAAAAATAAACTTATAAAGGATAGTTACAGAAGAGATCTGAAAAAGAATAGCTTCCCACACAGAGTGATAGATATCTGGAACAAATTGAATGAGAAAACAGTGAGTGCAAAAACTATACAAGTATTTAAGATCAAACTGGATGCTGGATGATACAATAGCTGGTCACTACGGGCATAGCTCTCTTCCCGTAAAATACAACTAGCCGAATACACACACACACACACAAACACACACACACACACACACACACACACACACACACACACACACACACACACACACACACACACACACACACACACACACTAGTACATATGGAACAAGAATCAACTCTACTAATCAAATTTCTCCCTTAAAGTTCTGAGAATATGAAAGTGACATTCCTCGCGTTCAGGAGCGTGGTAGTTCTTCTGGAGGCCACGATGGTTGCAGAAACCCCCAAAATCGAAGAGAAGTCTTGGAAAAAAAAATGGCGGTGCCGGCGAGATTTGTGGCATAGTTGTGTGGATTAATATGACGAACATGGGGTTTGCTAATTGTGTTCTGTAATCACGCCGAGCTTCGGTGATGCAACAGGTTGTGGGAAGAAGAAGAAGACGACGGTGAAGAAGAAGAAGACGAAGTAGAAGAAAACGGTGAAGAAGAAATAAAACGAAATAGAAGACGAAGTAGAAGACGAAGAAGTAGAAGAAGAAGAAGACGAAAAAGAAGAAGGCGAAGAAGAAGAAGACGAAGTAGAAGAAGAAGAAGAAGACGAAGAAGTAGAGGAAGAAAACAACGAAGAAGAAGAAGACGAAGGAGAAGAAGACGAAGAAGAAGAAGAAGAAGAAAAAGAAAACGAAGAAGAAGAAGAAGACGACGAAAAAAAGAAGATGAAGAAGACGAAGAAGAAGAGGAAAAAAAGAAGACTAAGAAGACGAAGACGAAGAAGAAAACGAAGACGAAGAAAAAGACGAAGAAGAAGGCGAAGTAGAAGACGAAGTAGAAGAAAAAGATGAAGAAGACGAAGAAAAGGAAGACGAAGAAGAAGACGAAATAGAGGAAGAAGAAGAAGAAGAAGACGAAATAGAGGAAGAAGAAGAAGACGAAATAGGAGAAGAAGAAGAAGAAGACGAAATAGAAGAAGATGAAGTAGAAAAAGAAGAAGACGAAGGAAAAGAAGAAGAAAAGGAAGGTGAAGAGTCTGCACCAGTGGGTGGGCGCATATCTGCGGCCGAAGCAGTCACATATGCACTATTCGCCTTAGGGAATACTGGTTAAGTCACCATTGGGATTCAGAGAGAAGTGCGGGATTCGAACCCACAATTAAGCGAATGCGAGACCAACTCGTTCCCGCGTATTTAAGATCCAACGAGACGTCTTGGATCATGTGCTGGACTCATGATAAACAACTATTACCCTCCCGGATGAGAGCTCAGAGCTCGTATATGACCCGATCTATGGGTAATGGGTCCTACCACAGCCAATGACGCGCATCCTACTACCTGGGTTCATATTTGGGTAAGCGCGTTTGTAGGTTGGGTCAGAATTATCATCCTCGTACTTTGCAGATCGAGGTAAAACAGCACCATCCAAGAACAAAGGATTAGTACTCTAGACAATCGTTTAACGATCATCGTTGAGCCATGAACGATAATCGTTGTACGATAATTAATCGTACCCAGGAAAACGTACTTTAGCACCGCGTTATGTAACAAAATGTGTAACTGATGACGTGACAAGGGACGTTGATGACGTGATAAAGGTCGTTGATGACGTAAAGGTGGCTCGCGATCCTAATCCCTTTGTATTGGGTGCTTCTTGCAGCCACGCGCCGTTCTCCCTAGTCTAGGGAATTTCCTTACCTCCCTGGTAGGGAATTTGAGCACTATTCAGGGAAATATTTTATTCATTTATATTTTTATTTTTTTAAAATCGAGAATCTTTGCGTAAATCAAGGACTTACATTGGGAATTTGCTAACAAAGTATTTTTTTTCTTGTGTAAATTAAGGACATACATTGAGAATTTGCTCACAAATCGGGAAATTTTTTGCTTAAATTAAGGACATATATAGGGGAACTGACATTTATGGGGATTTATGGCTTATTCTTGGGATGTGTTTCAATCTTCTTTATTTTTGTGTACAGCAACATATGTTCTGTCATACAGTCTGATCCTATTAAAAACAAGAAAAGGACAGAATATGTTGTTCCTTTTATAATAATTTTAATAAAGTAATCACCAATAAACTGCATTTATTGTGATTCCTTCCCTGTCTGCTAAAAGTTCAGACTAGGGAGTTCTAGCTCACTCTAGGGATATTTCATCACTGGTCTAGGGATTTTCTTGTTCTGATATCTTGGAACATTAGTTACACGTTTCCCTCTCCAGCCCTCACCCTCCGAAGGCTCCTCCCTTTATGAGCACCAGCAGGGATGAGAACACAGTACGAATGTGTTTCTAATTGTAATTCATTAAGGAATAATTATGGCTTTGCCATCACAGTCACAGAACATTTTCTTTGAACCTTTCAGTACTGGAGCTTCCTTGTAGAATCAGATTTCCTTTTCTTTCACTTGAAGCCGTTAACTCGAGTGGATTTAGGTACAGGAGTCTTGACTAGTTTGGATTTGAACAAAGGATTCTCTCATACCATTCCTCTACTGCCCCATCCTCTACCACTCCCCCTCCTTCAAACTTCTCTATCTCGTCCCTCCACCTTCTGTCTAGTCTCCCTCTTGCACGCTTCCCGTCTCGCAGCGTCCACTCAGTAACACACTTGCTCCATCGCCCATCATTCTCTCGAGCTAATTTACCTGTCTGTTTCCAGTTCCTTTGTTTTACCGCCAACACAATATCCGTCACGCCTGTCTATCTAAATATATTTTCA